>NW_020172451.1:441073-453778 GCF_003031525.2 Neophocaena asiaeorientalis asiaeorientalis | reverse complement strand
GGGTGGGGGGCCCGGGGTGGGGGGCAGGCACCTGGTTCCAGGGCAGGTTGACAGTGAAGCCAAGGCCCGGGCCCTGCCCAACAGCGTCTGCATCCGACTCTCGGAGATAGGGCCAGAAGCGCCCGTGCTCATAGCGGTGCCAGGAGAAATAAAGGACGCTGCGACAGTCAGCCGGGGCCAGAGGGCAGGCCCCTCAGCCCCAGGGCTCCTTGCAGAAGCCTAACCGCACCCCACCGAGCACACAGCCACGTCTGCTCCCTCAGACTTTCCCAGGCCGGGCGGTGCTCATCCTGAAAAGTAGGGTCGCAGGGGAGGGTCTTGTCCCCACCCCCAGCTTACCTGGGGTCGTCCTCAAAGATATACTGGATGCCCTGGCCATGGTGGACATCCCAGTCAACGATGAGGATCCTGGGGACAGACAGCTCTGGGGTCACCGAGGGCAGGGCCTCCCACCTCCAGGCCAGGAGCCAGGCCCAGGATGGGAAGGAGCTGGGTGGGGTCCCTCAAAGGCCCCCTCCACCCCCTTCCCCTCTGGCCTGGGCCTCACCCTGCAGTCAGACGGGCACAAACCTGTGCAGCCCGTGCTGCCGCTGGGCATGTTTGGCCGCTATGGCCACGTTGTTGAACACGCAGAATCCATTGGCGGCAGCCCTCTGGCTATGGTGCCCAGGAGGCCTGGGGGTGGGAGTGGGGTATGGGGCGTGTCAGCGTCATCCTGCGTCCTCACAGGGCTACCCACAGGTCGAGGCAGCCAGGGAAGGGGGCAGCTCTCACCTCACCAGGGCGAGCCCGTTGCGCACAGCTCCCGCCAGCACTGCATCCACCAGCTGCAGCGCCGCCCCCACAGCCAGCCGGGCACAGTGGAAGGTACTCTGCCAGGGCAAGGGTGCAGGTAAGCCCCCTGCCCACTACCCCTCACAGGCTCTACCAAGCCCTGTGCCAGGCTGCAGGGCACCAAGCACTGCGCAGAACTGGCTAGGCCAGTCCCGGGTGCCCGCAGCAGCAGCCAGAAGGGCACTGGCACACAGGAACATTGCCCGTGTGAACAGGCACGAGTACCCGGATGTGTGACTGGGTGGGTGGGTGTGTCCCCAGGGCACGCACCGGGTGGAAGTAGACGGCATCGTACTGTCCAGACAGGGTCTGGAGCTCCCCGGTGCCCAAGGCCTGGGTCCCCCGCACCAGGGCCACATACTCCGGGCTGCAAAGGGGTTAGGCAGGCAAGGCAGGGTCACCTGGAGGAGCAGGCGGAGGAGAAACGGGGTCTGGACCCCCAGTGGGACCACCCCCCTCACTGCTCCCTCACCCACCCATCCAACGGTGAAACTGAGGCTTGCGGGGTAGGCTCTGTTTGCCAGGCTCCAGCAGGCTGGGGCAGGCCCAGGTCCTGGACCACGGCTTCAGGGGCAGGGGGCCCACCCCAAGTCTGACCTGTGCACCAGGCCCAGTTCCGCCTCCGAGGCCTCCCGGGCTGCCAGCTGCAGACACCTTTGCTCCAGGCCACGCTGCTGCAGGCGTTCCAGGGCTGTGGTCAGGCGCTCCGGGCACTCGATCTCGCACTCGGGGCTGAACGGACAGAGAGCTCAGAGTCCAGAGCCCCTCCTCATCCCCCGCCTCTGCCTCGGCCAGGTCCCACTTACTCGTCCCAGAGCAGCCGGGCAGCTGTCATGTCCTCGTGGTACACAAGTGCGGTCCCCATGGCCTGACCGTGGTCACTCTGGGCCACTCAGGGTGGGCAGGACCCAAACACTACCACTCACAGGCAGGTGCGTGCACTGCCCGCCCCCCCCCTTGGCAGCCCCAGGGAGCAGCCCAACGCCTGGAGCACAGCCGGGGGCGCGGGCGCGGAGCCCGGACAGGAAGGAGGCCCCAGGTCCGGCTGGGGCCAGAGCGGGGCAGGGTTCGATAGGGTGGCTCGCGGGGCTTGGCTTCCGGCTTCCTCCAACTCGGACCTGGCATGGACCCGCCTCCGGCTGCCCCAAACCCCGCCCCGATGCAGAGGGGCGGGCCGAAGACTGGGCCCCTCGGGGCTCTGCCCACGCCGCCCTTCCCTCCAGCTGAGGCTCCACCTCCTACTCTCGCCGGAGCCGGGAGAGGGTCGCCGGCCTCGGCGCCCCTGCGTAAGTCGGAGGGGACTGGTGCGAGGACGGAGGGCCAGTGTGCCCAGGCTCCTGCGGACCGTCACGGCGGCCCCACCTGCGTGCTATGAGCCGAGCCACGCGGGTCCGTGCCCCCCCTCCCCAAGCCTCCCCCAGGCCCACCCTGACCCCGCAGGCCACGGGTCAGACGCGTCAGTAGCCCATTGCGCCCAGCGCTGACCGAGGCCCCCCAGCAAGGGCTCAGGGAGGAGCTGCGCGGGAAGGGTCGCGAGGCCGAGGGTCCTTAGGGGCAAGGCCACAAGGAGAGAGCCTCGACCGGGGACGGTAGTCGTGGCTTAGCCCGGCCTGGGCCGCAGCGCAGCGCTGCCCCCAAGGCTCAAGAAGAGAATGACAGTATCCGATTTAAGCTCCAGGAAGACCCCCGACCGAAGAGCGGACGAGTCGGAGGGTCAGGGTTATGGCAGAGAAGTTGGACAGGAGCGGCGCAGCGTCGGGGTAGGCAGGGCGGAGGCCAACAGAGGGAGTGTCTGGGCGAGGGATGAATGAGTGAGAGAACGAATGAGGCCAGTAAAGGAGGAGGCGCGGGCCCAGCCAAGACCAAGATGGCCAAAGAGGGAAGGAAACAGGGAGCCCCCGGCCTCAAACGGAGGGGATTTCTGGGGACTGAGCCGGGGTCGGGGGGGACGCCGCGGGTCTTTGGGGACGGAGACATGGGCGGAGTCTGGTCTTGGAGGCGGGGCCCGGGCGGACCCTTTTGAGGCAGGGCTTGGATGGGGGGCGGTTCCCGGGGGGGTGGGGGGATCTGGGAAGGCGGGCATCTTCGAGGCGGGGCCGCCGCGGGTTGGGTCCCCGGTCTTGGAGGCGGAGCCCTGGAGGCGGGTCTCTTGGAGGCGGGACGTGAGCAGGGGCCCTGAAGTCTAGGAAGTGGGGCCCTGGGGCGGGCGTGCCCCAGTCCCGTTCTCTGGTCGCCCCGGCTGTTCGGGGGCGATTCCCCAAGGTGGGATGGATGCAGAGGGAGGCTTTGACAGGGCCCCGCTGCCCGCGGCAAGCAGCCCCGCGTGGATCGCCACCGTTCTGGCCAGGCTACCTGCTCGTGCGGGTAGCCGGCGGCCTGCGGGGCTCTGGGAAGACGTGCCCGCCCCTGAGCCAATCACGGCGGCTGGAAAACAGCGTGTTGATTGGCCGTCCTGGGCACGTGGCCGCGAAGGCGGGGCCTGCGCCAGACCGCCCCGCCTGGATCGCTGAGAGCCGGGGACCCGGGCGGGGCTCCGTCAGAGGCGCGGGAGGGCCCCTGGGCAGAGAAGGCAGGTACCTACTCTGGCAACTCGTCTGACCGTATTCGGCTGGACCAACTGGGTGCGTCCATCTGAGCCCCAGGCCGGGAGAAGGGTGACGGCCTGGCCCCGCTTTGGGCGCGCCTGCCGGGGGACAGGTGGGAGGAGCCAGGGCGGGCGCAGGAGCTCTAGAGTGGCCCCTGACCCAGCTGCCAGTCCTCGGAGACGTCGAATGGCCGGCAGAGGGCCCCGCGGGCTCGCCAATGGCGGTGGGGCATGGCCGGGGGAGGGGCAGGAAAAGGAGCACAGAAACCACCCTTCTAAGGCACAGACGTCTCAGAGACACCCGAGGTGCCTCGCGGCGTCTAGCGTGACCCCACCCCCCCCCAAGAACCTGGCCTTGGAGAGTGTAGGGAACCCAAACACCTGGGGCTGAGACCCGAATTGGACCCTAACCCCCTCACCCCCATCAGGCCCTGCATCAGGCCCTGCCCTGGGTCTGACTCCAGGGTCTTAGTTTAGAGGAAGGCCACCCCACAAGAGGGGCAGGGCCAAGTCCTAACGTGGGGGGCTCCAGGCTTGGGGCTCACTGGCACAGGACAGGGGTGTAGGTGGGCACCAGCTTTGTGACCTGGGAAGGAGGAGGTGCCCAGGCCCAGTGGCTCAAGATGGGGCTGAGGCTCCCAGGCCAGCCCCCTTACTCCATACAAAAGCCTAAAGGTGAAGATCCAGCCCAGAAATAAGGAAGTGAAGCAGAGTGGGAGCTACAAAAGGGTTTATTTCCTCCAGCCGTGTGGCCATACCACGTGGCCAATGTACATTTAAGGGGGGTGGTACAGAAGCGTCCACACCAACGCCCCCAGGAGACATGTCCCTGAGTCAGTGCTCTGCACCCTCCCGTCCTTCCTCTTCAGCACAGTCCAGAGCAGGCAGGGTCAGAGACTAGGCTTTGACCCCAAACCCCATCCCACCCCACAGGTTCTGAGGCTTCTGCTGCACCCTGGGGGAGGGGACCACTGCTCAGGGGGTCAGAGCCCAGCCCCAGGTCAGGTGGGCGTCCTGTCCAGAAAGTCCAGATGCTCCTCCAAGGTTAGGCTGAGGTGGGCTCTGAGAGCAGGGGAACAGGCTTCCAGAAGAGGCTCCATGGAACGAGGGGACTCCTGGGATGCAAGCCCCAGCCAAGGTCCCAGTGGCAAACAGGATCTCCCTTCCAGGCCCAGGGCCCAGGGGTATTCACAGGGCCGTCTCCTTGGAGACCTTGGCCCCCAGCTGTCGGGGAGGCTTGAAGCTGAGCACCTCTCTGTATGTGACGCCTGGGGCAGGATGAGAGGGACAGAGTCATGGGAGAAGGGGCCCATCACCTGTTAAGACAGCTCCACAGTGCACACCAAGGATGGACGCCAGTGACCAAGACGAAGCACTGGGCCCAGCTCACTGGTGCTCGCGGGGACCAGCGTTAAGTCCCATGAGATTCCACTTGGGGTGGGGGTGGAGAGCGGAGGCCCAGAGCACAGGCTGTTAGTCACTGAACTAGGGGGCCCGCCCGTCCCCCAAATTAACAGGGTCAGAGACCACCGCTGGGGTTCAGGCACCAGGTGGACTCCTTTGTCCCACATGTGCAAGTCCACCTGTGTCCATCCACAGGGACTGTCCACCCAGACAGGGCTCCTGTAACCCACACCCACAGCCCCTAGGGTGGCCTTGGCTCCACAGCCTGCCTCAGTGAACAGAGAACATCTGAGGAATGTAAACCAATGTGTTCACTTGAATGGAGTTGCTCAGGGTCCCACCAGGGCACAGTGCAGCTTCTGGATCCAGAACATCTATGAAACGAGTATGGGGACTTCCCTGGTGGCACAGTGGTTGAGAATCCGCCTGCCAATGCAGGGGACATGGGTTTGACCTCTGGTCCAGGAAGATCCCACATGCTGCGGAGCAACAAAGCCCATGCGCCACAACTACTGAGCCTGCACTCTAGAGCCCGCAAGCCACAACTACTGAGCCCACGTGCCACAACTACTGAAGCCCACGCGCCTAGAGCCCAAGCTCTGCAACGAGAAGCCACCACAATGAGAAGCCCTCACAATGCAACAAAGAGTAGCCCCTGCTCGCCGCAACTAGAGAAAGCCTGCCCGCAGCAACTAAGACCCAACAACGAAGACCCATTGCAGCCAAAAATTAATTAATTAATAAACGAGTGTGGAATTGCCACCAACTGCCTGCAGCATCCAGCTTCCTCGCCGGTGCTCGTGTTTCCTGAACCTTGCCCAGAGCGAGCCGTCCCAAAGGAAGGGGGGTGCTGCCCCGCCCCCCCTCCGACCAGCCTGCAAGAGGACAGTTCTGCTCCACCTACCCCAGGGTGCCCACGCTCACCTGGCCACAGGAACGCGCGTTTGGGGGACCACTGGTACTCCACAAGCCCAGTTCAGGAAGGACTGTGCCTTTAGAGCAGGTGGTCTGTGTGGTTTGCCCAGCATACGGCACAGTTGTGTTGCTACCCCGCGAGGTGCCTCCCAGGCCCTCATCTAACCCTGGTGCAGGGGCCCATCCACACAGGGAAGGTTTGTATAGAGAGGTCCTTGCTGTAAAGCTGGCTTTTCCCGGGGAAACAGGAGGTGATGAGTTTGCATTCCTGACCAGGGGCTCAACCACAAACAGACCACATGTCCGCCACGGTCTGTAGTAAAAAGCAAAAGCTCTTACTACAGTTTGTGGCGGAGACCGCAGAGAGGATCCTGTGGCCCATGGTTTTCGGTTTTCAGAACTTACAAGCACAAAACACAGCACAGATAAGGGCAGAGCCGCTGCTGGGACTCCCCGATGACCCTGAAGAATGTGGTTTGAGAAGCACAACCCGTCCAGCCCCACCTCTACCCCCCACATCCAGGACCGCGGCCCCAGGTCTGAGGCACAGCCAGAACGGGGTCTAGGACAGTGGTGACCAGTGCCACAGCTCCGTCGGTGCTGACTGCTGCCCTCAGACGTCCCTGCTCCCCCAGGCGGGTCCCGCAGCCACCAAGAGAAGATGCCTGCCATGCCAGAGTGGAGCTAGACAAGGCCCGTTCCAGCATGGAGCGTCAGGGCCCCAGCAGAGGGAGGCCCGGGGACTGGGCAGGCGTCCCTGAGCCCAGCCTCAGGCTGAGCAGGTGTCGGGAGCCCTCAGAGAAGAAGAGAGGGGCCCTCGGTTTCCAGGCCAATGCAAAGCCTGGAGATGCAGAGCACAGGTAGAGGGAGGTCTGAAGTGCTCAGTGGGGCTAGAGGGGACGGGCGAGGGGTAGTGAGGAAGGGGGAGGTGCTATGGACTGCCTGGAGTGGGCCTGATCCTGCTGGCAGGACGAGGGGTGTGCAGCTGTCTAGGTAGGAGGGGTCCTGAAAGGGACACAGAGGCCAGAAGATTCAAGAGGTATGAGCAGAGGCCTGGGGGAGTGGGTGCTGAGGGTCTCCGGGGTAGCCCGGCCTCTGGCCTAGACGTGGGGAGGCACGCTGGCAGGCCTGGGGGCCGGAAGAGGCCAAGTGCTCAGGTCGCCTTGGCCCGGAAGCCCAGCTGCCCCCTGACCTCCACTGTGTTCCTCACCTAACCTGCATCCCAGGGTGGGGGGGACCCAGGACTCTGAGCCCTGGCCACCTGCAGGGGGCTGGTGGGGTCCAGCCACAGGCCCTGCCCAGAGCCCCCCACTCACGCTTCCACTCTTCCAGCGTGCGGTCCACGTCATCAAAGGATTCATCGTACTTTTGGGCTTTGGGCTCGTCCTCCGTGTCGTGCAGCGACTCGAAGTAGGGGTGGGTCAGCGCCTTGGCCGCCGTCACCCGCCGCTCCGCATCCAGCACGAGCATCTTCTCCAGGAGGTTCACGGCTGGGGGGGCGTCAGGCCAGGCTGAGGGGCGGGTCCCAGGCCCCGGTACCCACGTCACTGACCCCGTGCCCACCGCAGCCCCACCCTACCCAGAGGGCTTGCGTTGGTCAGGATGGCGGCAAAATCCTTTTTCTCTAGCTCGGGGAGGCCGTTCATGTAGTTCTGAGCCTGTGTGGGAAGAAAGGGTGAGGCGCCGGCCCCCAGGCCCAGACCCAGGCCTCCAGCTCACGCCTGGCTCCCCAGTGACCTCGGCACTCTGCAGCCTCTGCACGAACTCGGCGGGAGGCGTCCCCGTCACCTTCATGATCTCCTTCAGCTGGTCCAGGTCTTGGCTGAGGTCAGGAGCACAGCGCGGGGCCAGAGGGCAGAGCTCACCTACCCACCCAGCCCGGGCAGTGCGCCTGGCCTGCCCCCCGCAGGTGTAGGGCAAGCCTCCCCCGCACCCAGCTCCAGGTGTAAGGCAAGCCTCCCCCGCACCCAGCTCCAGGTATAGGATACGGTCGCTGCCTTTGAAGAGCGTCTCCCCTGTGATCATCTCAGCCATGATGCAGCCCACTGACCAGATGTCCACTGAGACAGAAGCCCCTCCATCAGGGCTCTGTGGGCTGGGGAGCCGGGCACACACAGACGCAGGAGTGGGGGCGGCGGAGGGGGGCATGGGCCCAGGAGCCATCTAGCCTACCACGCCCTGCCCAGCCCCGGCCCAGCTCAGCAGCCTCCCCGCAGAGCAGCTCGGGGAACCTGGTGCCGCGTCTCCGGGCAGCGCCTCACCCGTCTGTGTGTAGTGCATCCAATTCAAGATGACCTCAGGCGCCCGGTACCACCGGGTCACCACGTACCCAGTCATCTCGCTATCTGCCTGCCGGGCCAGGCCAAAGTCCAGGATCTACAGCCAGAATCAGAAGGTGGGGCAAAGCGGTCCCTGGGGAGTGGGTGGGCCAGCCGTGGGCCAGAAGACCCCAAGGGCACTGGGCACACCGGGGCCTCCTGCCAAGCCTCTGGGGCCCGAGGTCGCAGCCAGGTACCCCTAAGCCTCCCTGCGGGTTCCTCCCCACAGCCAGTGCACCCAGCGCAACCAACTGTGCCTGCCCCCGACCCTTACAACAGGCACCCCGGGGGGGGGGCTCCTGCCCCTGGACCTCCGCTCCCTGTGAACCGCCGGGCCCCAGCCAGCACTTTTGGGAAGGCCTGCTCAGCCCTGCCCTGGCTCGGGCATGGGGAGCTGGGGACACCGCCCGCCCTTCCCCTCAAGCAGGTATGCCCCCGTGCCACCCCACCCAGTGCCTCCCCAGGGCCCATCTGCCCATCAGCTGCTCGGCCACTGCCTGGATGGCTGTGGTCTGTCCCTCCGCCTGGGCCTGGGCCAGTCCGCCTCCAGGCCTGAGGGCCAAGGGGCCAGCGGGCAGATGGGCAGGTGCGGGGGAGGCCCCAAGCCCCCAACCCAACACACACCTTGAGCTCACAGTCCTCGTTCACGGCCAGGTTGCCGGGCTTCAGGTCCTGGGGGCAGAAGAAAGGCGGCTGTGCAGCCCCGCCCGCCAGGGTGCAAGGGCAAGGGCCCGGGCAGCAACTGAATGTGGGAGCATCGGGCTAGGCCGGGCCACCCTGCAGCCCTTCCAGGAAGGGTGGAGGTGCACAGCCTCCGGGCTGTGGGCAGGCAGGGTGCCCCCTCGCGGGTGAGACAGGAAGCCCCAAAGGTGGAGACCCTCGCGCGCCCACAGCCAGGGGAAGCGCCCACCTTGGCTAGGACTCACCCTGTGGATGATGCCAGCAGCATGGATGTACTGTGGGGACACAGGGGTCAGCAGCAGTCAGTTCGCAGGAACGTCAGAGCCCCAGCCCCGCCTAGGGGGACCCCACCCACTCTGGCGGCACCCCAAGTCCCCACCTTCAGCCCCTTGAGCATCTGGTAGACGAGGAACTGGATTCGGTCCTCACTCAGCTTCTCGTGCTTCATGAGCTTCCCCAGGTCGGTGCCCATGAACGGCATCACCAGGTAACTGCGGGGTCAGGGAGGGGCCAGACAGCTGGGGTCACGCCCGTGGGCCTGGGCTCAGGCCCTGGAAGAGCCTGTCACCCTGCAGCACCCAGTCCCCACCCCCCACAGCACTGCACTGGGCTCTACCCTCCTACCACCCACCGGGCCCTGCGATGCCAGGCAGGTCGGGACTGCGCTTTGGGGACTCCTGGAGGGTGGCCTAGGGGCTGGGAGACCAAGGCTCATAGGCAGGGGCAGGGGCGTGAGAAAGGAGGGAAGTGCCTGTGGGCAGGGGTGTGACAGGACATCTGGGTCAGAGGAGCAGGCTGGGCAGGTGGACGGAGACACAGAGAGCAGTGCTTAGCACCCCGCCAGCACGAGTCCTTGACCCCTGCCAGGTCAGGCAACGAGGAGCCTGTCCTGCCCACCCCCTCCTGGGCCAGGCCCCTGGCTCTTGGCCAACAGGAGTGTGAGGCCACGGGTGGCCACCCGGGCAGGCACAGGGCAGCACTGGGTCCCCCCCAACCCGCCGGCAAAGGTCAGCAGCTCCAGTTACAGGCCACTCTTAGCGCCAGGGTTCCAGAGCACAGGACCCACTCACAAACCCTCAGGCACGAGGCTCACACCTCCGGCGCTGGAGGAGGAGGCCCAGATCCACCCAGTGGTACCAGCACCGTGGGTCCCGCGGGCATGTGGCGGGGGGTGGACTGCGGTGTGGTGAGCCGGTGGGCAGTGTGCACCTGACGCCCATCCAGGCTGCAAGGCAAGGCCTGCCTCAGGCGGCCCACCTGCCAACCCCAAAGCTGAAGTGGACACCCAAGAGCCACCCAACACCACCTGCTCTGCCCGGCCAGCCCCTGGCCGGCACTCACAAGTCTGTGAAATCATCCAGGGTCTCATTGGGTGTGAACACATCCAGCAGCCCAATTACCTGGGGAGGAGGCCAGAGCACCAGGTGGGCTGGGGACACAGATACAGCTGAGGGCACACCCTGCTCTGGGCAGGAAAGGCCCCGGCAGCTGTCCTGGTCTCCCCCCACTGCCCACAGGGCCCTGCTCTGCCCACTGGCAGCTCAACCCTGCCCTGGCACACATGCCCATAAACAAGGGCTATTTTTGGATGGTGACAGCCGGGATCCTTTGGGGGAGGGGCAGCCCCAAGTCTGGGTCAGCTCCCAGCCATCCAAGGAGCTCCAGCCCCTTGGCCCTTCCTCCCCCTCTTCCTATCCCCACTGAAGACCCAGGAACAGTGTGGGGACAGCCAGTATCTAGCAGGCCCTTCCAGGGGCCGTGCCTCCGCCCTGTGAGCACACCGGCAGCCACAGCCGGCCCCGGCAGACGGGGAGCGTGACAACTGGCACCTGGGGCTTCTGGTGACAGGGCCTCCAGGGACCCCAGGAGGCCTGCACATCAGAGTGGCTGGAGGCACAGGTGGATGTGCTGGCAGGGGGACACCTGGCAGAGGCCACGTGAATGGTGGCCGGGCAGGACGCAGAACGCTCGGAGCGCTTGAGGAATACGGGGAGAGAGGCCAGGTGGCCGAGGACCAGGCCACGACGCAGCCAAAGAGAAGCCAAAGAAAACCCAAGCACACCCGCAGCACCTGGTGAAGGCTTGCTTCGATCCTAGAAGCTTTGGCAAGAGAGTTTAAATAGGTGTGATGCTGAACGTGTTCCCTGGCTACTATACGGGGACAAACTGGAGTGAGGTGACAGTGGACACGAGGTGCTAGCCAGTATCTAGCAGGCCCTTCCAGGGGCCGTGCCTCCGCCAGAGAGGCCCAGGCAGGCAGCCCTGTGAGCACACCGGCAGCCACAGCCGGCCCCGGCAGACGGGGAGCGTGACAACTGGCACCTGGGGCTTCTGGTGACAGGGCCTCCAGGGACCCCAGGAGGCCTGCACATCAGAGTGGCTGGAGGCACAGGTGGATGTGCTGGCAGGGGGACACCTGGCAGAGGCCACGTGAATGGTGGCCGGGCAGGACGCAGAACGCTCGGAGCGCTTGAGGAATACGGGGAGAGAGGCCAGGTGGCCGAGGACCAGGCCACGACGCAGCCAAAGAGAAGCCAAAGAAAACCCAAGCACACCCGCAGCACCTGGTGAAGGCTTGCTTCGATCCTAGAAGCTTTGGCAAGAGAGTTTAAATAGGTGTGATGCTGAACGTGTTCCCTGGCTACTATACGGGGACAAACTGGAGTGAGGTGACAGTGGACACGAGGTGCAAGGACAGCCACCATGGCCAGAGACATGGGTGGCGGGAGGAGAGAACAGTGGGACATCCAGAGAGAGGCCTGGAAGCAGGTGAGGCCCGGGCATCGGGAGGTTTTAGCAAGAATCTTGGAAGTTAAATGGGGGTCCACCAGGTTGGTGGAGACTTCTGGGCCTCTGCAGCACGGCGGGGGTGGGGGGGGGGAGGAGGCCTGAAGTGGGCACAGAAGGGGCAGGACTGGGACCTCAGCCTCTCAGAGCCTACTTCCTCCGGGAAGAGGGGTTTATGAAATGCAGCGCTGTTGGGAGGTGGCGGCACCCAGCTGCTGAGGGGCTGCTGCGGCTCAGGAGGTGGAGTGGGGTCAGGAAAGGAGCTGCAGGACGGGGGCCGGGTGGGGCGGCAGGGGGGTGCCTGGGAGAGGCTAAGTGCCCCTTCCAGGAAGACCGCTCCTCCCACCTGAAGTTCTCTCTCACCTCGGGGCTCCTGGCTGGAGGCAGGGTTTGGAGTGAGACCTGGAGGATCCCCTCGGCCTGGGCAAGTGGCTGTCCCCTGACCAGACCCTGGGCCGAGGAGCCAGATGGGGCTCCAGCAAGAAGCCAAAGAGCTAAGTCCTTCCCGGGACTGGCCCAGGCAGAGCGGACTAGACCCCGGGGAAGCAGCTCTCTTAGGACGAAGCGGGGCTCGGCCCTCACCACTGTGACCAGCCCCCCCCACCCGGGGACACTGCCTGACCCCTCGCCTCCGCCCGCCCCGCCACCCAGGGGAGCAGCCCAGGGACTGGGTAGGAGGGACCGGGTCTTCGGGGCACGGTTTGGGGGACGAAGGGAGATGAGCAGAGGTGAGATGATGGACGCGGTGCCCGGAGCTAGGGACCGCGCGACTCACGTTCTCATGGCGCATGTGCTTGAGCAGGCGCAGCTCGCGGTAGGCGCGCTTGGCGAACAGCTCGGACTGGAAGGGCCGGTACAGCTTCTTTATGGCCACCTTGGCGCCCGTGCGGCTGTCCACCGCCGAGCTGCGGGGCGCACCGCTTAGCGGGAGGCCCGGGCCACCAAGCCCCCGGCCACCCCGCCCGGCCTCTGCTCCCCACTTTTTTAGGCCCGGGCCACCAAGCCCCCGGCCACCCCGCCCGGCCTGTGCTCACCACACGGCGCCATAGGCGCCCGAGCCTACGGGCTGCAGGTCCTGGTACACGGCGCGCACCTCCCAGGCCGTCTTGGTCACCTCCTGGCGGTAAAAGCCCTTGCGGGCGGGCGGCGGAGAGCTCATGGCTGGCCGGGCACCGCCCCCCT
>NW_020172451.1:433187-440921 GCF_003031525.2 Neophocaena asiaeorientalis asiaeorientalis | reverse complement strand
CCGCTGCCGGCTTTCGCGTCCGGGCTCTCCGGAGCCGCCGACCCCGGCCCGCGCCCAGCCCCCGCCCGGGTAGCGCGAGGCCCCTCCCCTGCGGGCGGACCAACCGGCCCCCGGGCCGCGCGCACGTGACGCCCCTTCCGCCCTTCTGCTCCTCCGGAAACATGAGGCGGCGGCCGCCGCCTGGAAAGCCGGAGGCTGGGGGAAGGAGAGCGCCGCTTGGCAGCTCTGTCCCATCCTAGACCCAGACGCGGCGCCCGAGACCCCGGCCCTCCTCCGCACTCGGGATGAACTACGCGGACCCGAGTGGAGGCTGTGTCAGCGAGGCCTCGTGGGGCTCGCGCCTCCTCCTCACGACCGCGCCCCCAGGGCACTGGCCCATCCTGGCAGCCTGAGCTCGTCGACTGCTACCCCCAACCGCAAATCACTGACCACCAGTCCCGCCCACTTCCAACTCCCCACCCCGCAGGACGACCTTCACCCTGGGGCTGACCCATCCACCCCCCAGTACGGGGTTCCCCGGCCCCTATCTTGCTTCCGTCCCCCTTTCCCAGTGAAGAAGTTGATTCTGTCTCCCAAACTCAGGCTGCCTACCAAGCCGGAAGCAGAGAGGGTGGGTCTTGTAGGTCCCCCTGGGCCCCTGTGCTCTGAAGGCTCTTCCTCACTGCACGTCCGGGTGGAGACTGCTCCAGAGATTTGCACGTCCCACTGCCTGTCCCACCCCTGCTCAGCTGAGGCCCTCAGGTTTGCTCTTCAAAGCCCAGCTCGAACCTCTCCACTCTCTCCAGGGAGGTGTGCCTGACCCCAGGGCTGAAGGGGGGCCCTACTGGGGCTCGCTCGGTGGGTGCCCCCTTACCCTTAGGTGGGGACATCATTTCAGGGGTCTGGCCCCATCCTGGACCAGATGCTGCTGGACGACAGCGCCCCCAGCCCTGTGACCCAGACCTGAGAGTGGGGTAATAAGATCCCCAGGGCCCCCTGCCCCGCCCTCTGTGCCTTGCACCATGAGTCAGCAGCTCAACAGCTCTGGCCTGGCCAGAGCAGCTTTAAAAGCCGGGCTGCGCGGTGATCTGATCGGGGTGCTCGGGAGTTGCAGGCTTGTCAGTGGGGGCAGCCTGGTGTCACTGGAGCCACAACCGCCCATCCCCGTGCCCTTCATGCCCTGGGCCGCCTGTGGCACTCCACCTGCCTCCTCCAGGAAGCCCCCAGCTGGCCCCCTTACTCCCTGTGATGGGGTCCAGAGGTCCTGCATCAGGCCAGACTCCCAGATGTGGCATGTGCCAGTTCTGCTCCCATCCCCCCCCCCCCCCAGGACTTGGCCCAGCCAGGTCTCCAGGGGTTCTCCAAGACCTGAGGGCCAGCACCCACACTGACCAGGCCTCTGCAGGCCCAGCTCCCAGATGATCCCCACCCCCACCCCCACCCCGAGGGCCTAGGGCAAAGGCGTAGAAGGTCCCCATCCTGGGGATACCCTGCTTTCCCAGCCTGAGCTGCAGTGAGCGGCAGGGGCTGGTCGCTCAGTGTGTGTCCCGAGGCTGAAGCAGCCCTCTTTCCCCTTAACCAGGAGGGAAAGGAAAGCTGCCTCCCTGACCCTGGGGAAGGGCAGGCCTTTGCTCCCAGAGACCTCAACACCCCCAACCCGCGTCCTCGCTGACCACTGAGTGAAGGGGCAGGTCTGGGTCTGGGCCAGATCCCGCCCAATGAAACTCTGAGGGCAGCGGGTTGACTGCTGGTGGCCATCATGCCCTGTCCACCTCAGACCCCACTGGCCCTCAGGGAGCAGGGAGGGTGAAGGTGGCTGCTCTGACCAGGGGCCAGCGGAATATGGCCACCCTCTCCAGGCAGTGGGGGCAGCGCGGGAGCAGAACCTAGAGCTGGAGACACAAGCCGGCTGACAGGGGAACTTTATTGCGAAACCCTGGGGCAGGCACTTAGCATTCAGACCTCCCTGGTCCTGCGAGGTGAGAGGTCACCACCTGACAGACGCCTCTTGACGGAGGACCCACACCTCCCACACGCCTGGAGCAGGGCCCTGTCCCAGAGGTCGCTAGGTCAACTCCACTCCGGAAGGTGGGAAGAGGCCAAGGGCTGACCCACAGACTTGAGTGCCCCAGCGCCCGGCTGCAGGGCCAGAGGGTGGGCAGAGGTAGAGTGGGCATAGGTTTCTTCATCAGCTCTGGGCCAAGGTCCAGGATCCGGGTCCACATCGGCATGTGTGACCTCGAGGCTGGAGGCCCCCGTGCCTGCCAGCCCCCCAGCTGGCACAGTGCCCTCATGCCTCAGAACCCTGCTGCAGCCCTCACACCCAAGGAGCAGGGGGCTTTTGCTCACATGGCTGCCCACGGCCACCTGAGCCCCATGCATGCTGCCCAGCAGGATCTCAGCAATGCCCCCTCCCCACCCACACCAGGAACTGAGGGGAGGGGAGGCAACAGTAGAGCCACCCCAACTTGGGCCTCCTGCTGGCCATGGCCACTGGCCCTCAGGTGCCCTCAGGTTCACATGCGTCTGCATCTACTTAGACATGTGAATTCCAGGAGCACACACGTGCCACACAGCATAGGTGAACACATGGCTCCAGGCAGCTGTCCCCACTCTGCCACCCCCATGGAAGATCCTTTGAGTCTCAGCACTTTCCAGGGTAGCCCCCCACTTCCAGGCTGAGCAGCTCTGACCATCGAGACCCCTTCCTTTGTCTCCAGGAGGCTCCGGCCCCAAGGCACTGCCCCCCACGGACAGCCCTCTGCGACCCAGGAGATCTGGAAACAGACACACTCCCCAGGGGGGAGCTCTTATGGCACCCAGGTCCCCCATAGCGAGGTCCCAAAGGAGACCCAGGTTGCTGGGAGGGGGTAGGAGGACCAAGGAAGTCCAGCATGCTCTATCCAGACTCCTACACCCATGGCTCACGCACGTGCAGGCTTCCCACAAGGCGCGGCGTGTAGACAAGCGTCCCAGGCCAGGGGTGGGCGCTGCTGGCCGCAGTGGTGTTGGGAGGTGCCCCTTGTGGGAGTCTGGCGGGCCGAGGTGGGAGGGCAGGCGGGCTCAGGCCCCTCCTCGGGTCCGAGTGCGGCTGGCGAGCCGCGTTCCCCTCACTGCTTAACGTCCAGGCTGCCAGGCGGCTGCGGTGGCTCTGGGGGCTTGAAGCTGAGGACTTCCTGGTAGGTGAGCTCTGCGAGGGGAGGAGGAAGGGTGAGCTCAGGCCTTCAGCAGCCCAGGCCCACCACCCTCCGAGAGCAGCCTCGGCCCATGGGCCCCTTCCTGGGCCTGCCCCGTGCTGCCCCCAAGCCTCTGCTGGACACACCCAACCCCAGCTCTACCTGACCCCCTAGACTGGGGCTGGGGGGCCGTGTCGTGGCCTCGCTCAGACCACTCTCAAGAGAAACTGGAGCACTTCCTGCAGAAAACAGGCAGCGCTCAGCCTCTGGGGGACGCAGCCCTCAGGCCCACCCTTCCACTCCTCCACCGTGCGCTCCTTGGCCTCAATGCTTTCGTCGTAGGGCTCGGCCTCGGGCTCATCCTCGGGGTCGTGGTACTGGCTGAAGTAGGCATGGGCCAGGGCCTCGGCCGCGCTGACCCTCTGGTCACTGTCCAGCACCAGCATCCTTCCCAGGAGGTCCACAGCTGCAGAGGGGCGGGGTGCAGGGCTGGTCACCTCCACAGCCAGGGCTAGACACGGAGCCCAGCCCGGACCCAGGGCCCATCCTCACCCAGGGGGTTGGCTCCATGGAAGATGCTCCTGAGGTCCTTCTGGGGCATGTGGGGCAGGGACTGGATGTAGGTCCGGGCCTAGGAGCACAGGGGAAGGGCCTGAGGGGGCTGTTCAACGCCTGCCTAAGCCAGGCAGAGGCCTGCCGGGAGAAGCCCCCAGACTCAGTCTCTCCAGCAGGCCTGGGCAAGGGCATACGCGGACCAGAGACCTCCCCGCTTTGGATCTGGTGGCTACAGCACCTTGCCTGGCCCTGCGTGCCTGCAGGTCCCGGGCCTGGTGCCTCTCCACTGTCCACGGCCAGGACACTGCAGGTGCCGAGGTTTTACCCTCAGCGTCCCTCATGCCTGGAATGTCTCCCCAGTTCACCTGTTTCCCCCTGAAGGGGTCGGCGCCTGCCTTGGGGTCTATTCCACTGTGACCCATGCTCCCCCCGTGGTGCCCCATCTATCCCCACAGCGCCCCTTCCTCCAGAGTGCGGGCGGGGGAGTGGCTGGTCAGCAGAGGGGGCTGGTGGCCAATGACTCACATGTTCCGACGATATCTTTGCCAGAACCTCAGGGCTGGGTGTGCCCACCACCTCCATGATGCGCTTCAGCTGGTCGATGTCTGCCTGGCTCAGGAAATGCCCAACGGCCAAGCACGGACTCTCCCCGGGACCCCAAACCCCAGACCTTGGGTCACTGCCCAGAACATGCTCTCCTGCCGCTGGGGACAGCAGTGAGCCCAAGGTGGCACGGTGTGGGGCAGAGGGGGCAAGACTGGCCAGAAAGGGCCAGAGCCCACCCCCCTCGACCCCCACCCCGCAGCAGGAGACCCTGGCTCACCCCTAACCTGCGCCAAGGATACAGTCATTTCCTGGGAAAAGGGCCTTTCCCTGGAGCAGCTCGGCCATGATGCAGCCCACAGACCAGATGTCCACTGTGGGAGGAGGCGTCTCCATCAGTCTGCCCACCCCAAGTCCCTCCTCAGAGAGCTGGGGGCTGGCTGCACTGCGCCAGCCCAGCGGCCCCTCCTCTCTAGACACAACCCTGGGCAGGGGGAAGCGTCAGCCCAGGACCCACCGTGCTCTGCCTTTCTGAAGGTCTGTTTGTGAACGCAGGCCCCCCACCTGGCCTGTCCCCCAAGGTCCTTGGCCTCTGGGTCCCAGGCCCACCCGCCCCAGGGGGCCGCCCCACACGGGCTGACGTCACCTGTCTGGTCGTAGTGCATCCAGTTCAGCATGATCTCAGGGGCCCGGTACCAGCGCGTGGCCACGTAGCCAGTCATCTCCTCGTCCGCCTGGCGCGCGAGCCCGAAGTCCAGGATCTAGAGGCACCGCCAGGCTTGTCAGCGCCTCCGGCTCTCTGCCTCCCGGCCGGCCGACCGACCCGCCAGCCCCTCCCCCAGCGGCTCACCCGCAGCTCGCAGTCCTCGTTCACAGCCAGGTTGCTGGGCTTCAGGTCCTGCAGGGCGGGCGCGGCGTGAGCGCAGGCAAAGCCGCCGCCGCCGCCGCTGCCGCCGCAGGAGCCCCACTGGTACACGAGGAACTGAACGTGCTCGTCGCTCAGCGCCTGGCACTTGACGATGTTGTTCAGGTCGGCGCCCATCAGCGTGGTCACCAGGTACCTGGGTAGCGGCAGGGATGAGCACGGAGTCCCCACCCCGACCCCGCGCCCTCCCCGCCACGGCCGCTCACACTTCGCTGAAGTCCTCGAGGGAGGTGGCCGGCGTGAACACGTCCAGCAGCCCGATGACCTGGGTGCAGAGGGCAGTCAGGGCTCGGCGGCCCGCGGGCGCCCCCCAGCCCCGGCCCGGCCGCCCCCAGCTCACGTTCTCGTGCTTCAGGTGCTTGAGCAGCCGCAGCTCGCGATACGTCCTCCGCGCGTGGATGAGCGACTGGAAGGGGCGCGAAAGCTTCTTCACCGCCACCCTCTGGCGCAGCCGCGTGTCGTAGGCTGAGCTGCAAGGCGGCCTGTGAGGCCCAGCCTCCGTCGCGAGGTCCCCACAGGCCAGAAGGCCTCCGGCACCAGGAGGCGGTCTGAACACTCCCTCCAAGCCTCTCCCCTCCCTCCTGGAGTCCTGCACCTTCCTCCAGAGTCAGTTCACCCTCCACCCCGCCCTCTGACCCCCAGCCTTCCCAGCCCACCTGGGAGCCCAGGGCAGGACCTGGATTTCTCCTGTCTCCTGGCCCCAGTGACTCTTGCCCCCAGCTCAGGGTGGAAATAACAGGCCAGGGAAACAGCCAGTGGCAGACAGCAGGCAGCCCCTCCAGCTCCCCCATAGGCCAGGGGGTCTGGGAGGCCCCCTGAGGGGGTTCCAGAGTCACCTCCAAAGCCCCCAAATATTCAAAATATGGAGGAAAACCTGATCAAAGGGGTTTATTGCATCGTTATTTTTCACAATGAGAAACTGGACAGCAGGAAATACCCAGCAGAGGGTGGTGCCTGGACCCACAGAATATTTCCCCTCGTGCAACCCCACTCCCCTGAGGTCTAGACCCTCAAGCCCCACACCCAGCTACTCTTCACAGGAGATGCCACACTCACAGGCATCATCCTCAAACACAAGTGGCCTGGTCGTCCAGTGGCCCCACCGCCCCTCGGGAAGGGATGCCTTCGCCCAGTGTTCCCTCTGGCTGCTGCCCCCCCTTCCCTCCCACTTCATCTCCAGGATCCAGCCTCCCTCCAGAGTGAGTGGAGCCTCAGCCCACCTCCCATGCCCACGCGGCCCAGGGAGCAGCTCCTGCAGGACCTGGGGTGCTCATGGGCCCAGGCAGTGGTGGAGGAAAGTCCCTCCCCCATCCAAGTCACTGCTGGGGTGGGAAGTAGGGGAGTGGCTCTTCACGGGGTGCGTGTGCACGCTCGTGTGTGTGTGTGTGTGTGTGCGTGCGCGCGCAGCAGATCCTTTTGTGTCTGCACAGTCAACAAAGGACTGTGGGAACTGGCACCGGGTCACCAGCTTCCTCAGACATCAGAGGAGGGAGGGAACCCATCACCGGCATGGAGGCCCTGCAGAGCTAAGTGGTGGAGAGAGACCTCCCCTGGGGAGCCTGACTGTCCCTACGAGTTCCCAGAAGGCACTTCCAGCAAGGGCTCTGTCGGATCCCCCAGGGACCACTCACACATTGGCCCACACCCTCTTCCTGCCCTTGTGGTCTTAGACACGAAGACAGAGGCCCGTGGCTGGAATGGCTGGAATGGCCTGAGGTTCCTGATGGCTGGCCAGTGGCTGAGTGAGATCTGAGGCCCAGGGGACCCCAAACCTCTGCTCCAGGCTCCAGTGCTGGGCCTCGTAAGGGGGTCTGAGAAGTCCCACTCCCAACCTTCTGCAGGATCCTGGAGCAACACCCTGCCCCCAGGGGCCCTGCCTCCCCACACCCATGACCCCCGCATTTCACAGGTTCTGGGTTCTGGGCGGGGCACCTCTCAACATCCACACCCACAGTCAGGCTCACCGTCAACACTGCAACTGCAACCTGGACTGTCCGCAAGCAAGCCCCTTGCCACCCAAAGCCCCCTCCGGCCTCCACGCCACCAGGTCCAGAGGCCTCCCCCGGCCCCACACTCCCTCCTGTCTGGGCTCCAGGGCCTAACTGCAGGCTGCGTGTGAGCTCTCTTGGTTGGGGCAAAAATGGGGTGGGGTGTAGACGCCCCCTAGAGGGGGATGGTAGGCGTCTCTGATCAGGCCTAAGTCCCATTCGGAGCCTGAGATCCCTTGGAAAATGGGGCAGTGGACTGGACCCACGGGGGAGCTTGCGGTCGTTCGTAGGTGAGGGGTCTTGCCCCCCACCCCCCAATCTGGGCTCTTCCTTTTCAAACAGAGCTACCCACCCTGGGGCGAGGGTACCTGCCGGAGCCCAGGGCTGCCTGGCCCTTGACGGGGGGCACCCCCGATGCATGCTCAGACATCAAGGGGCCCGGGGGACCTGCCCGCCCTTTCGCCAGCTGTGACGCCGCAGGATTCGGGCCCGGAGGGGGACGCTCCGGGTTGGAGGGGCGGGAGGACGACCCCTCTCCCGCCGGGGAGAGGCTCGGGTAGGAAAGTTT
>NW_020172451.1:387114-433177 GCF_003031525.2 Neophocaena asiaeorientalis asiaeorientalis | reverse complement strand
GCTGGGCTTCCTGCCCCTCCGAGGCGGCGGTCGAGCGGAAACCGGCCTTCCCGGGGCGGGGTGGGGAGGCGGGGGGAAGGGGATGCCGTGGAACGACTTACCGCCCACCTCCCGGGGTCCACGCACTTCCCCAATGTCCGCCGCGTGGGTCCTCGGCGCGGCACCGCACCACCCGGACCAGGCCGCCACCACCTCTCAGGACTCAGCTCCCCGCACCCTCCCCTGCCGGCACAGACGCCGGCACCGCCCCGCTGTCCACCTCCCCCCGCATCCCGCCATCCGCCTAGTCCGGGTCCTGCGTTTAACGCGCCTTCAACCTGCTCTGGTCCGTGCATCCCTTCTCTCCTCTCACCTGCACCGCACCTCTTCCCCCAGCGTGCCCCCGCAGAAATGAAGGTAGAATCCTCTAAATCAAAGAAGCCAGGGACAAGCCATGGGAGGTATTTTTTTTATCAGAATAGAAAATACCCCCTAATAAAAGCTAGGCATTTGCTTGGATAGGGCCCGTCCGTCGCGGGCAGGTGCAAGTGCCTTGCATCCTGGGTCAGCCTGCCTTCCCCTCCCCCGCGGAGGCCATCCGGCCTTGGCGGCGTGCTTCGCTTCCACGGTCTGGTGTGGCGTCCTGCACGGGCTGGCTCCGGGACTGGGCCCTGCTGCCCCTTGGGAGAAGCGTGACTGCCGGGCCAGGCCCGGAGACCAGCCCTCAGGACCAGGGACAGCGGCGGCACCAAGGGCCTTTGGGGTGTCGGGCCCGTAAGAAGCTCTCCCCAAATGGGTCCTCTCTGGGGCCTGGTACCTTTCCTCCTTCTGAAACAGCTCCCTCAGCTGTCAACTCTTCGAGGAAGCCCACCCTGACTTTCCTAGGTCCTGCGGGGCTCCCCTAGTTGGAAACCACCGTTCCCCGAGATCGGTGAACTCTGCCCAGCACCGCACATTTCCTCTCTCCACCTGGAAGGTGCAGTTCGCACAGGCGGCCGAGACTGTGAAGGGGCATGTTCCCTAGTTCAGCATCTGTCTAAGAGCTCTAGGTCAGAGTGATTATTCCTACTTCCCACTTAAAGTGACAGTGGTTCGGAGAGAACATTGCCTGGGATGTAAATACCTCCTGACCCCCCACCCTGCAGAAGCAGTGGGTAGAGGTTGGGCTGCCTCCTCCCAGGAGAGGGGGAAATCAGGCTGAGGTCCCAACCTTCCACTTTTTTGAAACAAACTAAAACCTGAGTTTTTATGTGACATCTCCTGATACTCAAATATTGATAACCAAATTAAAATAAAACATGTCAGCACAGTACCAGGCAAACGGACACTTCCGCCTGGCAAATCCGGACCCTGGGGGGAGCCCAAAAGTGAGAAAGGAAGCAGGCTCCCAGTCCCAGCCGCTCCGGCCTCAGTTCCCTCTCTGGGAGCCAGCAGAGGTCGGCGGGGATGGGGTGAGGACGCTGGTGCCCCTTCCCCCAGCCGCCCCACCCGGGGCCTCCTCGGGGCCTCACGCTGGGGGCACTTTCCCGGCGGCCTGCCGGGCGAAGCAGCCGAGGTTTTGTGCGGAGTTAATGGAGCTTCAGCTAAAGCAGGGGAAGAGGAGGCGGGAGGGAGCAGCGGGCCGTGGGAACCGGCCGCGCCGCAGGGAGGGGCGGCCTTTGTCCCTCTCCTCCACTGGGGCAGGGGTATCTGTCGACCCGGAATCCCAGCTGCGAGTGGTCAGCGCCGACCAGAGGGGAGCAGCCTCACTGCCCTGCTCAGCGGTCACACACCGCACTGAGACCCTCCCTCAGCGTTCAGCAAACCTGCCCTGGGCACAGGGGCGCCCGCAGTGTGCCCCGCTACCCCGGCAGATCAGTCTTGGCCAAGTTGCCCTCTGGAGGGGAGGGGGCTGTGATACTGCAGGGGAATGACCAGGGAGGATTCCCCGTGGTGGTGGGGTGGCAGGGAGAGCACAGTCAGAGCCCCCAGAGGTGACAGCAATGATGCTGGGCCAGCTTCCAGACAGTCCTGCCTCTCAGGACTTAGCCTGACTTGAGGACCAGAAGGGAGAGTGGCGGCCATGGGTGCAGGGCCGTGGCAGGCTGGGCAGGGAGCACCGACAGGATTTCAGATTTTTATTCGCACTGTGCTGTGTGTTTTCACAGCGTTATCCCAGCCGGCAGGTCGAGGACTGAGCCTGGAGGGAGGGTGGTGTGGATGGAGGGCAGCCAGGAGTGGCAGGCCTTGCCAGTGGGTGTGCAGATGGGGCACGGATGGGGCGGCACGGAATAGCCTCCTATGAGCCCTGGGTCCCCGGCACCACCCCCGCCCCCGCCTCCTTCCACTCTCTACTGTGATTCACAGCTACCCCTAGGTACCGAGATGCCCCCACCCTCCGTGTCCACTGTCCCCTCTCCACAGGTCCAGGCCATCCCCTCTTCAGCCCCACACTGGTCTCCTGGCTGCACTTCTCCCTGAGGTCAGAACGAACTTCCTAAAATGCTATCTGGCCCTGTCACAGGGGCCCCATGATTCAGGTGGGGTCTCATGCTCATAGCAGGCGAGCAGGGTGTGGTCCTGGGCCGCTTCTGCAATTTGGAAGGAAAGGTCATCGCGGTCGCTGGTCACCTCCATCCCTGCATCTCCCCACTCCCACTGCATTGGGAGGAAAGTGGGAAGTGGAAAGTGAAGAAGGCTGGGTCACCCCTTGGTCTGCCAGCCTCCTGCCCACCCCCGTGCACCCAACATCCATGCCCAGTTTCTTCACTGGCCCCATGAAAGCATGGCCCCTGGATCCCTTCACACTCCTGTCCTCCGAGGGGGAAGGGAACCCCACCTGTTAGACCTGCAGCAAAAGGTGGGCTCACTGACTCTTCTCCATCTCATGCCTGGCTGAGGAGCAAGTAGCCCACAGGGGTCCAGTCTAGAAGCCAGGCCTCCAGGTTCCTGCTCCCCTGCCCCCGCTCCCCCCAGGGTGAACACTCCCAGACTATGCCTCGCCTGCTCTGGTTTAGCAGTACCTTGTTCAGATCTCCTGCCCATCTGGGTCTGTGGTCCTGACCATAGTACACTGTCATTTCAGGGTCCCTGGGGTGGGGGGGCGTCAGCTGTTTGCCTAGTACCCCTTCCACGTGGGAGGGGTGTTCCATGTGGCTCAAAACGGGCTGTCCCTGTGCAGAAGTGGCTTATGATCGAGGCCGAGCCCATTGAGACTTCTCAGCCACAATGGTGCGCCCCAAGTGGAGGAGACACAGGCTGGGGTGCCCTGCCACCAGCGTCCCAGGTGTCTGAGAATAAAGGAGCACGTGTTGGGAAGAAGTTCAGATAGATGGAACCCAAAGACATGTGAGCACCTGGATCCAGCCATATCTGAAGCTGGACCCCTTCGCTTGCCTTTACGGAGCCACTAAATCCCTTTTCTGCTAGGGTTGGTATTCTTGGAACACAAGGGCTCCCTCAAGGAAGGCCCTTTCTGCCGCCTTTACTGCTGTGTCCCTAGTGCCCAGGACCACGCGTGTTGAGTGAACGAGTGAGGGGCCCAACGCTGGTGCTGTGTGTGCGTGCACGCATGCCCGTGTGGTCACGGTACGTGTGCCTGACTGGCCACAGAGGAGCGCACCTCACGACTCCTGCTCCGTGCGCAACACAGGGGTTGGGAGCAGTCTGCCTCCCCACGTCGCCTGCCTCCGGGACAAGCCCCTCCTTCCTACACCAACAAAGGTGCCTCTTGCTCTCAGGCGCCTGGGACCCTAATGGCCCCACAGCCTCGAGCAGGGGGATACAGGGCCTCCCTCCAGGAACCACCGTGTCCAGTGGGGTCTGCACCCAGTAGGGGCTTACTAAATGTGTGCTGGGTGGACCACACCTGTGAGGCACCGCACCTCAGGAAGGAGAAAACAGGTCCCTGAGAGCTCGCGCCACGCCCACCCCTGCCACCAGATGGCGTCCAAGCGGGCCCAGTCCCGCACCGTGGGGGGCGGGGCCGCCGCCCTGTGCCCTCAGAACCTCCACCTGCTTCAGGATCACTTTCAGTGCTGGGGTGCACCGGGATGTGCCTCTGGGAGACGTTCGCACCCCAGCGCTCACCTCCCACCCCTGACCACCATCCTGTCCTGCTGGGGCAGCAGGAAGGCGTGGACTCAGCCGAGCTGGTGGCCGTGGACGGGCTGCCTCAGCAGGCCTGGCCCAGGGGAGCCAGGGACTGTGGGATGGGTGCGCGAGGGCACACGGGCCCACCTTCAGGTGAGCTTCTGGGGCCAGGAGCACACAGGAAGGGAGGCCGTGGGCAGGACAGGCCCGGTACCACAACGGGGCAGGCGTGTAGGGACGGGGACGGCGGGTCGGCAGCCCCGGGAAGAACCCAGCCAACCAGCAGAGTGAAAAAGACAGCTGTATTTGATTGACAATTAACAAGATTTACAAAAAGGGTTGCGGGTATCCTGGCGGAGCTGCTCCCGGCCCCCCGGACCTGGGCAGGGCCTCCAGGTCAGCCTGTCTGACAGGCCGGGACCCTGACCCCCAGTCTGCTGGGTCCCTTCTGGCCGCCTGGGCCTCGACGTCTGACGTCCAGCTTGACCTTTGAGGTGGGGCCTGCAGCACGGGGTCCCCCGGGAGAGCCAGTGCCCGGCAGGGCAGGCCAGCGAGGTCAGGAAGGCATCGTACCACTTTTCTGCCCCAGTCCAGGTAGGGCAGACGGACAGAGTCTGGGCACTAGGTCCTGGGGGCCGAGGGCACTCAGACCTCACCCCAAGAGGCCCAACCCAGGTATCTGAGGAGGCTGCTGGTGCCTGGGGAGGGGGGCTGAGGCCCGACTGCCCCCAGCAACCCAGCGTGGCGCCGGGGGCATAAGGCACGTTTTCGAATCACTCAGGAGGCTTGAAGGAGACACCCCCGATGCTGGTTCTGCAGGAGGGAACTGGTGCTGGTGGGCGCCCGGCACTATTGCTCAGGAGAAGGGTGCTATGAGGCTACAGATGCTGAGGTGGGGGCCCCCCTGCCACGCACACACTCGGAAGCCCGGGGGCTCTTCCTCTGCCAGAGAGAGAAGGGCTGAGTCCTGCCCGCTTGGCCGTGCTCCCCCGGGGCCGCCCAGCGCCCGGCAGTGGGTATCACACACCTGTGTCCCGAGACCATGACAGTGGAGGTCGCAGTCAGAGGTCCGTGACCTTGTTCTCAAGCGCAGCCGCGATCTGCTGCAGGCGGAAGGCCAGCTGCATCTTCTGGGCGGCGGGATCCTCCTCCAGGGCGTTGATGATCTGAGGAGGGGTCACGTCAGAGCACAGGCCAGGGTCAGGGTTAGGGTCAGGGTGAGCACGGCCGTCCTGGAAGGACCGGACCCCTACCTCGTCGTAGTACTTCTGCGTGTACTGGTAGAGCTGGTGCAGGGCCACGAGGGTGTTCAGGGAGTCCGTGTGCGCCTGGGAGGGTGGCGGAAGGGCTGCGTGACCCAGGGACAGGAGGCTGTCTCCCAGTGGAGCAGGCAGACGCGAAGGGTCCCCCCCCCCGGCAGTCGTGACACGCACAGCCACAGCACACCGCGGACAGAGAGTCTCCCACCCATGCAGACCCACGGCAGGCGGGGCTGGCTCAGAGCTGCTCGCGAGCCCCGCCGTCCCCCATGCCCCCTCGTCTGCGCCTCTCCTTTCTCCCCCGTGGGCACAACTTTGCCCGGCCCCCGTGCAGTCTCCTGGCCCGCGCAGCAGGGCCTTCCGGGGGGGCGGGGGTGGTGGAGGGCTAATCCTGGGGGGGCTCAGCTTGTGGATCCCCTGTGCCACCCTTACCCGGGAAATCTCTGCCAGGTGTGTGTTCATGTCCTGGTCGCTGACCTGCACCATCTGTCTGATCCCCTTGTAGTAGCTGTGGGGGGAGGGGGAGTTACACAGGGTGGGCCGCGGGGGGCGGGTACCGGAACGGTGGAGGGGGTGGCGGCGGTGGCTCCCGGACGCTGGACCTGAAGCTACCCACGGGCCCCACCTCCTGATCACAGGCCTGCACCGCCCGGGGGCCCCGCTGGGTGGGGGCTGAGGGTGCGCAGCCAGGCTCTGGCCTCGTTGGGGGGTGGGGGGGACTCACTCCTCCACCATCTTCTTATAGGTGGAGATCTCCTTGGCGTAGAGTAGCTTGTTGCTGGGAGAGTCCTGTGGGAGTCAGAGCCAAGTGACACCCAGGCCGAGACACCTGCACGCACTCAGGATACCCAGAGAAAGAGGGGTGTGCGGGGGATGGGGGTCCAACGGCGGTAGCTGCCCTACCTATCCACAGACCTGACAGTGTTTTCGTCATTTTGTGATTAATAGTAAAACTCACTTTTTCTCTCTCACGGAAGGGAAGGAGCTCGGGGTCCCAGGCTGCCACAGGTCCACTGCCCAGGGGGCCCTCCCTCCGCCCCAGGTACCCTGCACCTGTCTTTCTACTGAGCTCCAGCCCCCGCTGTGCAAATCCACGCCCCAAAGCGACCTCCTCACCTGCACCACAGCCCCCTCCCCTGATGCTTCACGCTGCCAGGAAGCGGGCTGGGCTGCCCGCAGCTGCACTTACGCGGCTCAGCTTGTGCTCTGTACGTGTGCAGGCGTCCATGAAGGTCTGTGCGATGACCGACAGGGAGGCGTCCACCACCTCGTGGACGTGCACGTCGAAGATGAAATGGGGGTTCTTGAGGATGTTCACCCAGAACCGGAGAGGTAAACTGAGGCGGGACGACAGGGTGTGAGGGGCCGCCGAGGCCTGGAGCAGGGCGGGCGGGGCGGGTGGAGGCACGGAGCCCATACCTGTTGGTCTTCCAGATGTGGATGGTGTCCTCGTCCTTGATGTCGTGCTTTTCCGCCTGCTCGTCCAGGAAGTCGAAGAAGTACTTGACCGCGGGCGGCACCGCGTGGCCAGGCGCCAGCACGCTCTGGAAGAAGTTGTCCACGAACTGCTGCAGCGTGCCCTGCGGGGCGGGAGCGGGGCTCAGCGCGTCCCACCAGCGCCGTCCCAGGTCTGCCTCCCACACGCCCTCCGCGGCCCACCTTGACCGAGAGCAGGCGGGTCAGGTAGATCTCGGTGATGGCCTTGGTGCGCTCCTTTTCCTTCACGCTGCCACGCTTGGACTTGCCTTCGTCCACCTCGTCCGTTGGCCGCACCAGGTGCCACACCCGGTTCTCCTCCTCCAGGAGGGCGTGGCCTGTGGGGGAGGGGGGCGCTGAAGGACGAGGACCGGGGCCCGGGGCCCGGGTCCCATGCCGGGCTCACAGCTCCCCCGAGACGGCGGCATGGGGCGGACGCTGGCTCACGATGACCTCCAGAGGCCAGAAGGGCCCGGACGAGGGGAAGGGACTCACGCTCCCCAGGCAGGTCCTGCTGGCTGTCCTCAGGCTGCTGGGAGACCCCCGCCTTCGACAGGATGAGAGTGGCTCCATCCCGGACCTGGGGAACAGAGTCATGAGGGCGGGCCTCCTGCCCCACTCTCCGCAGGGGCCTCGGCCGCCCGGCCGCCCACTCACGTTGTAGTGCATCAGCGTGTTGACGCGCTTCCACCGGCCCTCCCGCTGAGAGGTCAGGTCCAGGTCTGACAGGATCTGGGCTGTGGACCCAGGACGCCACTCTGTGGAGGGACACAGCCCAGCTCCTGGAACCCGGCCACACCCACCCTGTCCGGGCTCCCTCTCGCTGTCCCCCGCCCGACCCGGCCGACTGGGCTTCCACGGGCACAGAGCCAGGCACACGAGGGTGGTGCTCACCGAGGACCACACTGTCAGCCTTGGGCCAGCGGGAGCAAGGCTGCGTGCGGTACACCTGGTCAATGATCTTCTCCTTGACCTGGGAGATGGTGTCACAGTTGAGGACCTTGACAGGGATGGCGTCGACCCCTTCGTCCTGGACGATCACGCTCACCATCTGCCAGGGGACACAGAACGAAGGGCCAGTTGGGGAGGGGCCCTCGCCCTCGCTCGCCCCAAACCGGGGGCAGTCTTGGGGCTCCCCCCGAGTGGCGACACCCTCAGCTGGAGGAGTGGTGGTGGGGATCCTGAGCCCCTTCAGCACCCAGGCCTCACCCTTTCCTGCGTGCCACGGCTCAGCAGGACAGAGGGCAGAGGACTGCTCACTTCTAGCTATCACACAACACACAGGCATCACGGGGGCACACACCACGTACCACCTCCACACGCACACGAGTCTACCACCACTCACTTGGTGTGCCCAGGCCCCTCAAATGCCTGCAGCAGGCCCGGGCACCCAGGAGGCAGCTGGCTTGGGGCCATGACACTTAGAGCCTCTCTCCAGTGACCCACGGGCCTGCTGAAGACCCATGACCCAGGCCCCTCCCTGAACACGGGCGGGCCCAGCACGGGGAATGGGTTCTAATGCAAGTCCACGAAGGAGGCGAGTGGCATCAGCTTCTGGTCCTGAGGCTGGCCTGGAACCCGGCCCCTGAGGTCTCCCAGCAGCCCGCCCAGCCCCAGGGGCTCACCAGGGGTGCATACTCCACGTCGTCCCCCAGCAGCCCTGTGTCGTTGAGGGTGTATTTGGCTTTCTTCTGCACAGCATCCACCGGCCCCTTCTCCACCTGATGCTTGATGGCCTTGAAGAGCTTGTACAGCGGCTCCCCTGCGCTGTCCTACAGCAACACGGGGCGGCTGAGCCACGGTGGGACTAATCGTGCCAGGGTGGGAAGCAAACCCGTCCAGGTGGAGCTGGGCCGCAGGGAGGTGGACATTCGGGGGGTACAGCACCACCTCGTCCCTCCCCGCCCCCTGGCAGGGCTGTGTGGAGCCCACCTTCAGATACTGGTACAGGCAGATGGACATCCAATTAGACAGCATCCTCTCCACCACTGTCTCTGACCTGGAGATACAGAAAGGCCTTGTGTTGAGGGGCCCTTTAGTGCCCCTAGGATCAGCGGGCTCTTCCAAGTACCCAGACCACCCTCAGAGCAGCCCAGCCTCCGTCCAGGCCAGAGTCTCCGTCAGGCTGTACGTTTACAGCCTGCAGTGACCAATCTCCCAGCCCCCTCAGGGTGGGCCTTTCATCTTCCACCCCATCCTACAAAGGGCTGATGAGAAGGGGGAGCAGATAAGTGGCCAGCACAGACCACCTGCTAGCAGCGATGCCCCCCGCCATCCCTCTGCCCTACTCACTGGCACTGGCTGTATTTGCTGGCAAACCAGGTGCCTGGACAAGCCAGGGCTGCCCCACTGCCACCCCCTAACGCCTTGTTGAGAAGGATGGAGAACTGGTAGAGCGCCTGCTCCACCAAGGGCCGCCGTGACTCAGGGATGTCCAGCTTGCCCGTGATCATCACGTCCTTGTCGCCGTCCTTGGAGGGCAGGAAGAAGACGCGGTCGGTGTAGGTCTTGTAGTCCAGCACGGGGATGCCTGCCTCGTGCACGTCGTTGGTCTGGTCCTCCATCTCAATCATCAGGTCTGCAGGGAGGTCGTGGTGAGGCATCCGCCCGCCGGCAGCCCCCCTCCTCCGTCCCTCCCAATGCAGCCTCTTCCGAGCCCTCCTCCCCCGGGACCTGCAGGGCGGCCCCGACCTGTGAACTCCTTCTTGCAGCGGTCACGCACGCTCTCCTCCAAGCCCTCCAGCTGGGACTTGATCTTCTCGTACTCGCGCTCTGCCTGTTGGCTCTTCCTCCTGGGGGCACAGGGAAGCTCCTGGGACCTGGCCTGGATGGTGCTGGCCGGTGGGTGTGGCCAAGGGGCTGAGGCTGCCGGGGGAGAGGCTCACCAGTAGCAGTAGACAGACACGGCAATGACGGCCACCATGGGCACGATGACCAGCGGCAGGATGAGGCTGAGCGGCACGTCACTCACACGCGTGTCATACTCCACGCGGCCCAGCACCCACTCCCGGGAGCCAAACTTCACCTGCGTGGAGAGGCGGAGTCAGCAAGGACAGGTGTGTGGCCGAGACCACGAGAGCCCGGTGCCCTGTGCCCTCCCTGCCCCCACCCTACACGCACAATGAACTCAGGCAGGTTGTGGGTCGTGTCCCGCTTCTGCCGCCGCTTGGGAGGGGGCTGCACCTCTGGGGGCTCACAGTACAGATCGGTCTCCGTCAGTGTCTTCATGATGCACCGCTCGGCACCCACGAAGGCCTCGGCCTCGTGAATCGTCATCGCCTTGTTCAGATTGGTGCCCTGGGGGGCGGGGGATGGGGCCACAGTGGCCAGGAGGGGTTCAGGGATGCCCCGACCAGCTCAGCCCAGACCTTGGGCTGCTCCCCTACACGCACCCGCTCAGGACCTGACCCCGGGGCTGCACTGGTCCTCACCCGCGCGTGAATGAGCTTGTTGACCTGCTTCTTGACGCCCCCTGTGAAGTTCTCGAAGGTGGGGTCGGCGACGTACTCAAAGGCACCAGCCTCAGTCCTGAGCAGGGCTTGGTGCCCATCCATCTGAATGAGCGCTGTGAGGTTGTAGGCCTCGGGCTCCTCGGGGACGGCCGGGGACAAGAACACGACCTTGGAGTCACTGCAGAACACGTACTCCCTGCCCACGACCTAAGAGCCGAGGCAGGACCGTTAGGCCACTTGGCACAGGCTGCATCCTGCCCTGGCGTGTCGCCCCAGCAGCGGGCACCGACTGACCGTCACGGGCTGCAGGGGTCCGGCCTCCCGCCGCCGCCTCCAGGACTGCAGGGGCTCGGCTATGACCACCATGGCGAATTTCTGGATCAGGCTGAAGCCCTGTCCTGTGACGTTGATGCTCCGGCCACCACTGGGGGGCAGGGAGGGGGATGGTGCCTGAGTGGGCACACCTGGGCAAGGGAGGTGCCCAGCCAGCTCCAGAGCAGGTGCCCTGCAAGGCCGTGTCCCTGCCCCCACCCTGCTTTTGGATACCCTTGCAGGTGTGTGCAAGCCCAGACCTGCTGCAATGGCAGGGGCGTTGGCTGTCAGAGAAGCAGGGCTGGGCTGGGTGGCGGGGGGAGGTGGAGGCGGGATGTCGGGCCTGCCCGACCTGGGGGTACAGTGGGGATTTTTGGAGGCCTCCTCCTGTCACCCAGACCAGCTCTGCCATTTCCTCACAAGCCCAGTGAGAAGAGGGCACCTGGGAAATAGCTAGATGGGGTGGGTGTGGCCAGCAGTGTGGGAGTGGGGGGCACCTGCCACGGGCGGGGGGAGAGGTCTCACCTGACAAAGCTCCGCAGCGGCTCGAAGGCCCGCAGGACTGGGTTCTCACGGTAGGTGAAGGTGACGCCAGGGCTGGGCACCGCGGAGCCCCCATAGTAAATCTTCAGGGGCAGCTCTCCCGGAGCCGCCTGGGGGCCGGTGACACACTGAAGCTGTGCCCCAAACTGCGTCCTGGGGGTGGGGATTGCCAGTCAATGTCAACCCCACCCTGGGACCACCCGCAGCCCCAGGCCAGTGGGTCAGTGGGTCTGGTTGGTTCCACCGCCCCCTCCAGGATAGACACAGGGTCACGGCCAGAGGGCCCTCACCCTGTCCCCAGGACCAGGGCAGACCAGGATTTGGCGGCCTGTGGGTGACACCCACACTTTACAAGGGATGTCATTGAGGGTCACCCGCATGTCTTCCTCAGAGCCTGTGTCCAGGTGGGTGCCATTGATGGTCAACATGGTGCCGCCCGCCTGTGGCCCCTGCTTTGGCTCCACACTGAGGGGCTGGGGCTGCTAGAAGAGAAAAAGCAGGGACATTTGACTCAGGGCTGGGGCGGCAGGGCTGCGGCCCTCCCTCCCGGGCCTCGACTGGGCCATGACCGTTGTCAGAAAGAGGCAGGGGCACAGCCTCGCCTCACCCCGAGTCAGCGCATGGCCCCCCAGATCCCACCCACATTTGTCCTGACCTGCAAGAGCCACCTGTCGGGTGCTTACCTGATAGGTGAATTGGACATGGGGAGGCGAATGGCCGAGCTTCCCGCTGATGTCCACCTCGACGCCCCCCGTGAAGGGCGCCTCTGCAGCCTCGATGGTGCACACGATCCTGCGTGGGTGGCAGGCAGGTGGGCACACTCTGTGTGTGTGCAAGCCCTGGGCGCCCACGCATACCTGGACCGTGTCCTTCCCCTCCATCCCCCCAGTCCCCCGGCCCCCCAGGGTAGGGCCTGGCCCAGCTCGGAGGGCCCAGGTTGCCCACTCACCGCGTGGACACGGAGTAGCGTTCTGGCTCAAAGGCACAGCTCCTGCCAGCCACGGTGACCCTCTTCACGTCGTCTGCTCTGACCCCCAGATTTGACCCGAGGATGGTGACGCGAATGCCTCCGCCTAGCGGACCAGTCTCAGGCTGGATCTGAAATTGGCAGAGCCCGGCTGACCTGGTGGCTCGGGCAGGCCAGGCTGCGCAGCTGGTCCCGGGCCGGGCTGGAGTCCCTCCTGCCAGGGAGGTCAGGGGTAAGGGGGCTTACCCTGGTGATGACGGGCGGTGGGCACTCGGAGGTGGCGTTGCCACACAGGGCCGCGTACACACACCTGCTCTGCCCGCTGCACCACACACACCTGTAGACGGGGTCAGCGGCCAGGCACAGGCTGCAGTCGCTGCGGCCGAAGGAGCAGTTGTAGAGGGTCACTGCGGAGGGAGAAGCTGGCCGTCGGCAGGGCCGCCCTGCTGCCCTTGCCCGCCCACCAGCCCAGCTGCGCAGCCCACCCACCTTGGAGCCGGCTGTCGATATTCTTGCCGTAGGACTTGACATACAGATGCAGAGGCAGCGTCTCGTTGGCATCGTGGGAGAGCTGGGGGCACACAGGGACACGCTGCACCCCCGCCTCCCACCCGAGCCCCCGAGGGTGACCACCGTGTGTCCCCTCACGGCTGACGGGCAGCAAGGGGAGGCCTCCAGGTGGCTAGAAGCTGGAGGCTCAGAGACGGAGGATGACTTGGACTCCAGGGAGACGGGAGGCCCAGGGATGCTCTGAGGCCACACGTGCCTGCCGGCCCCGCTTCCCCAGAAGGGCAGCTGGTGAGCCTGCCCCCGCCCACCCCTCAAGCCCCGGAGGCAACTGGGCAGCCCCCGTAGGGCCAGCCCTCGGGGTCCACCAGCCTGGCCCACCCACCCCGGGAGGCGTACCTTTGGGGTCCGAAAGGAGAAGGTTCCTTGCTCCTGTGTGCTGACTGGCTCCTCAAACTTGAGCAGGTCACTGCCCACACGCAGGGAGGAGCCCTGCCAGACAGGCCAGTCAGGATACCCGAGGCGGGCCAGCGCGTCCCACATGCCCGCCCTGGGCCCCGGGGCCTGCCGTGCCCCACACGGCTCCCGGGCCAGCTTGGGCGCCCCCATCCCGACTGACACCCAGCCGCTCACAGACAGGCCCCGCCACGGTCAACACCCAGACTCACCGCCCTGCTCCCTCCTGAGTGGCACTCGGCTGCCCAGCCCCTGCACGCCCTAAACCCTCGAGGCCCGTCCAGATGTCCCCACGTCCACCCTGACCCCTCTGCCTCCCTCACGTGCTGGGCCCTGAGCCGCAGAAGGCTGGATGGGCCCCGGCGCTTAGCTTCTGGTCTGCAGGAGGATGGCTCTGAACAAGCCTCTGCCTCTCCACCAGCCATCACGGCCCCTGCTGGGACCCCCAGGCCTGACCTCACTGGTTAGCCAGGGCCCCACAAGCCCCCCGCACCTTCACCGTGTCCAGGTTCTTGCCCTGGAAGGTCACAGCCGTCTCGTGGTTCATGGGAATGACCAGCGGGCTGGGGTTCAAGAACTGGGGGCAGTCGTCCTCCTGCGGGGGCAGGGCTGGTCAGGTGCTGCCTGGCCTCGGCCGAGCAGCCTGGCCCCCACGTGCCCTCACGGCCCCTCACCATGTGGGCACGGACGATGCCGTCCTCAGGGTTGGGCGAGGCCTCCCGACACTCATGGTAGCGCAGGTCCCACTGGCAGGTCCAGCGGTTGCTGGCACAGGAGATGCACCTGGAGGAGAGGGTGGTGAGAAGTGTGGGGTCCGCAGCGGGGGCTGTGAGGGACAGGCAGGGGCACTCACGGCAGGTTCTCCTCCAGGCTCATGGCCACTCGGCAGTCGTAGAAGGGGTACAGGTGGGAGGTCAGGAAGACGTTGCCGCGTTTGAAGAGAAGCTGGATGGTCACAGCCACGTGATCTGTGGACAGCAGACGGGGCCAGCGTCAGGCAGGGCCGCAGGGGGAGGCGGGCTTGGGCTAGGGGAACAGGAAGCCGGAACTGGGCCCCCCCAGCCCCAACTCCTCCTTCCATCAGAGCTCCCCACAGGCGACCCAGCAGAGAACGGGAGGCCGCGTGTGGAGCCCCTGGTCTGAGTGGGGCCCCGCAGGGCTCAGCAGGACCCGCCGCCGCTATCAGACCTCGGCTCGTGTGTCGCTCCCCAGGGCTCTGCGCTGCTGGGCCCTCGCTCTGTCCCGAGGCACCGAGGGCAGTGGTTCCTGGGCGTCTGGGGCAGAGCGCCTGCCAGGTCCCAGCCGTGTCACCGCGTGGCCCCCACCTTCACCAGTGAGCCGTCCTCCGCTGGCCCCAAATGCTCAGGGGACAGGCTCGGGCGGGGCCTCACCCTGGCCAGGCGGCGTGCTGGGGATGCTGCTTGGGGAGTTGCAGACCACGGCGCCCCCTTGCATGCTCGCCACGTGTGGCGGTGATTCACCAAAGAGGCACAGCAGCTTGTCCTCCTCGCTCAGGGCCGGGAGGGGACTGACGGTCAGGTGCACCTGTGGAAGGGCCACTCAGCTCACAGCAGGACTCCTCTGCCCAGCCTCAGGGTGCAGGCAACCTCCCGCCCCCGCCCTGAGCCCCGGTCCTCTGGCCGTTCTCCGGCCGCCCTCCTGCCCCCGGAGAACCCTCTAGAGCCTGGCTCCATTTCATCTGAATGGGCCCCTCTGTGGTCACCTAAGCCGCTCCTGGGACAGGGCCTGGGTCTGCCCTGGATTCTCAGAAGCCCCTCGGGTCAAAGGGGCCAGGGAACCCAACAAAGGATGGGGTCCCTGTCCCCAGGCTCAGCACCGCCGTCCAGGCCAGGAGCGAGATACTACGCGGGTCTCCTGCCGTCCCCACAGCCCCAGGCCAGCAGCGCCCCTGCCTCCACCCCCACTGCACACCTCTCCCTGCGCCCGGCGGCTCATGTTCTGCGGCTGGGTCTCGGTGACGGCCACGCAGGCCTCACTGCGGCTCCACAGCCAGTGGCCACTCTCTTCGGCCCGCGGGCACTCGGCCCTCCTGGTGCATCTGCGGGGGCAGGGGGCACCCGTGAGCCCTCAGGGTGGGGCGGCACCCCCAGACCCAGGCTGGGCCGAACACCCCAGACTCCCGGATGCTCACCGTCCCTCGACGACACACCAGCCGCAGTAGGGGTCCTGTGAGCTGCGGCACTGGGCGCAGGTGGAAAAGCTCTCACACTCCTGCACGGGGAGCCGGAACACCTAGGGGCACCGGGGCGGTGAGCGGGACTACAGCCGCCGCAGGTGTCGGGCCAGCAGCCACAAAGGACCTCGCTCAGACGCCAGACTTTCCTGGGACCACCAGCTTGATCCCAACTTTACCGCTAAGCCTCGAGGCTGGGCGGTGAGGGCTCCAGGCAGCCGCTGCCGGCCAGGTTCTGTGGGACCCGGCCGGGAGGCTGGACCTGACCCAGGATCGGGTGGCGCAGGATCCCGCGGCCCATGTCCCCCACCGTCTGAGCTCACAGAAGCTGCCTGGGGCCCCGCGCCTCCCTGTTTGCACTTGGGGAAGGCCCACTTAGAGCACTGACCCTCTGGTCAGGAGGGCCCAAGGCCGGGCCGGAGACACAGAACAGAGAGAAACGGTTTCAAAGACGGGAAAGGTGCTCGAGAGACACTGTCAAGACCCAGGGACATGAGAGCTGGCCCCCCTCCCAGCATGCTCTCTCTGCGTGTCTCTAGGGGCTGGACCACCAAGGCCCCTCCTCCCAGGCTCCACAGGCCAACCTTGTCCTGGGTCATGGCGTACAGACTGGCCAGGTCTGCGGCCAGCACCAGGTCCCTCTTGATTCTCTTGTTGATCTCCACAAGGACAGAGCCATACTCCGCGGAGCTGCCATCTGGAGCGAGGTACACCTGTGGGCACGAGGGCAGGTGCACGGTGAGGGCAGGGGGCCTCGTGCACTGAGGACCCCTCCGGAAACCACCCTGCCCCAGCCCTGGGCCTCACCTTGAGGACCCGGCCGTCCGAGGTGCCCAGGAAGGCGATGGTGTGGCCATTCTCGGTCGTCACTGTCACAGCTGTCAGGTTCAGGCCTCCACGGTGCAGCACGGCTACAGCTGAGAGTCCGTCTCGGCTGCCCAGCGGGTAGGGCAGGTGCTCTGAGCCACATGGGAAACTCTCGCTGGCACCCTATGGACCATGGCGTCAACGGTGGGTGCAGACCCCTGCCCGAGGCCTCTCCCCACCACGACTCCCAGCACTCGTGGCCCTGCACACGTCCCCCAGGACTGGCCCAGGCAGGGCCCCTACCCACGTGCTCACTGCTCCAAAACCCAATGCCCAGCGTGGCTGACACCTGGGAGAAGTGGCACCTACATCTCACACTCACCTGTCCGCTAGGACACCACACACACGCACACACACACACGGCCTTCACAAGCACGTGGGACGTGGACACGGCAAGCAGTGCCACATGCAGAACCCCATGTGCGTGGTCTAAGCCCGTGGGAGAACGTGCTGAGGCCACATACCGACCCGTGGCCACCACACTGGATCTCGCCGTGGAAGGGCTTGTAGAAGGTGTCCCGGCCTGCCTCCCGGGTGCCCGTGTAGCAGGCGTCGCGGCTGGTCTCCATCTTGCTGTGGACCTCGTCCAGTGGGAACAGGCAGAGGCCCGCCCGTGGCCCCCCGCCACCACGGCCATCTGTGCTGAAGACAGTGTAGAGCACCCCAGTCGCGCCTGGCCGGGCCACGGAGGCCGCCAGGCAGGTGCCGAAGGCGGGGACCCGGGTGTCGTCGGGGCCCAGGCAGCGCAGGTCCACCTCCAGGTAGGAGTAGTAGAACGGGTCGTCCTTGCACATACGCGCCAGCAGCGTGCGGTTCCGGGCCGGGTGCTTGTCCTGCTGGTTGAAGACGAAGAAGACGTAGGGGCCGTCCTCGAAGGCAGCCACGAACTGCTGTGTGTTTGTGGACAGGTAGCCAGCCTTATAGGTGGCGTGGTCCGTGTAGGCCTCAAAGGCCTCCCTGCCCTCCGTCCGGTCCAGCAGGCGTGTGCTCACGATGATGCCGTTGTCGTGGGGCCCGTTGCCCTTGCCCACAAAGAGCACGCGCTCGCCGCGTGGGCGCGTCGTGCTCACCAGCCCCACGGTGGCCACGCTCTCGTCGTTGCTGGCCACGAAGGACTTCTCGCCACTGCCGTCCTCGTAGAAGAGGAGCGAGGAGATGTTGCTCAGGGAACGCAGGGCGCAGATGCCCTTGAAGAGGCTGCCGCACTCGATGAGGCGGTCCCGGGGGGCGTCGAGCAGCAGGAGCTGGTTGACGTTGTCAGTCTGCACGGCCTCGTGGCACTGGCTCGCCTCGATGGGCGGCGTGCACTTCTTGTTGTCCAGGGCCGGGCCCGTGGCCGCCCGCTGCTCCAGCTGCAGGTCGGCACTCAGCTGGTAGAGCGCGTTCACCGCCCCCACATACACCACGCCCGACACCTCGTCCACCACCAGGTGGTTCAGCTCTGTTTCGCTGCGGAAGTAGTCCAGCTTGCGGGACCGCAGGCTTGCACTCGTGCCCGCCAGGCCCAGGATGGTCAGGGTCCAGAGCTGCAGCGCCATTGCCCCCGGCACCCTGTGGGAAGGGAGGAGGGTCAGAGGAGCCCCAGCCTGGAGGACCCACCCCACCCCACAGGAAGCCCCCGGTGCCTGACCCTGCCCAGCCCACCCGAGCCCACGATCCCTTCCCTGCCTTCCCACCCATCTGGCCAGACACACCCACTCTCATCTCTAAGGAGATCATCTCCCGGCCCTCCTCAAGAAGGAACACCTGTAACCTAACCGCTGAGGGACCAGGCCACCAGCACTGCAGCTCCAGGCCTGGGTGCAGCCGCCTCCAGAGGACTGCACCCTGTCCTCTGCCCCCAGGTTCCCAAAGCACCTTCAGGCCCACCTCCAAGGCAAAAGAGCACCTCCTCCAGAAAGTCTCCCAGACACTCACGCATGTGCCCGCCCTCACACCCCATGACCCCAAGAGCTCCAGGTGGTCTGGGAGGCACCGCCCCCAGACCACACTGTCCAGAGCACAGACCCAAGCTGACCGACAGGCCCCGAACATGCAAACAGGTGGGCCACACACCTGTTCTATGCCTGACCCTCGGCACACACGGTGTAATCTGACAGGAAGCAGCAGAGCCGCTGGTGGGCCTGCCTCCCCACCCTCTCCCCAAGCCTTCCGGGCCCTCCCTCCAACCCCGCTTCCCCTGATGAACCAGCAGGAGGGCCCCAGCAATCCACCCGCCCTGCCTGTGCCCCGCCCAGGGCAGACCCTCAGACTCAGGCACGCCGGGGGCAGGTCCTGGGAGGGGGTTCTGAGGTGAACCAGGTCTCTGAGGGGGGACCCCGGAGGCCGCGGGGGGTGCTGCGTGCAGGGCCGGGGCAGGCCACATCAGGGTGCGGGTGTCCATCCGAGCACACACGCGGCCCTGCGTATGTGCGCGCGCCCGTGCGTGTCTCTGGATGTATGGGGGCGACCTACTAAGGCCAAGGGTGGGCTCAGGGTCCCCAGCATGGAGGCCCCTCCCACCTTGGGGTGGTCCAGCACGATCGCCGCCCTCGGGACCCTGATCAGAATCCCCTGAAGTGGTCTTGGCCGCCACCCCCACCGGCCACCCTCTCACAATCTGCGTGAGCCCTCACTCCTGGACCTGCCGGAACCTTCCCTGAGGGGGCCTGTGCCCGGCAGGACATTTAGGGCAGCTGTCCACGCCACGTGGCCGCGTGGACACTGACCCCAACGGTAGAGGGCCATGAGGGGCTCAGGCACAGATTGTGAGAGGGTGGCCGGTGGCGGTGGCCTCCCAGACTCCCCCCACAGCTGCTGCACCTCTACAGAGGAGCTGACACGCCCCCTACGGCCCCCTCAAACACCACCGCCCTGGAAACGCGCTCATTCCCTCAAGAAGCAATTACTTTTCTCCCCCGCTTTGACAGCCTGCCCTGCCCCGCCCTGAGTCCTCCTCCTCCAGGAAGGCAGAAGGCTGTCTGCTCCGCTCCATGGCCAGGGGAGACGTTTCTTTGGGGGCACTGGCTTTGGGCAAAGCTGTGCTGACTGGAATAGGATGGACCCTGTGATTCTCACATCAAGCCGGCTTCCTTCTTTGCCTGAGCCACTAGGAAGCCCCCCGGCCAGGCTGTGGCTGTTCTCTATCCCCCACTGCATCCCTCTGTTCTGAGTCTCCACAACATTCCTCAAGCCCCTGGAGGAAGCATAACCAAGAAGCAACCAAGTGACAAAGCCCTCTGCACCCCAGAATCACCACCGGGCATTGACAGGGGCAAGTCTCAGGGCTGGGGAAGGTGCCCGTCAGCTGTGCACTGAAGCCCCTTGCTCTGGAGTGCTCAGTTCCTGCCGGGCCCCTGGGGACCCCACAGGCCTCCTCACGAGCTGCTGGCTTGACAAGAGTCCAGGAGACAGCAGGGACCTGGGAAGGAGGTGAAAATGGCCTAAGAGAAGGCGGTGGGATGAGGAGACAGAGTGACCCCAGGCCGCACCAAGACGAGGTGATCAGGTCGGGGAGGAGATGGCGCCTTTGGTCAAAGACAGGAAGAGTTCACAGGACCGCGCGCAGACTGTGCAGATCCTGGGCGGAGGCGGGCCTCTGCCACCGCAGACTCCGCTCGGCTCCGCGGGCAACTGAGGCCGTCTAGGGGAGAGGAGGGCGCAGTTCAGAAAATCCCCAGGCTGGAGCCGGGACGCCCGCGACACCAGGACCGCAAAGAACCAGGCGCGCCAGGAGAGGCCCCGGGCGCTCAGGCACCCTCCGGTACCTTCGCTCAGGGCCCGGGGAGCGGGGGCGGGGGAAGGGCAAGGCCGCAGGGCCCCGCCCCCCGCAGCCCCTCCCCCGCCGCCCCAGCTTCCCTGCCGCCCCGCTCCCGCGCTCGCTGGCTCGCCCGCCGCGGCGCAAAGTCCGCTCCCCGGCGCCGCGGAGGCGGGGGGCGTCCAGGCCCCTCGGCCTCGAGCCCAGGCTGGCCCTACCCACCCCCGCCCCGGCCCCGCTCACCCGAGTCCCCTTCGCGACTCTGGTCCCGCTCGGCTTTGGCGGCGGCTGCGGCTCCAGCCATGGGCCGCCGCGGCAAGCGGGGAATGAATGGAATGTTTCCGGAGCCCAGGGAGGGAGCGGGCGGGCGGGGGCGGACCTGCGGGTGCGGACGGACGGGGGCGGAGCCGCGGCCGGAGCTGGAGCCGCCCGAGCCCAGGCCACCCATGGAAGCAGACCCCCTGGTCCCCGATGGACCCGTGTCCAGGCCCCTCTGCCGGCCGGCAGCGCGCCTACGACTTGAACCCAGAACAGACCAAGCGGGGAAACTCCTGCCCCCCGCCGCTTCTGAAAGAGCTCTGCTGTGACCCTGAGCCCTGCCTCAGTCCTGGTAGCTCACAGACGTGACAGGACCCAGGAGATGGAAGGGTCACAGTGCATAAAAAAGAATGCTCTGGGGCTTCCCTGGTGGCGCAGTGGTTGAGAGTCCCCCTGCCGATGCAGGGGACGCGGGTTCGTGCCCCGGTCCGGGAGGATCCCACATGCTGCGGAGCGGCTGGGCCCGTGAGCCATGGCCGCTGAGCCTGCGCGTCCGGAGCCTGTGCTCGGCAACGGGAGAGGCCACAGCAGTGAGAGGCCCGCGTACCGCAAAAAAAAAAAAAAAAAGAATGCTCTGGCCTCCGTCTGCTTGATGTCCACTTGACTGAGCCCCTGGGGCAGAAGCCCAGCCCTGTCCTTGGCCCCAGGGGCCCCCAGGGCTGGCACACCAGAGGTGCTCCATGAAAGCCATGTGTGTGGTCACGGAGTGGGACCAGGTCTTGCTGCTGACAGTAACACTGGCCCAGATACTGTGCTGCTGCCCCCGCCCCACCCCCGCTCAAGCAGGCCAGGGCCAGACCTGGGCTCCCTGGCCCAGGACCCCTCTGGGTGGTGGGCAGAGTGAGCCTCAAGTCCAAGGGTTCCAAGGGCCCCTCACGCTGAGCCCAGGTCACACAGTCTGGCAGGAGGGACCTGGGTGACAATGATAGGCCTCAGCTCCCTCCACTTCCGGGACAAACAAAGCCTCAGGTGACCTGCCTGGCCAGGCCCACGGGAGCAAAGGGTGAACCACCTGACCAGAGGCAGCGCTCAGGCCGGCCTTGCGGGAGGTGCCGGGCACAGCCGGCAGAGCTTCCTGCGGCTGGCGTTCCTGGAACGGGCACTTCCTGTTTTGAAGGCAGCCTGGGACCCCCGCTTGCTCACCGGGCCAGCGGGGATTTCCTCAGGGGCATCAGACGCCTCTTCCTGGCCGAAGCCCGGAGGTGCACTTCCAAGAAGTCGCACAAACTCCAGCCTGCTGCTGGCCAGGAAGGCGTCTGGCCAGGCGCCCCCTCCCCCAGCCCAAATTCCCAGCCCTAACGTTCCAGATTCCAGCACTGCAGTCAGCGCCCAAACACACCGCCCCAGTCTCGCAGCAGAGCCCACCCCTCCCAAGCAAATCCTGGCCCCCCATCAGAGAATTGGGGGGCCTGGCAGCGGCCCCCACAGCTAGGGCACCTGGGTTCGGGCAGACATTTGCACACCGGGCCCGACCGGACCAGAGCCTCAGGGACACCAGACGCCTTCACTGCGTGGCTGTGGCCCCCCTGCCTTCCCCAGGTGGTGCCCAGCCGTCACTCACCCAGGCTCCAGTAGTCCAGCTCAGTCTCTGCTCCAGGCCAGCATGGAGATCCTCTAGGAAGCAAAGGAGAGACAGTGGTCTCACCACAAGCCTGGCCCCTACCTCCTCGTCTCTCCTCTGCTCCACATCTGGGGGGGCGAGGAACAGCCCATGGGACCCCAGCTGGCCTCTGCCATCCTGGAGCAGGAGAACCTCAATTCCAGCCTCCTCCACCCGGCCCTCACGTCCCCCCCTCAGACACTGGCCTCCCAGCCCCTAGCCCAGCACCCCAGTGCACACATGCCCACTTGGTGTGTATGCCTGACACCGCCCTTCTTGCCTCTGCTCAAAAAAGGCAGAGGGAATTCCCTGGGGGTCCAGTGGTTAGGACTCTGCACTTTCACTGCCGAGGGCCCGGGTTCAATTCTTGGTCGGGGAACTAAGATTCTGCAAGCTGCGCTGAACAGGAGGAAGAAAAAAAAAAGGAAGAAAAAAAAGCGGAAGAAAAGGGCAAGGAACAGCTTCTCGTTAAGTCTCTTGGTACTGTCTGCTTATTAAACCAGGACGTTAAAATTAAACTTGCTTTCTGAAGAACATGCATACACACGAGCCCGCAATTCTACTTACTAGCTGTGTGACCTTGGGCAAATTATTTAACTTCTCTGAGCCTCATTTCCCCATCTGTGAAGTGGAGACAGTCATAGTGAGCTCCCCCAGGGGTCTGTAAGAACTAAATTATTCCAGCCCGAAAAGCCTCCGGAGAGCCTGTTACACTGTAGCACTCAGCAACGCTTGCTATTGTATCCTCTCCTGGATAAACACCCATGTGTACCCACAGGGAGAACTAGTCCAAGGATACTTCTCAGCACGGTTCATTATAGTGAAAATTTGGCAACCACCCAGCATGCAACCAGAGGACCCTGAAAAACCATGGTGCTGATGAAGGTGGGTGGGCCATGCTGACCCAACGGAGCCCAGACCTGTTGGGGATGGCTGTGGAGCAGAACTCCAGGTATCACCACACGTGGGTGTCGATACAGACACACATGGTTTAACTGAGAAGTTCTAGAAGCCTTCATCCAAATTGAAAGTCAAGGTGAAGCCGGTGGGGGTAGGGGGGTAGGGAGGAGGGGGCTGAGACAGCAAAGCAACTTCATTTGCCAGTTTTGGAAAAAAATTTGAGAAAGATATATTTACATACTACTTGTCTAAATAAAAAGAGGTCTGTGTAATAATAATAATCAGACCCCCTCCAGCCCCACTCTGCCTCAGGACACGGCTTGCCAGGCGCTCAGTGACCACACCCCAGCCATCTCTCCGGGCCTATCCCAGGTCTCCTCCCCAGGTCTCCTCGGCCATGGCCCACTGGCTCCCTGCCTGGCTGCCCTCCCCAGCAGCGTTCCCCCAACACCTCCTCCAGCAGGGTCAGGCCCTGCTCCCCCCGTACCCCCCCAGGCACTCCCCCAACGTGGGGAACGACATTGCGAGTAGGGCCCAGGCCTGGGAGGACCCACGGCCAGTCCAAAGGAGACCAGCAGGGGCAAGGCCTGCGGGGAGGTGGGTGCCACACTTGCGCACACAGGCAGGAAATCCCTCCGGGGCCCTCAGCCCCTGGCTGAGCAGTGACAGGTTAACCCAGGAAGAGGGGCTCAGGGCTCCAGGTGTGAGGGTGAGGGGTGTGTTTTGCCCTAGGCACTCGACAACACAGCCTTTGTGAAAGGGGCAAACTCAGGGGCCAAACCACAGGGTGTCAGGATGATGGAGCCGCATGAGAAATCTGGACCAGGCCTGGCCTCGAGGCTGCATCCAGTCCAGGTGGAGGCTGAGCTCGGGGTCCACAGCACACAAGGGCACAGGGCATGCAGACCTGCCACCCTGAAGGGACATCACTCTGGCCTCCGTGTGCCCTGTGCACCGCCCTCCACTGGCCCAGGCCCCTCCCTGGCCGGGGGTGTGCGTGCTGCAGGTGTCGCCAAGGGAGGCTAGCCTCTTCCAAGGGACACCCTCTTCATGAAGCCACACACCCAGCCTCCACAGCCACCACCTCACCCCTCGACAGACCTGCCCCAAGTGCCCCACTAGGGTGGACCCACCTCTCAGACCCTCCAATTTCTCCTCCCAACATCGGGCTCCTCCAGCCAGCACGTCCTCCAGAAAGAAGCTTGGTCCCCTCCCCTTCCCCTTCCCCTTTCCTAACCCGGCCTCAACCACCCTGTCCTGGCCCCTGGCGTGTCCATCCTGCCTCTGCTCTGGAGGGTCATTCCTTCTATCTCAGATGAAGGCCACTCTCCTGGACACCCACAGGCCCCTGAGGCCATGGGTGTCCCCCCACCCCACAATCACACACCCAATGCTGCTGCCCAGAGGGGCCTCAAGGGCTGCGCTCTGGAGCCATATTATTGGGTTCAAACCCCAGGTCTCTTTCTACCTGGCTTATGTGGGCTCTTTACAAACTTACACTGTGCCTCAGTTTCCCGGGTGTGACATGGGGGGTAATAACAGCACCAACCCAAGTGGGCTGCTGCGAGGTGTAAGTGAATCCGTGTACAGAAATCCTTCGGTTGTCCTCTCAGTGGAGGAGGAACTCAGGGTGACGCCATGATGTCGCCATGTCTCTGCTTTTGCTGTTCCCCCTGGGAAACTCCTGCCCATCCGTCAGAAGCCTGAGACACCCATCCTGACCTGGCCCTGCAGGACCGTCACTCCTCCGCTGTGGTCTGTGGTCTTCACTGGTGAGCAAGGTCTGAACACAGGATCTGAGGCCCTAGGTGGGTCTCAGCCCAGTGAACCGGCAAGGGGGTGACACACAGCAGAGGAAGCTGAAAGCACATGTGCCCCTACAGCTGGCCCCTCGGCCTCACGCACACACTGGTCTGTCCTCCCCCAGCCAGGGCGCTGACGGGCACCGGGCTGCGGGCGGCCCAGGCCTCTCCTCGCACGTCCACAGGAGTGGGAAGCAATGGGAAGGCGCCTCGGCCACTGGGTCCCCTGAGGCTCCCCCTCCTCGGGTTCCTTTCTTCTAAGCAGTAGCTGCCCCCACACACCCGGAAAAGGTAAACAGGAGGCGCCCACTGGGGAAGGGCAGGGTCCTCAGGCCAGGCCAGGGCTGTCAGGGTCCCCCTCTGGTCTTGGCCCCCCCCCGGGAGGAGGGCCCTGGGGTGCCGGCTAGACCTCCCTGTCGCTAGGGTCAGGCAAACACAGATTGAGCAACTCCTTAAAGCTGAAGGCAAAGCAGTGCACAGCAGCCAGGGCTGTGGAGGCCCCTGGCAGCCTGTGGGCTCGGGAAGGGGACCCAGAGGCAGACACGGAGAAACCCACGATTCAGGCTAAGGCTCGAGTCCAAGGCAGGGACACCCTGAGATGGGGGTGGGGGGAGTCTTAGCACCTTGTGGAGGTCACTACGGACCCCCAACGCGGGGGTGGAGTAACCTACACCCGGCGGACAGGGCGGGGGCCGCGTCGCCCCGGGGCCAGGCCAGGATGCAGCGAGGGTGGCTGTCCCGCCTCGGGCGTCGCCCCTCCCCCGCCCGGCAGCTGGCTGCAGGGGACCGGCCTCTGCTGCGTTCTCGAGGCGAAAATGCAAATCTGCAATTAGCCGGGAGCGCGAAACAAATCAGAGAAAACTAAACAGGCGAGACGCCGGCAAATCCGAGCCTCCGCCGTTTTCAAAACAAGGGCGAGGGAGGGGCGCGAATGGGGCCGGGGGGAGCGTCGGGGCCCCCGGGCCAGGGCGAGAGGGAGCCCCGCGGTCCTACCGCGCCCTTCTGGGGCCCCGGGTCTGAGTTCAACCCGGGAGGTGGGGCGGTCCCCAGACGGGGAGGGCCGGCCTGGCCTCGTAACCCCAGGCGACCAGGTGGCGGCGCGGCCCCGGGGGACGACCCCTCGGAAGCCCCGCCCGCACCCCGCGGCCCCGGGGGGAACAAGTGGGCCTCTGAGGAGCCTCCCAGGGGACCCAGGGCGCAAGGTCGGCGGGAGCCTGACCTCCGGTCGCCGTGACGGCGGCGGCGGCCACGGCCACGTGGGCCCAGGGACCCGTCCCCAAGGAGCCTCGCGGGGCGTCAGGCTGTCCTCCGGCCGGGAAGTGCGCGGTGGCCAGGCCCCCTGCTCCGCGGTCGGCCAGTGATCCGCCGAGGCCCCAGCCTCCCAACCCCTATCCTGCCAGACTCACCGGGCAAAGGCCGAGCTCCCCACACAGCCACCTAGGAGCAGGCGCAGGCGGGGCCGGGCTCTAGGGACAACCTGACGTCTAGCCCGAGCCTTGCGTCAGCGCGGGGAGAGCCTCCCACAGGACCCCTCCCAGGTGTATAGGGTGTCACCTCCCCACCAGCCCGGCTCACAGCCCGGTTCCTCCGTCAACTGGCAGAGGCCGTGGGCCAGACTGACCATCCCCGCCGGGGCTGGGGAGGCTAATGAGCCTCCCCCTTGCAGCCTGGGCTCCGGGCCCGGCATGAAAATCACCCCTGCCTGGTGGCCGCGAGAAGGTCAAAGGCCCAAGACCCCAGGCCAAGGGGGAGTGGGCGCAGAGAAACCAACCCCAGGGCTTTCTCCGCCACCTGCCTTTAGGGTCTCCGGGCCTGCTCCCCCGACCCCATGGGCCTCCCCCCAGCCAAGTCCATAGCCTCCCACTCCTTCCCGCCCTGTGCTCCCAGGCCGCCTCTCAGCCCCTCCGTCTGATACCCGAGGTCACCGTGACCAGTGTCTCTGCATCCAGCCCTCACCCTCAGGCGTCTCAGGGGCTCACCCGGCAAAGCCCTAGGATGTGTGCCGCAGCCACCCACGCGCCCATGACTGCAGACCCTGCCGTGTGGGCGCTGACCCAGACTGGGATCTCCACGCTGTCGGCAGTCGGGCCCCTCTCCGGTCCCTGTCACTGCCTCACCATGCAGTGCCTAACCTCGTGGAGAGACGGCTTAGGACGACTTGGTTTCAATCGATTACTGTCCTTCAAGAATACCTGCCTGGGCGCTGCCAGCAGCCTCCTGGGCCTCCCAGACCCTCAGGACACAAGGTGGGATTCAGTAGGTTCTGGTGCCCAGACGCCCCACCATGATGCAAGACCCACCTCTCCTCCTGGCCGCCCCCCTGAGTCCCAGCCACCATTGTGTCCCACCTGGACTCGGTTTGGGCCCCATTTCTGATTCCCCCCCAGGCTCATCCATGTCTCTCCTCTGCGGAGCAGTCCTTCCCGTCAGAACACTGCAGCTTAACGCCTCCATCGACTTCCCCCTGCTCGTGGGGACCCCCCAAATGGGCCCGCTGACCTACCCCATCTGCTCAGCCCGAAGCCCCCAAGCGCTTCCTGTGTGCCACACGACGGTGCTGTGTGCTGGGGACAGAGGGACAGGTCTCTACCCTCCAGGGTCCGGGAGCCCCCGTGGAGCTCCCAGCAGCTTGTCGGCCCTGGCACACAGCGGCCACAGTCAACACCCGGTGAACAGATGAATGGGGCTGGCACTCAGGCAAGTGTGGACATCCTCCAGAGACCACCTCTCCAGTGGACAGCCTGTCAGGGTCAGGCTGAGAGGGACAGGAAGACGGGGTTAGATACTGGGAGAAGCCAGATGTGGGCTGGGGCCGGCTGAGAGAGGGCGGGCACTGCAGGGCATCGGGAGCACAGATGAGGCCAACGGGAGCTGCCCAGCCGCCCAAGCACCGGAGGGGCTCCTGGATGAGGAGCTGCGCCCCCGTTCCGCAGTCCCAGCCGGGAGACTTGTGACATCGGGCTCCACGCAGGCAGGAGCCTCTGGTTCTGAGGTCTGCCCCCACCTGCCAGCGCCAACCGCTGAGTTGCCCGCACTCACCTCCCCTTTCCAGGCTCACCTCCCACAGCTGGCTGGATGCTGCCCACCCGGAGCCCCCTTCCTTTCCCAGGCCGTGCGCAAGAGGCAGGAGTGGGACATGGGGGCGGACGGGTGAGGGCCCGAGCGAGCAAGGAGCCGGCCAGACCTGTAATCTCCCAGTCAGTCTGTCAGCGCCTCAGCGGTCACCCCGAGCCCCCTCCTCCATCACAGCCGAACCCCACAATTAGCCTGCGGCGCTGTGCCCAGTTGGCATGCCAGCCACCACTCACACACACGTGAGCACACATGTGCAGGCACACACGTCTGCCCCAGACCTGAGCACCTGGGCTGGGTGAGCCTCGGGCAGCCCCAGCACTGCGTCCGCCCAGCACACCCAGAAGGGCCGAGGGGCCTGGAGGAGCTGGGCAGGCCTGGAGCTGGACTTGAGGGACCTGTGTAGGAAAGGTGGGCCAGGGCCATCTGCGAGGGGGGACGGCTCCAGGCCGCTGGCCCGGTCTCTGTCCAGGTGGGGTCGGGCCCTGGTGAGGTGCAGGGTGCTTGGGGGGCTAGGTAGGGTCTGGAGTCCAGGCTCAGGGTGGGGCGGTGGTCCGGGTTAGGGTTAGGCTTTGGAAGGGCAGAGGGACCGGGAGTTTCCAGCGAGGAAATACCCCGGCTCAGGGGAAGGCAGAGTGGTGAATGGGACAATGGTGCAGGGATCAGGGGGCAGCGAGGTGGCCGGGACTGCATGGGGGGAGGCGGGCATCCGGCCTCCCTGGGACCACACACCCAGGAAGTAGCCCACAGGTCCCTGGGGCCAGGCCCAGCACCCACCCCCTCAGCGGCTCACTCAGTTCAGCAAGGAGCTGTCACACACAGGGGTAGGGCCAGGGGCCACCTGCAGGAAGCGTGGCTGGGTCTCCTGCCCCTCACGTCCCCCGGCCCGTCTGGGGGAGCAACTCCAAGGCTGAGAGGGAGCAGGTGGGCTGCGCTGGGGCCTCTCCTTCCCACCACCTGCTCTCAGCCCCACCAACTCACCGAGCTCTGGTCCTACCACTGGGTGCAACTGGGACAGCAGCCACCTTCCCTGGGGAGGGCAGCAGCCTCACCACGGCAGTGTCCTGGGCCCTGGCCCTCCTCCAAAGTAGGCCCCCCGCTCTGAGGATGCCCTGGGCTGGGGCTGGGGGCTAGAAGCCACATTCAGGCCCAGAGCCCACACCTCCCATGGCCGGGTCCACACCCCCTGGCCACCCCAATCCTGCCGCTCGTGCCACAGGCCCCCTTGTACCCCAGGACAGACCCATGCTCCCTAACCTATCAGGGCTGTCCCCAGACCCCTTCAGCACCCCTCCCTCCAGCACTCAAGGACCCAGGTGGGCACCAAGCCAGTCACCCTCTTCCCACTGTCACCCATGCTGCACGTCTGGCTGTGGCCGAGGAGCCCTGGAGCCGCATCGGCCTTCAGCCACCAGCTTGGCGCCGGGCAGGGTGCCTGGAGGGGAGCTGACGGCGCCCCCCAGAGAAGTCCAAATCAGCACAGGGCCCATGGCCTGCACAGGTGGCATGCTGGCTCAGGGGGCCCAGATCGGAGCAGAAGGCCAGCAGCCGGAAGTGTCCCTGCCTTGGGAGCAGATGCCCCTGCCCTGACTCTGTTCATACAGGTGGCCTTCTGCAAGGCTGACAAACCCTTTTCCTTTCTTGCTCTTCCTGAGGAGGGGGTCCAGCGGGGGCTGTCACAGAGATCTGAGCTGGACACGGTGCCCCTCCTCCCAGAACCCCCCATGGGAACTGCTGGCCAACTGCACCGAGGGCTCTGGTCTCCACATCCGGAAGGGACGAGTGCAGGGCAGGGCTGACGCCAGCACTGGGGTCAGAATCCAGGCTGAACCCAAAGGCTGCACTTTTGCTCCCACGGTCCCCAGGCCAGGACTCATCTGGCACCAGGATGGAGAACTGCCAGGTTTCAGAAATCACGTGATCTTAGGGGCTGAGGACAGGGCTGAGGACGGAGGCACCAAGTTGAGCCCTCTTCCCAGATGCCCCATCCCCAGCCCAGGAGAGCGCCTCCTCTGCCTAGCGCACAGGGGAAGCAGGCACTCGGGTGGGCCAGTGGCCAGCCCACAGGGTGGAAAGCTGCCAGCCACGGTGGGAGCAGTGCTGGGGGAGACACTCTCCATGTGAAGGGGGCGCTGAGCTGCAGGTGGGGGACCAAAGGGTGACAAAGGGTGGGAAACAGGACCCCAGCTCCAGGTGCGGGGGCCAGCCCCGGGCTCCTCCCTGTGACTGGAGGGGCAGACCGACAGGCGTGCCCCTGGCCACCCCGGGCTCCGTCTGGGCTTCTGGGTCCAGTCAGTGTCACAGGCTCAGGGGTAGGCACTGGGGGCAGGACAGCAGAGGCCCTGCCCCGCCCTTCAGAAGCCCCGCCGGATGGGAGGGAAGGGCTGGGAGCAGTTGTGCCCCGGTCTGGCTCGGGGTGGGGGGCCCAGGAAAGGGCAGGGTTCTTGCCTGGTCAGCAGAGGGAACGAGGTCCTCAAAGCCCCAGGGGCAGAGGGAAGCAGGAGCCCATCAGAGGATGTGAAATCACAGAAGGGAAAACCATGAAGGGACCACATGTGGCCTGGAGAGAAAAAGGGAAGCAACAGTGCTTCCCCCAGCCCCCATGCACCCCAGTGCTTTTTTTTTCACACATAGCCATTAGCCTCAGGGGGAGGGACTCTGCCCAGCCCCCACTGCCAACTAGGGACTGGCCCCCAGTGAACCTGTATCCAGCTCAGCTGGGAGACCAGCCTGGGTTGAGTTCTGGCAGGTCTGATGGCTCACCTCCTCCCCTGACTGCTTTCCCGACACCCTGGTCCAGGGCAGGCTCTGGGCCCAAGAGGCTCTTCAGCAGGGAAGAAAAGCTTACTCCCCCCACCCAGGAAGCCAAGGCAGGAGGCTGGTGTCTGTTGCCGCAGCAGAAAGGACTGAGGCCTGACGGGAGTAAGAAGGACACGGAAGGAGGACCAGAGGACCTGGCGCCTCAGCGCGGATCCGCCCAGACCGGAGAAGGGGCCGTGTGGGAGAGCACTGAAGCCACAGCCTGTCCCCACCAGCTCACTCCCCTGGTCCCAGGGCTTCACCAGCTCCGGCCCCCAGGATGCGGGTTCAAGGCAGGGAACAGGAGGTTCCCAGAATGGCCCGGGTCCTGAGACGGCTCAAGTGCCCGCAAGCAAGCTGTCCTGGGGGAGACGGGCACATGCCATATGGACCCCTCCCCAGGCTGCCGGCCCACCCCAGTGCCTTCCAGTCCAATCTCTTCTGCTCCACTCACCTGGGCTGAGGCCAGGCCCCTGGGTTTACTGCACGCTGCCCCAGCTGCCAGCTCTGCCTCACAGCGTGGTCCCTACAGGGGCCACTGGGTGGGTGGCTGCGCACACGCCCACACGGACCTTGGGAGCCCAAGCGGCAGAGGCAGCATCCCAGTCGGCTCCTTGCATCTCTGGCCTTGGGCTCCTCACCTGTGGGACCCCTCCCCTATGGGATCCTTCACCTGTGGGGTGGGGACGTGGGGGTGGGAGCTGGGCTGTCCGAGGGGCTTGGAGGGAAGTGGTGCATCCGTCAGCTGCTGGTTAGTGAGTCAGTCAAGAGGCAGGAGAACAGCCAGAGATTCGGCCCAAGGGAGACCCCAGTGCCCCACCACGCTAAGCAGCCTAAGTCACGGCCCTACCTGCCCCGCCACCCCAGGGAAGCGCCGCACAGGTGTCAGTAACCAGCCCAAGGTGTGTCCCTGAACCCAGAGCTGGAGGGCAGCCACGCAGGACACCCCGGGTGCCGAGAAAGGAGTCTAGGACTCCTCCGGCCCCACGGCCTCCCCCAGGGGGCCTGGGCCCGCGCCAGGCTCACTGGGCGGGGCCTGCTGGGGGCCGACCTTGGGCGTTCTCCATCTCAAGGGTGACGCATCCCCTCCCACCCCAGCCCTGACCGGTCTGAGCAGCCATGGGAGGTGGTGGAGCTGCCCAGACTTGCCCGTCCCTCCCTTCTGGGGCTCTCAACCCACGGCCCCGGAAGTGGATCTCTCTCCCACGGCTGTAGCCTCCCCCAGCTCTAGCCTCCCCGCCCCCCTTGGGTGACTGGACACGGCTGGATAATCCAAAATAATTCCTTCTTGGCAGGCGGCCGGCGGGGGAGGGGGGACTTGCATTCCAAACCCTTGTTTTTCTCTGTAACTTCCCTTCCCTCCTGGGGCAAGGAGCCCCTGGCCAGACCTCAAGCCTCCCCCTACCCGGCAGACGGAGGTGGGCCCCCTATAGGTACGGCGGGAAAAGGTGACAGGCCCAGATCTGCCGAGACCACCCGCTCTTCCTCGGTCTTCTCTGGGGATTCCTAAAAGCTGACACGCCATAAAAAACACCCAACAGGCTCAGCCAGGCCGATGCTGACCCTACCCTCCCAGGACCCACACGGCAGCTGTCCAGCTCTCAGACTCTCCCCTCTGTGCCCGGGGAACATCCCGAACGGGGTCAGGCTGAGAGCTCCCACCCCTGGGGGCCGTGCTCTCCCATCTCCACGGGCCCCGGCCCAGGTGTGTGTGTGGCACACAGGGGCTGCAGTTAGACATGACAGGGGCTCCCCAGGACAGGCATGGAGAGCCCTCCGAGCTCCAGAACACTCCACTGGCTTTGGGGGTCAAGCTTCACCCCTAGTCTTGACCCCCACCACAGGCCCAGGGCACGGATAGAGCCCTTCCTTTCTTTTCCAAGTTGCTAGGAAGAGGAGGCCAATGAAGTGGCAGGAAGCTCTGAGGCTCTTGGGCTCAGGGACCCCCCTCATGTCTGCCAAGCAACCTGAACACAGATGGGTGGGAAGGGCCCATCTAGGAGGGCTTCCTCCGGGAGGCTGCACAGAGAGGGGCAGGGTCCTGGCAGTGAGTAGAGACTTCCTGTACTCACTTCCTGGGTCCCAGAGTGTCCACCCAAACACCAAACCAACCAACACTGGGAACTGTGGTGCTGGCTCTGTGCTGAAGTAGGCCCAGGGCCACCAGGACTTGCCAGGTGCTGGCGCTGCTGCCAAGCCACCCCTAGTCCCAACCGGGAGCCCTGCACCCGCCTTCCAGCCTGGCCAGGTGCAGACCAGGGGCTCCCAGGGTGGTCCTGGCTTATGCCCGCCTCACAAGTCCCCAAGGGGTTTGGGGGCTGCCAAGGCCTGACCGCGAGCCCAGCTCCCTGGGGAAAGCCGGGGCTTGGCCACCCCAGGAACCAAGGCTGGGTGGGCGCGGGCCTGGAGCTCTTGTACAACAGGGCCGATCCCCCGCCCTGTGCACGGATCTCGGTGGCCGGAGGGTCAGCGGGCATGAGTAGGGAGGGAGGATCGGGAACGAGAAGCGGTCCGAGCGGCTCCGGAGGGACGCGGGCGGCGGGAGAGGGCACGGCGCCTTTTTTGTCCCCGGCGCCTGGCGGCCGCAGTGGGCGACTGTACCGCGTCGCCGGGGAAGTTCGGCCCGGTTCGCGTCCAGGTTCGCGCCAGAGGAGCCCAAGTCTGGGCTCTAGGGGAGAACGCCTGCAAGACCGAGGTCCCCGGCACCCCGACCCTCCGACTGGGGAACATGCCGGCCACACCCCTACCCTTTGGGCGGTTGGGGGCTGCTGCGCCTTGTCCCTCAACTTCCAAGGGGAAGAGGACGCCTGCCCTGAGTCCCCTCGCAACCCGTCCTTGGCCTCCAGCGCCCTCCTTCCCCCGCCTCCCTTCCACCTCCCTCCACCCACACCCAGGACCCGTCAACCCCTGCTGAAGTGCTTGGAGGTGGGTGGTGAGACCGAGCCTCTCCCTGGGGCATCCAGCTCTGGACTAGAGCTTGCCCCGCTTCTGGCCGCTCCAGCCCCCATCAACCCTGGTCCTGATGCCCCTGGCCACTCCCACCACAACTTGAGCAGAGTTAGGGACCCCTATGGGGCCAGCTCTCCCGTGTGTCCTGCTCCCCTCAGGACAGTCTGCAGTCACAAGCCCCGCTGTGCTGAGCAGCCGCTGGGGCCCCAGGGAGGATGTGGGGCCATTCCCCAGCCCTAACCTGTACTCCCACTCTGGGACCCCCCTTCCTTGGGCACCCGCCCTCCACCCAGACGTTCCGTTCCCGGCAGATAGCCCACTCGTTCCTGCCCACCCCACCCAACCCGGGCCTGGGACCTGTCCCCGATGCTCAGGAACGCCCGGCTCAGATGAAGCCACTGGAAAGGGTCAACTCACTAGTTCTTTCTGCTACCCCCCTACCCCCAACCAGCCAGGCCACACCTTCACCCCTTTAGCCCTGAACCCATCCACAGCAAGGCCCACCCAACGCCCCACCAAGAAGACCCTAAAGTTACAGCTCTGATAGGGATGCCAACTTTTGATCAGAAAAGGGAGTTAAAGGACAAGTATCGTGTCACAGAAGGACATTTTAATACCGAAGATGTGGGAAGTCCACCATCGCAGACCAAAACGGAGTCTTTAAATAGAGTGCAGGAAGCTTGGGGGTGAAGACTGGCCTTCCTGTCCCTGGATCAGCCCACTGCCCTCCCACCCCCATCCCGGCCACCACACCAGGCCCACACACAATCCCCAAAAGCAGGCGGCTTCACATACTGGCTGCCAACCACAGCACCATCTTGGACCACTGGTTCCTGTCCGTCCAGGCCCTCCTGTCCACGGGGCTCTAGTAGGTGGTGGGTCTGCCTCTTTTGATCTTCCTGCCCCTTCCTCCCTCCTCACTGCCTGTCCCCAGCCTGGTGGGGGGACAGAGGCTCAGCCCAGCCGGAGCTGACCTGATCCTGAGAGGGAACCCGGGGTCTTATGGGGGAGACGATGGAGTTGGCAGGACTCCACCCCCAGCCTGCACCCTCAAGCCCCTGTCTGGGCAGGGGGGTCAGGCTGTGAGGAGGAGGCCCCCCCCACAGCCCCAGGCACTCCAGGGGAGGGACCTCCTCCCACCTGTACCCTTCAGCTTTGGATTCCACCCTGGGCAGTGTTGCCCACTCTGCCAGGCGTCCCTCCCCCGACATCCCGCTGCACCAGTGTTCCTGAGGACAAGCCGCTGTGAGGGGCTGCTGCGTGGACTCAAGCAGAGTCCTCGAGGGAGCATGCAAGGATTCAGGGGAATCAGGTTGTGTGCCTTCCTGGGCTGATGGAGGCAAAAGTCCCTGAGGGCTTTGCGGAGCCCCCTTGCAGCCGCTCCCCTGCAGCCCTCCATCACCTGCAGTCACCCTCAGAAGGCCAAGGGAAGGGACCGTGCAATGTGCTGGGGCACACCCCTCACGGCCCGTGGGCCACCCCTCACGGCCAGACAGCAGGGCAGACTTTCCAAAGTGGCACTGGGGCCACAAAGTCCTTCCTCACTTGAGGGCCTCCAGCTTGGCTCTCCCTCTGCTGCCTCGATTCTGTCCTCTGACTGCGGTCGCACACCAGGCCGAGCTCAGCTGTCTGCAGGCTGCGGACGCGCCGGGCTGTCCTAGGCAGTGGTCAGGGCCGGACAAGACGACGCTGGCAGCTCTGAGGCCAGCGCCTCTGTCATCTGGCAGCTCCAGCGAACTCCGCTTGGGAGGAGTGGCTGCATCACTGCTCCATCCCAGGACACGGACTGTGGGGAATCAGGAGAGAAGGGAAAGCCCCCCGCTCGGCCTGCCTCCCGCACCACATCGCTCAGCCAGGACTCAGCTCAGGTTGCCGCCAAGGCCCACGCGGGCATCTACGAGGCCTTGTGCCTCAGGTGAGGCATCTGGGGTTGGGTTCAGTGGGACTTACCCAAAGGCCTGCAGCTCTGGGTCCGTGCCTCCCCCCACCCCGCCCTGCTCCCCACCAGCTGCCACTGTGCGCTGAGCTGTGATGGTGCCGATGACAGCACGTGACTGCTTGGCCCAGTGCTCCAAGGTGTCATATGGGGGCGTGGATCCCTTCTGAGGGGCTTTCACTCCTTGCCGAGGAGCTTGGTGCCCCAAGGCCGCGGGCCTGGTCAGGCTAGAGTCCAAGCCTCTCACTGCCTGTGGGGCTGCATGGACACGGGGGTGTCTCGAGGGCCTGCCAGCCGACGAGCAGCAGCACAGGGCAGAGTGAACGGAGAAGGTGCCCAGTGGGGTGTCCCTGGAGTGGAACAAAGACAATGCCCTGGACCTGCCTGGCAGCCACGCGGGACCTGGCGGCATCCCAGCGAACCACAGGGCATAGCTCTTCTCCGGGCAAAGCGGCTTCTCCCCTCCCAAGTGATGACCGCAGGCGAGGTTCCCCCCTCAGCCCCCAGGCAAGACAGGCGGGGGGCGGGCCGTGTGAGGAGAGGGGTCTGCCTGTCAGCCGCCTCCTTCCGTCCTGAGCTGGGCAGCCTGGTGGGTCTAAAGGACGCATCAGATGCAACGCCTGGGCCTGCAGGGCTTGGGCAGATGGGCTCCTGGAGGGGTGTGTGGCCTTGGCCCAGATCAGATCAGCAGGGCTCACAGCCTGCTCCCCACCCCTGCCTAAGACCCTGGAGAGGGCAGGTGGGGCCCAGGGGGAGGGGAGGCTCTGCCAGCACGTGATCCGCCAACAGTCAGGGGCCAAGCTGTAGTTCCAAATGCCACCTTGTCTGCTGGGATGATGGTGGTGCCAGGTGGGGGGCCAGGGGCAACCGGAAGCTTGGGTGGGGGAGCTCATGCTTGACTTGGGGGAGGGAATCTCGGCCAGACCCAGGCCCCGAGGGGCAGCCAGGCCCCGGGCCATGGGCCCCATCCTAGGGAGGGCACAGGACGACCTGCAGGTCCTTGGGCAGGGAGCCGACGACTGTCTCGATGTACAGCCGCGCCCGCTTCAGCGTCGCCTCCTTCACGGGGAGCTGGTGGCCCTGTGCCCGAACCTGCAGGGGCAGCGGTGGTGAGGGGCAGGCGACCTTCACATCTGGCTGGCCGAGGCGGGGCAGGGCTGGGAGGCATCTCACCAGCCTCTCCCGAAGTTTCAGGACCAGATCCACGACCTCCACCTCGGACTTGTCCTGCATCCAGATCTCGAGGTTCTGCGGGGACAAGATGGGACCTTCCATCGCAGAGGCCCTCGCCCAGCTCTGGGCCTGTGTCCGCCCCCGCTACACTCTCCTCCGGCCCCTGCGCGGGGCTGGCACCCCTCTGCGCTCTCCCGCAGCCGAGCGCCCCCCTCACCGCCTCACAGATGGCCTCGAGGTGCAGGGCCTCCAGCTTCTGGGCCATCTCTTTGTGCCGCTGTCGGTACCAGCCATCAAAATGGGGGGACTTGAAAAACCGCCTGTGGGGGGCAAGGGGCAGCAGGTGTGGGCTGACGCTGTGTGTTGAGGGATGGGCATGGCCACCAGCAGCAGGGGCCCCAGGACCCTACCTACTGTCCACCCACCTGTAGAGGCCCAGCCAGTCGCCCTTGAGGAGGCAGGTGAGCTGGGGCCCTGAGCGCTCCAGGCTACGCAGGAAGTCATCCTGGCGGAAGGGGTGGATCTGGGGAGGGGTCTGAGACAGGGGCTGGGTGAGCCTGGGTGCTGGGGGGGGGCGCACAGCCTCGCAGGCCCCGCACCTTGGCTGGTCAGGACCTTCCCCAGGGCACTTGGCGGACGGACCCCTTGTGTGTCCCCCAGCCCCCACCCTGCAGGGACAGATCCCAGGGTGACCCTTCCCAGAGAAGAGGGCCTCGAGCCCCTCCCCCATCCGTATGGCCCGCATTTCTCTTCCCTGTGAGGGCCACCTGCGGGTGTGGGGATGGGCTGGCCCCAGGGGCTCCTGCACACCCACGAGAGGGTCGGCATAGGGCCCATCCTCCCAGCCCCTCCCTGGACCACACCTTCCAGGGCGTGATGCTCTTCGGCAGGGGCATGAGGCTGGCCATGTAGTGCTCCTGGGGGGGAAGGGAGTGAGCCTGAGTCTGGGCCGCGGCCTGCTGCCTGCCCCTCCAGCCCGGCGCCCTCCTGCCCGCCGGCCAGGCCTCACCAGAGGGATGATGAAGCCCTGCGTGAGCTCCAGGAGGTGTTGCCTCAGCAATGCAGTCTGCACGTCCGACGGCCGCTTCTTCTGCAGGCCCTGGGGGCGGGGCGAGCGCTGAGCCACAGCAGGCCGCTGCACCCCCTCCACACACCGAGCCCGGCCTCCCCGCCCCCGGAGCGCCCCCCAGCGGTACCCTAAGCAGTCGTCTGAGCAGGGCCTTGTCTCGGTGGAGGTAGGTCGTGTGCGCAGTGTAGAGGCCTGGGGAGGGCAGAACGGCAGCGCGCTCTCCTCGGGGGCGGGGCACCCCCTTCAGCTGTGCCAGCACATCTGTCCGCCCCACCCCGCCCCAAGGTGTGTCTCTGGGTCCCGCGAGGAGAGGAGGGGCACAGACCTGGCTTGGTGTCCAGGGTCTTCAGCCTTGAGGGCTTTTTCAGTTTGATCTGCTTGGGAAGGTCCCCTACGAGACACGCCCCATGGCCGGGCCTCAGGGTCTTGGTTCTGCCTCCGCAGGCTCAGACCCGGCGAGGCCCCGCGTTCCCAGGACCCTTGGGTGGAGGCTGGGGACCTCACCTGGCATCTTGGGCTCCCCGATGCGGAGGACGTGGGGCCAGTGCTGGAGCGTTTTGATAAAGAAAGGGTTTGTGACTCCCAGGACCACGCTTGGTCTAGAGAGAGAGAGAGAGAGAGAGAGAGGGAGGGAGGGAGGGAGGAGAGGCAAACGCAGGCGGAGGGCGCAGGGCGCAGGGTGGGCAGGGCGGCACTTACGGGGCCTGCGTGCGTGTTGTGAACTCCTTGAACTCGCTATCGTGGACGGTGAAGTAGGGGCGGTAGTCGCAGCAGAACTTGAGGGGCTGCAGGCAGCTGTGGGGAGGGACCCGTAGGGACAGTCAGTTCGCAGGGCTGGTCCGGGGCCCCCGGCCCCTCGCGTTGCCGCCCGACCCACCTGGTCAAGGCCAGCACCATCTCCGAGGACACTGCGGGCGAGGGCGCCAGGACCAGCAGGGGCTCCCCAAGAAGCATGAGCTCCCACAGCAGCTGCACATGGGCCAGCACGGGCCGGAAGCACCTGGGCCGGCGGGGGCGTTGGGGAGGCCGGGTGGGAGGCTCCCCAGCTTGCCCACCTGCCCCGACCCAGGCCCAGGCAGGCCCTGTCTGGGTGAAGGCTGGGCCTCACTCCAGAGGAAGGCGGCCGTGAGGCCTTGTGAAGATGCCTGGCCTCGCGCCCCCGCCATGCCTGAAACCGACAGCCCTGGCTCCCGCTGGGCCCAGCACAGGGCCAGAGGGTCTCCAAAGGTGGGGTCCTCTGCTGACCCCCCAGAGAGGGCCCCTCTGGCAGCATCTCCCACCACAGCTGCTCCCTTCCCTGCACCTGCCTGCCAGGACCTGACTTCCTGCCCACGGTGCTCACTTCCTCTGGGGGCAGACATCGGGACACCGGGCTCCTCTTCTGCGGACTCTCCCTCTCAGAACGGGCAGGGGGTTAACTCCTGATGTCCCCCAGCGCCCCCGCCCCGTGGGATCACTCATCACCTACCGGGGCAGCAGGTGGTGGCCTGCCAGGCTCACCTGAACAGGTCCAGCTCATGGACACTGGTGAGGACGACCGGGGCTGGCAGCAGGTTCTGAGAGGAAGGGGGGGTGGTGTCAGGCCAGGGGGAGGATGGCGCCTCACAAGCCCCGAGCAGCACAGGTCATCCCGGGAGAGTCCCGGAGGCCGCAGTCCCTACCCACGTGCCTCCCGGCGCCCCACAGCCCTGCACGGATACGGAGGCCCCTGTGTCTGGGGTCTGGCCACCCCCCAGCAGGTGAGGTGGGGAGGCCCAGGCAGGTGGGAGGGTTGAGGGTTGAGGCAGGTATGGGGCCGTCAGCCTGGGAGCAGGGCGCCCACCTTGTGGCTGCACTGCTTTGGAGGACCGGATTCAGGCTTGTCTGCACTGGATGGGATGTACACCTATGGATGAAGGAAGCAGCTGCCGATGGGGCCGGGTGGCGTGTCGACACGCACTGGGGCCATCCCACCCCAGCCAGCCAGCCCCTCACCTGGAGGACGACTCCCATGACAGGCAGGTTCAAGGTCTGCCCCGGCACAGGGGCCGGCCACTGGTCAATCTCATTGCAGACTGTGAACACAGGTGGCCCGCGTCAGAAGCCTGTCCTGGAGGAAGCTGCCCGCCGGAGCCACCAGGAGCTACAGCTGGGATGACGACGAGGCAGCTCTGGTAGCGCCTGCCGGCCACTCACCCGCTTCCAGGCAGGGCGCCAGCTTGTCGAAGTACTCGGGGGCGACCAGGCTCAGCAGCGCCTGGAACAGCCGGACGAAGGGCAGGCGGGACACCAGCACCAGAGACTGCAGGGCCCAGGGCCGGTGAGATGTCGCCCCAGCCCCTTGGGACCCTGCAGGGACCCCTGAGGCCCGGCTCATCCAGGGTCGCCCAGGGCAGGGTGTCCCACCGACTTCCCAGGAATGGCCTGACGTGGGACGCCAGGCTATTAGAAAACCCCAGGTGCAGCAGGGCAGGGCTGGACCCCAGGCCTTCAGAGGGAAATGCATGTGGCCAGGATCATGGCATGGTCTCCCTGGGGCTCAAGCAGCCTTTGCTTTTGGTGTCTGAACTCAAGACTGAAGTCGTCCTAATCTTGAAAGTGTGACGAGGGCCCCCCTCCTCCCTCAGCGAGGAGCAGGGAGGCCTGGGCTAGAGCCGGGGCTGGGCGAGGGAGGGGCAGCGGAGCCTGTTCTCCAGAGGCCGCCCCCGCCCCCAAGTGGCACGGTGGCCCCCGCCCAGGGCCAAGTGGCTAGGGCTGCGGAGGGGTGGGTGCTCCTGGAGGCTCAGGACCCCCACCCCCCAGACCGTCAGCCTCTCCCGATGGCTGCTGGCCCCCAACTCTCAGCGGGGCCACCCCAGAGCAACCAGCTGCTCACCTTCTGGAAGTAGCCCCTCTTCACAGAGCTGTCCTTCACCTGCCTGAAGTACACGTAGCCAAAGTAGTGTGCGGGCTCCCTCTGGAAGGAGGGGTATCGGCCAGGCCACGCCCACTGCTCACCTCCCACCCGCCCCCTCGGACCCCCACGCGGGCTGCTGCGTGCTCTCCCCAGACCGGGGTCTGCCTGGGAGTCACGGCCCGGAAGGCAGGCAACCGCTCTCCAGGGACATCTCCGCAGACACAGTGGTGAGCGGTTCAGGGGCCCAAGAGCACCAGCCTCTGCACACCGAGCCACGCCCTGGCGCACACGTGGAGCACAGGAAAAGCCCCAGGGACCCTGGCAAGTCCTCAGAAGCGCTGGCCCACCCCCAGTCGAGGCTGGGGTGCCGGGCCTGGCCTGCGGCAGTTGGAGACCCTGCTGGCTGGGGCTGGCCAGGCGTCTTGAAGGGCTGCTCACACCCACCTGACCCTGGCCTGCAGGGGCAGGAGAGGAGCACTGGAGAGGCAGCCCGGCTCACCTGCAGAGACACGGGGGCCCCACTGTCACAGCGCCTGTCATCCGTGTGCCAGGGGCGCCTCTGCCCTCCACACTGACGAATGCGGAAGCAGAACTGAGTATCCCCGAGGCAGCCTGGGGAAGAGGTGGTCCCCTCATGCTGTGTCCAGGTTGGGCTGGAGCCTCTCCTGCCAGCATGTGGGGCGGGGGGGCCAGGGAGGGGGCGAAGCCCCTGCCGGGCTGCAAATGCCGCAGAAAAGCCCAGCCCTCCGGCTCTGTGTCTCCCGACAGAGGTCCCCGTGTCTAGATTCCTGCACCTAAGGGTTTAAACTCAGCACACAGAGAAGCACAGCCACAGCCCCGCAGCGTGTGCACTGTGGGCAGGCAAGCACAGGCCGGGGGCTTGTGTGGCCCGGCGTAGCCTGCCCGGGGCGGAAAACCAGGCCGGCCCGGCCGGACACCCGAGCCCTGGAGAGGAGCCGAGGCCAGGACCCAGCTCCTGGTGACCCCTCTGCTGGGGTGAAGGAGACCAGACCCCACTGCCCAGAGACACCTCTTTCCGCGGGAACCGGGGAAACCGGCTGCCGCGGCGTGGGGCTCCGGCTGTCTCCCTGGAGCCGGAAGGGGGACCGGTGCTTACAGGCTGTGCAGGCCTGGCCGCAGGGGCTCTTGGGCAGCCTCATCTCCCTCCTTCTTCTTCTCCCCACAGCCCCAGAGAGACACCCAGCCCGGGGCGAGGCGGGGTGGCCTACCTGAGTGGGAGTCGGGAAAGGACAGGTAGCAGATGCTGCTTTTCTGAAACACAGGAAAGCCAGTGAGGGCCTGCTCCCCAGGTGAGGTCTGCTCCTGAGAGGGCTGGGACCCACCTCCTTGTCGGTGAGCTGGAAGTCGCTGGGGTACACCAGCTGTGGGGGACACAGAGTACTCGGTGACATGGGCTTGGCAGGCTTGGTGCTGGGCTGCAAGTGTGTCCCCCCCACCCCAGCACTGTCAGACCCTCTGGCTCTCCCCCACCTCTGGCTCCCTGCTGACCCCTCCTCCTCTCTTCAGGGCTCCAGCGCCCTGCCCTGCCTCCCCAGGCCCCTCTCGGCCCGAGGCCACTCCTGGCCCCCATCCTTCCCTTTTCTCGGCCAGCGCACAACTGGGTGAGCTCCTGGACTCCCTTCTCACACCCCTCACCCTCAAGGTCACTCGCCCAGACTGGGCTTCCCTGCCCCATGTCCCGACAGTCTGTCCCCATAGCCTCCTCTCTCGCCTAGAGCGGATGCAGGGCCTTGCCTCCTGGCCCCCACCTCCTGTACCCTCTCAGCGCTCCGAACCCAACCCGACCCAGCCAGAGGGTCTTAGGCTCTGCGGCTCCTCTGGGCCTCCTCTCCCAGACGGCCTGGCCAGCCTCCCCATCCCGTCTTAACTCGGATGTTGCCTGACACTGGCACCCCTGCCTCTGAGCATCTTCACTCCAAACCCTGCTCGTCAGGGGTCCGGGAGCTTCTGGCCTGCTCCCCGCTTGGAGTGTGACCCCTGGAGCACCCAGGCCCCTGGAGTGTATGGTGAGCGTGACCAGCTGGACAGGCTCTACCTGGGAGACAGGCCACACTCTAGGGGAGCCAGTAGCCCTGTACACAGGCAAATGGCCAGAATGGATTTCTTTGCAGGAAAGGAAAAAGGCAGCGAACCTCCAGAGCCCTCACTCCCTGCAGGCCCCCAAGTGTCTCCTGGGGACCTGGTGCGCCTTGGGCATCACTGCTGCCCTGGCCCGTGCTCAGGTGCAGCAGGATGGCTCTCCCAGGAAGCGGCTATGCCGGGAGCCAGGAGCTGAGGGCCTGCATGCGTGGCCCCCTCCTTACTCTGTCGGCCAAACTCCCATGCGGAGGAGGACTTGGGTTTTGGTTGACAGGAGGCTTCCTCTGGGGTGTGCCCTGAACCCCCAGATGGCAGGGCACTGTGCCCTGGGACTCGCACTGTTGTAGTAATGTAGCTTCTGTCTTTGCTGCTCTGGGCTGGCTGCTCTGGGCTGGCTGCTCTGGGCCTACTCTGCCTCCCACGCTGCCGCCAAGCGTCCTAAGGACAGGGACCGTGTCCCAGGTGCCTCCCAGCCCCTGGCAGGGTAGGCCCTCACCAGATACTGCACAGCCACACCCCGTTTATCACATCTGCTTTATTGTGCTTCACGGATGTTGCATTGTTTACAAAATAAAGGTTTGTAGCAACCCTACAGGTGCCATTTTTCCATCAACACTTGCTCACTTTGTATCTCTGCATCATATTCTCGTAATTTTCACAACATCTCAAACTTTTTCATTTTTATCTTTGTTACAAGGTATCTACATTGTTTTTTAAGATATAATGGTGTTTCTTGCATACTTAATAGACTCCAGTCTAGCGTAACCATAACTTTTATATGCGCTGGGAAACCAGCAAATCTGTGTGACTTGCTTTTCTGCAGTGCTCTGGAACCGAACCTGCAACATCTCCAAGGTGTGCCTGTATTTGTGGAGTGCGTGAAAACATGTCTCCAAAGAATAATGGAACAGGTGGGGCATGTGGAAATCTCAAGATGTCAGCTAAGGAGGCACCAAGAAGGAAGGGCCAAGAGGACGGAGGGGAGCCAGCCAAACAGTATTTGTCTGTGGGGCGGACCCACAGAGGTACCTTGAGATGGCTCCAAGAGAGGAGGGGCCGCAGGACCACTCGGGCCCCTGCGTGTCCTTGTTGGGAAGGGCAGAGGAAAGGCGGGTGCCTGGCAGCTGGCAGGGCCACGATGGGCCCTTGGAGCTGAGGTCAGGGGTCTGAATCTGGTCTGGAGCTGAGGTCAGGGGTCTGAATCTGGTCTGCAGTCACAGGAGTTTTGTAGCATCTGAGCAGGCTCCACAGCCATGCCCAGGGCTCCAAGTTCCCTGTTCACAAGCTGGGAGCAGAGATGGAGGGACGGCCCTGCCTGACTGAGGAGAGGAATGGAGCGGACTCTCAGAGAGGGGCAGAGGGCGAGGGTCTGCTGCACGATGAACCCTGTCCCCTGGAACCACAGGGGTCTTGTCCTTTCCACGGGAGCCAGTCTGCAGGGGCTGCAGCTCCTGTAACCCAGTCGCCCCTGAGGAAGACAGATGCAGCGAGCCTCGCCTTGCTGGAGAAGGTACGTCTAGGAAAGTGCTTCCTGAAGGGTGGTGTGGGTGCCCTAGGCTCCCAGAGGCCGAAGCTGCCTTTTTCACTCTCTTCTCACTGTGTGCAGTGTGGCTTCCAGAGGCTGTGACACAGGCCATCAAGGGGAACTGACTGAAGCTGACGTGAAGATACAGCTGCCTTCTATTTGGCCTTTAAAAACGGACGTAAAAGTGTCAAATAATGCCATTCTCCTCACTGAATTTGTTTCTGAAAATGGTTGTTTTTGTGGAAATAGATATATTTTTAAAGTAAGTAAATAAATATTTATTTATTTATTTTTGGCTGCGTTGGGTCTTTGTTGCTGTGCGTGGGCTCTCTCTAGTTGCGGCAAGTGGGGGCTACTCTTTGTTGCAGTACACAGGCTTCTTCTCATTGTGGTGGCTTCTCTCGTTTACACATGGTATCCGTTGTTTTTTTAAATGGATTAATAAGCATTTAAAATTTTTCTGTTTTAACTTCTAGTATAGGAAACCTCGATAGATATGACGCACATAAAAAGCCCCTTGGGGCCCTCAGTACTTTTGAAGACTAAAAGGGTCCTGAGACTGGGCAGTGCAGGAGCTGCAGCTGGGAGGATGTGGACACCTGGGGGAGGAGGGACCCTCTGGGCCCCGGGCCGCGGTTCACTGCATGGGCTTCTTGGGTCAGCGGGGATACCAAGAGGAGAGTTTCCAAGGGCTGAGGCAGCACAGGCAGGCCCTTTGCTCAGCTGATGTGCACAGCCTTGCCCACTCTCCCCTCATGTCTGATCCCTGCCTCGCCTGCAGGCTCCAGTGCACCCACGTGGGTGGGACCCCCTCAACATACCCTATGCGCTCTAGGGGGTCCTGAACCCCTTACTCTCTGCGTCTCTAGCACAGAACGTGAACTCCTGGTGGGCAGGGCCCTGTCATCGCATTCAGCTCTGTGTCCATGTGTCCAGCACCAGTACTGTGGGGCCTGGCTGGTGGCAGCTGCCCAATACTTGATTTATTGAATGAGTGAATGGTTGGCTCCTTGCCTTTGCTTTCGTTGGCTTTTTTGGGGGAGGGGTTACCTGAAACAGCCCCCTCTCCCCTGCCCGGCTGCCTCCTTCTCATCCTCCAAGATATGGCCAAACCCCCATTCCTTCCTCTGAGCTGCGTCTGTCCACGGAGTCTCCGTGATCCATGAGCTCCTGGAAGGCAGTCCCTGGGTCTTCCATCATGTCCCAGTGCCAAGCACAGTGCCAGCCAGAGCCTCTGTGGTGCTCGGCCAGGCCAAGCCCGGAATAAGCGAGCGCAGGGCAGATGCCCCATGAGTGATTGCGGACGCAGCTGAAATGACCGCTGATCTTCCTCATGATTTCCAGGGGAGAGGAAGAAAGATAAGATGCAAACCTGACGAGCGTCGTGTGGTTGCACTGCCTGACTCCTGCACAGACTTGATGATTAGGAGGGGCCGTGGGTCCCCCCAACACTCCCTCCCTGAGCTATACAGCCTCAGCAAAGCTCAGAAGCCCAAGCACATGGAGCCTTTAACAGTTCTTGCCTGAATAGTCAAGTCCTAGAAAATTATACATGAGAATGCCTTAAGGAAACAGTAGACCCTCTTGTGATTTTACTGGGAACAATTTGGGCACCAGCAGGAATGTGGGCTCTGTGACGTCAGGCAAATCACCTCACCTCTCTGTGCTCAGGTCCCTGCGTCAAGCTAATTTGGTGCACCGCGTGGGGACAGGTGCGGTGGAATGGGGTCTCCACAGCGAGCTGGGCAGTGTCAGCCCTTGCTGTTTGTTACGACTTGGGCTTCCCACAGCCTCGTGGAGTTCAGCAAGGCCTTGGAAAACACCCTCTCCCCCTGACGCTGGCTTTCCAACGATGGCTGATCAGCCTCATCTCAGCCAACTGCAGTCACGGATGCGCCACCTCCCGGGTTCTCAGGAAGTTCCTTCTGACAGCGTGCTGAAGCGTACCTCACAGCCTCCCCTGCCCTGGTCAGCTCCGTGGTCTATGTCATGGCCTTCAGGGCCTGGAGAAGACCATCCCCCCAGGCCTGCATTACTACAGAAGGCCTTCCTCCCTGAGTCTGTCATGCTTTCATCTACACCCACGCGGGTGGGGGTAGGGAAGAGCCTTGCAGATAGTGGGGACA
>NW_020172451.1:386320-386864 GCF_003031525.2 Neophocaena asiaeorientalis asiaeorientalis | reverse complement strand
GGGGGGGGGGGGGGGGGCTGGGGGCAGAGTCTGTGAACAGAAAGATGGCTCTTGGGTCTGGTTGTGACCCGCAAAGGGTCTGGATCAGACTCTAAGTGAACAAGGAGGTTTCCAAAGATTTAAGCAAGAGAGCCACAAATATTGGACTGGGGGGTACAGTGGCAGTGGTAATGAACCTGACAGCCCTGCTGTAGGTGGAGCTGTCAGCCTTGTTCCCGGATGGGATGTGGGGTGGAGGGAGGGGAGGAGTCAAGGGTGACCCCTGGGATTTTGGCTGGAGTAAATGAGAGGAGAAGGTATCATAGTGTGGGAAAGGAGGGGGAGAGGAAGGGAGAGGAGACAGCTTTTTACTGGGAGAAAAATCAAGAGTACCACTTTGGGTATCCGAAGTGCAGGGCTCTTCGCTCCTCCACCCCAAAGGGCGGTCTTGGCAACTTAACTTTTTTTCTTCTGCTTGGGAGCGCACCTTTCAGAAAGTGACAGGTGCAGGGTTTCTGAGGAGGAAGAGAACACCTGGGGGGTCTGTCTGCCCGAGGTTACCTCA
>NW_020172451.1:375840-386276 GCF_003031525.2 Neophocaena asiaeorientalis asiaeorientalis | reverse complement strand
TCCCCGGCCTCCCCCCGGCCCGCTGCCCCCCTCACCTCCAGCGCCTGGCCCAGCTCCAGGTCGAAGGTGACCACACACACGCACTCCAGCCAGGCCGAGAAGCGTGCCCAGGGTGCCCCCGGAGCCCGCGCTCCGCAGGACGGCGCGCCGAGGCGGCCGCGAGCCCGGTGGGGCCCGGCGCCCGACCCCTGGTCCATGGCCCCTGGTACTGAGAACGGCCGCGCGTTGCCGGGGGAACGGACTGGAGGCGGTGGCCTGGGCGAGCCCGGACGGCTCCGCGGAGCAGTCGAGCGGCCGTCTCAGACCAGAATGGCTCGGACTCGGCCTCGCACGCCCCTGGCGGCCGGAGGACAGCCGTGCGGTGGAGCGGCGCGGAACCCACCAAAGAGAAGGGACCGCGCGGGCCAGAGCGGCCCCAAGCCTGGAGGAGGGACTTCCAGCGGGGCGTGTGAGCCCGGGGGAAGACGGGTTAAGGCGGGGTCGCGGTTCCCGGGGACCCCGTGAGGACAGGCGAAGTAGAGACTGGCGGGTACCTTACCCGGCCAGCTTTCCTAACCGCATTTCGTCGTTACGAGCTCCCATTCTACCAACTATCACACACAGTTTCCAGCGATTCTGGGAGTCCCTCGAGTTTTCTCCTTTGGGTCGCCTCCGGGTATGGGGTCCTGCAGAGAGCTGTCACGTCCGGGGTTCGTGTCTGACCACTGGGGCACCTTTGTTTCCAATGACTGGTCGTCAGTGCGTGCAGACCCGCCCGCGCCAGTCCCTTCCTCGCCTCTTGCGTCCAGCGTTCTTCCAGATATTTCCGGGCCCCCTCTTGGGCTGCCTTGCACACTGTCCCAGACCCGTCTGTCGAAACCAGACACAGCGTATAACACACATAATTTTCACACAGCCGATCATGGAAGGGCGACTTTGGAGCTGAGACAATAAGTTAACTGACACGCTATATATATTTTACTTTTTTTTTTTTTAAATTAAAGCTCCCCACTCCAAAGTTAGGCTAGGCTAGGCTAGGTTGAAGTAACAACCCTTGATCAAGTCTTAAGCAGGTTTTTCACTGTGCATGGACTGGTGGGAGAGTCAGGTGGCTCACCTTGACTTACCTCTGGAACACATGGCCTCCTAGGTCATTGGCAGTGGAAAAGGGTTTAATGGAGGCCTGCTAGCTATTAATTGCGTTGGCCGACAACTGATATCTACAGAACTTCTGCCTACAGTCCATAGGCCAAAATGAGTCAGAGAAGGCAATGCAATAAGGGAATAAGATAGAGAAACTGGTAGTTGCCACACTGCTGGCTTTGAAGATGGAGGAAGGCACCATGAACCAAGGAATGCAGGCAGCCTCCAGAAGCTAGAACAGGCAAGGAAACGATTCTCCCCTAGAGCCTCCAGAAGGAATGCAGTTCTGCTGACACCTTGATTTAAGCCCCGTAAGACTCATTTCAGATTTCTGACTTCCAGAACTGTAAGATAATAAGTGTGCATTGTTTTAAGCCGCTAAGTTTGTGGTAATTGTGCTAATACATACAATATGCAGCCTATTCTGTCTGGTTTCTTGCACTTAGCATAATATTTTTGAAGTTTATCCATGTTGTATATATCAATAGTTTGTTCCTTTATATGAATAGTAGTTCATTGTCTGGATACGTGACATTTTCTTTAACCTTTCACAGTGGAATTATTTAAAGAAACCTCAGTTGAAGATGGAGCCAGGACAGGTCGTTAGGGTGTTCTGTCATGCCCACCGTGCATCCGCAATTACCAGAAACAGGAAGACAGGTGCCTCTACTCTCTCTCCAACAGGAGGAAGAAATCCCTCCAGCCCAAGGACATCCCAGCCAATCAGAGATTGTCACAGCCCAAACAATGGGAAGCCTCCAGGCTCCTCCAGCGGCCTCTGGTTAACACAGTACCTCCCAACTGACCCCTTTTCCCTATAAATGCAAACTCCCTTTTCCTGTTTTTTGGATTTACTTGTAGTCTGCCATAGTTTCCACATCATGAATTACAGTTCCTCTGCTATTCCTGAATAAACCTGCTTTTGCTGGTGAAACAACTGGCTATTATGTTATTAGAGTCAACACACCAATTGTTGTTTGGAACGTTTCCAGTTTTTGCCTGTAATAATGCTGCTATGTACATTCCTGTACAAGTCTTTTTGTGGACACCTGTTTTAACTTCTCTTGGGTAAATACCTAGGAGTGAAAGTATTGGGCTGTATGTTCAGTTTATGTTTAACTTTATAAGAAACTGTCAAACTGTTTTCCAAAGTGGCTTTACAATTTGACGTTACCACCAGCAATGTATGAAGGTTCCAGTTTTTCCACATCCTTACCAGCATTTGAGGTTGTCAGCCTTTTTAATTGTAGCCATCCAAGGGGTTGTGTAGTGACATGTGGGTTAGTTTAGAATTTCCCTAATGATGACTGATGTTGAGCATCTTTTTTTTTTAATATTAATTATTTGGCTGCACCAGGTCTTAGTTGCAGTACGCAGGATCTTTGTTGTGGCATGTGGGCTCTTAGTTGCGGCATGCGAACTCTTAGTTGCGGCATGCCTGTGGGATCTAGTTCGCTGACCAGGGATCGAACCCGGGCCCCCGGCATTGGGAACGCAGAGTGTTAACCACTGGACCACCAGGGAAGTCCCTTGAGCAACTTTTCGTGTGCCCGTAAGTCATTTGTATTACCTTCTTTGGTGAAATGTTTATTTAAATCTTTTGCCTCTTTTTAAATTGGGTCATTTGTCTTATGAGTTGTAAGATTTTTAAAAAATATATATTCTAGAATCAAGTCCTTTATCAGACATACGATTTAAAATTTTTTCCTGGTTTGTGGCTTGTCTTCTATTTTTCTTAATGGCATCTTTTGAAGAGCAAAGGTTTTTTATTTTGATGAAGTCTAAGTTATGAATATTTTTCTTTTTGGTAGTATGTTTATGGTCTCATATCTATAGAATCTTTTCCTAACCCAAATAATTTCTCCTATGTTTCTTCTAGAAGTATTTCACCTCTCAGATTTAGGGCTGTGATCCATTTTGAGCTAATTTTGGTGTATGGTGTGAAGTAACGGTTTAACTTTTTTTTTTTTTTTGGAATGTGGATAACCAATTTTTCCAATATCATTTTTTAAAAAGATATTGCTTGGGGGACTTCCCTGGTGGTGCAGTGGTTCAGATTCCATGCTCCCAATGCAGGGGGGCCTGGTTCGATCCCCAGTCAGGGAACTAGATCCCACATGCATGCCACAACTAAGAGTTCACGTGCCACAACTAAGGAGCCCGCCTGCCACAACTAAGACCCACTGCAACCACATAAACAAATAAATAAATAATTTTTAAAAAATCATTATAAGTCAAAGACTGTCTCTTTAAAAAAAAAAAAGATATTGCTTGGGAGTTCCCTGGTGGCCTAGTGGTTAAGATTCTGGGCTTTCACTGCCGCAGCCTGGGTTCAACCCCTGGTCAGGGAAATGAGAATCCACAAGCTGTGCAGTGTGGTCAAAAAAAAAAAGATATTGCTTCCCTATTGAATTGACTTAGCACCTTTATAAAAAAAAAATCAATTGATCATATTTTTGAGGGGTTTTTTTTGCTACTCTGTTCTATTGATATATATGCCTATCCTTATGCCAATTCTACTCTGTCTTGATTATTCTAGCTTTATAGTACATTTTGAATTCAAGAAGTGTGAGTCCTCTAATTTTCAAAACTGTTTTGGCTACCTCCATCCTTTGCATTTCTGTGTAAATTTTAGTGTTAGCTTGTCAGTTTCTATTAAAAAAAAATGACCAACTGCTGAAAAATTCACCGATAATGCACTGAATCTATTGATCAGGTTTGGGGAGAATTGCCATCTTGGCAATACTGAGTCTTCCTTTTTATTTTAAGGAATTTTTAAAAACTAAATTTATTTATATATTTATTTTTGGATGAGTTGAGTCTTTGTTGCTGCGTGTGGGCTTTTCTCTAATTGCAGCGAGCGGGGGCTACTCTTCGTTGCGGTGCGCGGGCTTCTCATTGCAGTGGCTTCTCTTGTTGCGGAGCACGGGCTCTCGGCGTGCAGGTTTCAGTAGCTGTGGCTCGCGAGCTCTAGAGCGCAGGCTCAGTAGTTGTGGCACACGGGCTTAGTTGCTCTGCGGCACGTGGGTTCTTCTCGGACCAGGGCTCGAGTCCGTGTCCCCTGCATTGGCAGGCGGATTCTTAACCACTGTGCCACCAGGGAAGCCCAATATTGAGTCTTTTAATCCATGAACATAGCATGTCTTTCCATTTATTTAGGTCTTGTCTGATTTTTCTCAGCAGTGCTTTGTAGTTTTTATTGCATGGGAGTTGCAAGATCACCCCCAGATTTGAGGATTTGTAGGAGGACTCATAGGACTCAGCATAGAGTCATTTTCATGGCCATGATTTATTACAGGAAAAGGATACAAGGTAAAATCAGCAAAGTGAAAAGGCTCATGCGGCTAAGTTTGGGGGAGACCAGGTGCCAGCTTCCACGGTCATCACGTAGCTACACAGGACAAACTTAATTGTCCCAGGGAGTTGTGACAATGGGTGTGAAATGTTGCCAACCAGGTAAGTTCATCAGAAACTCAGCACCCATGGTTTTATTGGGAACTTATATTTATTTCCCAAGGCTGCTGTAACAAACTGATACAAACCTGGAGACTTCAAACAACAGAAATTTGTTTTCTCAGAGTTCAGGAGGCCAGAAGCCTGAAATCAAGGTGTCTGCCTGGTTGGTTCCTTACGGAGGCTCCGAGGGACAATCTATTTCAGGCCTCTATGCTACCTTCTGGTTGCTGCCAGCAATCCTTGTAGGTTTATCACTCCAATTTCTGTCTTTATCTTTACATCGCTTTCTTCCCTGTGTCTTCTCTCCTTTTCTGAGAAGGATACTTGTCATTGGATTTAAGACCCACGCTGATCCAGGATGATCTATCTTGAGATCTTAACTTAATAACATCTGCAAAGACCCTTTTTCCAAAGGTCGCATTCACAGGTTTGGGGTAGATGTATATCTTTCGGGTGGGGCCACTGTTCAATCCATTGCAGGGCTGGCCCTATAGGCAGTCTCTGCCTGGTGCCTAACGAAATTCCAGGTACCCGGAAAGAAAGCAGATTTCAACATAAGTCATATTGTCTGGCTCAAAGAGCCACTCTGATCATTTCCAGGGATGGTGGGAACCTCCCCGAAATCCAGGTTCTCAGATGCCCATCAAGGGCTAACTGTGTAAGCAGGGAAATTTTATTTGTTTGTTTGTTTGATTTTGTTTTGTTTTTTGGTAAGTTGTTAGCCTGCTGCATTGACTCTTTTCTGTATGCACTTCTTTTGTTATATTTATTCCTAAGTATTTTATTCATTTTGATGCAGTTGTAAATGGAATCTTTTTCTTTTCCTTTCCTTTATTTATTTATTTTTTTTTTGCCACACCGTGTGGCATGTGGGATCTTAGTTCCCCGACCAGGGATTGAACCCAGGCCCTCGGCAGTGAAAGTGCGGTGTCCTAACCACTGGACCGCCAGGGAATTCCCTGGAATTTTTTCTTAATTCCATTTTCAGATTGTTTGTTTCTAATTGTAGAAATACAACTGTTGTTTGTATATTGATATTGTATCCTGTGACCTTGTTAAACTAGTTTATTATTTCTAGATTTTTTTGATAGATCCCTTAGGATTTTCTAAATAGATGATCATGTTATCTGTGAATAAAGACAATTTTGCTTCTTCCTTTTAATCTGTATGCCTTTAATTTTTTTCTTGCCTCATTGCACTGACTAGAACCTTTAGTGCAATGTAGAATCATTTCAAATATTTCTTCTGTTTCTTTCTTCTTGTTCTGATATTACCATTATGTGTATGTTACACCTTTTGTAGAGCACAAGTCCTTGGATGTTCTGTTTTGGGTTTTTTTTGCAGTACTCGGGCCTCTCACCGCTGTGGCCTCTCCCATTGCGGAGCACAGGCTCCGGGCGCAGGCTCAGCGGCCATGGCTCACGGGCCCAGCGGCTCTGCGGCACGTGGGATGCTCCCGGACCGGGGCACGAACCCGCGTCCCCTGCATCAGCAGGCGGATCCTCAACCACTGCGCCACCAGGGAAGCCCGGACGTTCTGTTGTTTTCTGTCTTTGTTCTCTTTGTTTTGTTTTTGAAGATTCTATTGAGATATCCTCCAGTTCAGAGATTCTTTCCTCAGTGTTATCCAGTCTGCTAATAAGCCCATCAAAAGCATTCTTCATATCTGCTACGGCGTTTTTTATGTCTAGCATTTGTTTTCGGTTCTTTCTTAGCATTTCCATCTCTCTGCTTACATTGCCCATCTGTTCTTACATGTCGTCTACTTTATCCATGAGAGCCCTTAGCATATAAATCATAGTTGCTTAAACTCCCGGTCTGATAATTCCAACATCTCTGCCATATCTGGTTCTGAACCTTGCTCTATCTCTTCAAATTGTGTTTTTTGCCTTTTACCTGTGTAATTTTTTCCTGGTAGCCAGACATGATGTACTGGGTGAAAGGAACTGCTATAAATGGGCCTTAATAATGTGGAGGTGAGGTATGGGAGAGGGGACGCCTTCTACGGTCCTGTGATCAGGCCTCAGTTCTTTTACTGAGCCTGTGCCTCTGGACTGTGAACTTCTCAAGTGTTTCTCAGTCCTTTATCTCCCTTTGGTTGGGACGGGCTGCCCAGAGAGGCTGGAGCTGGGCATTTCCCTTTCCCTGGTCAGTTAGGCTCTGATAACACGCCAGCAGGTCAGGCTCTGGTTAACAAGTTTCCCTTGAGAGCAGCCTTGTTAAGGGGAGCAGAGTGCTCTGTCGCGGTAGGAAATGGTTCCTTCCCTCCCCCTGCAGAAAGCTTGAGGGGGCTTTGCTGATATTTATTTGGGAACCTGCTCAGGCTCCAGGGGTAAATCTCACAGTATTGTGTGGGCTCCCTCATGACTGGGTGCCCCGGAGTTTTTAACTCTCACAGTTGCTGACTTTGAACCTCCCGAAATTCATCAATTACCGTTCAGCGCCCCCCCTCCCCCGCACACACAGGTTCTCAGGCCGCTTTCTCTCATGAACCTTTGCTCTGGTAAGCTGTGATGACTTGTATTCACCTGCCTGTCTCTCCTACCTTGGGAGAAGTGGTTTGCTCTGTGTCCTCCCTTCTCTTATAGATCCAAGAAGAGTTGCTGATTTTTCAGTCTGTTTTAGCCCTTTACTTCTTAGGACAGATTGGTGACTTCCAAGCTCCTTGCATGCAGAATCCTACAGTGTAGAATTGAGGTGGTGAATGCAGACATCCTTGCCTCGTCTCCAATCTTTAAAAAGCATTACATCTTTAACCATTAAGTCTGATGTCAGCTACAGACTTTTCCTAGATACCTTTTATGAAGTTGAGGAATTTCCCATCTAGTCCTAATTTGTTGAGTATATTTATCTTGAACAGGTATTAAATTCAGTCAAATGCCTTTTCTGCAGCTATTGCAACAATCCTGTGGTTTTATCCTCTATCCTATTAATATAGTGTATTACATGATTTGTGTTCTGGATGCTAAACCAACTTTGCATTCTTGGGATAAAGCCCACTGGTCTTATAGATAAGCCTTTTACATGTCGCTGAATTCGGTTCTTCGTTCCTGTTGACGTGAGTGGACATCTTATGTCATTTTCTTTCAGCTTGAAGAACTTTCTTTAGTATTTCTGGTAAGGCAAATCTCCTAGCAATACATTTTCTGTTTTGTTTATCTGGCAATGTGTTTATTTCACCTTCATTTTTTCTCCCAGCTTCATTTTTGAAGGATAGTATTGCTGAGTATAGAATTTATTCATTGACAGGTTCGCTTTTTCCTTTAACACTTTGAGTATGCCATTTACTGCCTACAGCCTCCATCATCTCTTGGGAGAAGTCAGCTATTCATTGTATCATTCTTTCCCTTTATGTGATGGGTCACTTTTCTCTTGTGGCTTTCATGGTTTTCTTTGTCTTTGGCATGCAGGAATTTGGTTATGGTGTATATAGGTGTGGACTTCTCTGTGTGTGTGTTTTTTAAATTTATTTTTGGCTGTGTTGGGTCTTCGCTGCTGTGCACGGGCTCTCTCTAGTTGCGGTGAGCGGGGGCTACTCTTCGTTGTGGTGCGCGGGCTTCTCGTTGCGGAGCAGAGGCTCTAGGCGCACGGGCTTCAGTAGTTGCGGCACGCGGGCTCAGTAGTTGTGGCTCACGGGCTCTAGAGCACAGGCTCAGTAGTTGTGGCGCATGGGCTTAGTTGCTCCGCTGCATGTGGGATCTTCCCGGACCAGGGACCAAACCCGTGTCCCCTGCATTGGCAGGCGGATTCTCAACCAGTGCGCCACCAGGGAAGCCCACTTCTCTGTGTTGATCCTACTTGGTTTATGGAGCAGTAGTCTTCTGATGTCCCAGTCTGTGTCCCGCTGCACCGTTGGGGCTCTTGAAGAGAAGAACAGGACAGAACCAGAGTTCCTCCTGTTCTGACTGTGCTCCAGGGGCACACTCATTTTATATCAGAGTTTTACATTTTCTAATTGACTGGTGAATAATTTTGCATTTGGTGTTCGTAGTGATAGAATTTATTTTATTTGGTCGCTCTGTGCCTGAAATACTGAATTCAGCCTGCTTTGTTCTAACTGTTCTGTGCACACTATAGGCAGTTTAGAAGAGAACACTGTTAAAGAGCTGTACCTATCAACTACTTCTTGTGACCAATTACAGAGAAAAGGATTGTAGTAGCTTTGCACATTTTCTCTTTGCATATATAATATAGAAACTAACCATTTTGTCCCTTCTGCTTTCCATTTTTTAAAAATATACAAGTTGGGATTGATATATATACACTACTATATATAAAATAGATAACTGAAAACCTACTGTATAGCACAGGGAACTCTACTCAAGGCTCTGTGGTGACCTAAATGGGAATGAAATCCAAAAAAGAGGGCATATATGTATATGTATGGCTGATTCACTTTGCTGTACAGCAAGAAACTAACACAATATTGTAAAGCAATTATACTCCAATTTTTAAAAAAATTTGAGTGAGATGGAATAATATATATTATACTGAATAATAACAAATTTACTTTAAAAAATATACAATTTGTCAGAAGTTAACTTTACTATTTAGTTTTTTTAAAATTAATTAATTTATTTTTGGCTGCATTGGGTCTTTGTTGCTGCACGTGGGCTTCCTCTAGTTGCGGCGAGCGGGGGCTACTCTTAGTTGCGGTGCGCAGGCTTCTTACTGCGTGGGCTTCTCTTTGCTGTGGAGCATGGGCTCTAGGCATGCGGGCTTCAGTAGTTGTGGCACGTGGGCTCAGTAGTTGTGGCGCACAGGCTTAGTTGTTCCGTGGCATGTGGGACCTTCCCAGACCAGGGCTTGAACCCGTGTCCCCTGCATTGGCAGGCGGATTTTTAACCACTGTGCCAGCAGGGAAGCCCTACTATTTAGTTTTAAGAGCATAATAGAGTATTCAGTGGGACAGTGACAGAATTTGAGGAGTAATGAATGTAGCCAGTGACAGACACAATGACTGCTGGGACTGTACATATGCTCATTTGGGGGAAAGTGAGAATTTCTTCACTTGCAATAAGGATGGATGTACCTTGTTAGGTGAAAACATAGCATTGTTTTGTTGTTGTATGGAAGTTCAAATATGCTTGAAAGGCTGCATACAGAAGCTGACTTTCCAGAAGGTCGGACTCTGCCCATTTTCCACTTACTGCCTCAGCCCCAAATCCACTTCTCTTTGCCTGCTCTGCAATAGTGGAGCTGGATCCCAGAAGCATTTAGCAGGGAATGTTTTGTCCTTTCTTGAATACAGAGTTCTTTACTCCTTTATAATTAATCCCGTTATCAGTAATTAAAAAAATTACTTATTTGGTTGCACCAGGTCTTAGTTGCGGCAGGCAGGCTCCTTAGTTGTGGCATGTGAACTCTAGGTTGCGGCATGCATGTGGGATCTAGTTCCTTGACCAGGGATCGAACCTGGGCCCCCTGCTCTGGGAGCATGGAGTCTTACCCACTGCACCACCAGGGAAGTCCCTCAGTAATCTTTATATCAAACTTTCTCTGAAGTCACTGTGTGCTCTCTGTCCCCTCATTGAACCCTGACTACTGACACAAGGAGGAAAAACCAAACAGGGAAAGGGGCTGTGAGTGTGCCCATGTGCATGTCTGTCTGTGCATGCATGTATGTAGGTTTGAGATTTGAAATAGGAAGGCCAGGGAAGTCCTCATGGAGAAGGGGACAATGGAGTAAGATGTAGGAGGTCAGTTTGCATGGGGACAATTAGAGGGTGTGACAGGATGCACATTCAATGGCCTGCGGCAGGAGGGTCTCCTGATTGGAGCTAGAAGAACAAGGGGCAGAGCACAAATGAGACCCACCTGTGTAGGACCTGTGGGTGGCAGTAAGGACTGGCTTTCGT
>NW_020172451.1:330767-375828 GCF_003031525.2 Neophocaena asiaeorientalis asiaeorientalis | reverse complement strand
CCAGACCGGGGCACGAACCCGCGTCCCGTGCATCGGCAGGCGGACTCCCAACCACTGCGCCACCAGGGAAGCCCTGGACTTTTTTTCACTGGGTGCTCTGCTGACTGCGACAAGCTGGCCTCCAGCAAGTGTGGCAGGATAGAAGCAGGGAGCCTGTTGGGAGGCTGCTGCTGTGAGTCAGGTGAGAGAAACCTGGACCAGGGCTGCAGGAGGAGAGCTGGCTGTAGTTAGAAGTTGAGGGACGTGTGGCTGAACCAAGGGTGGGGTGGGAGAGGGGAGGAGCCCTGGCTGACCCCAGAAGAACATCACGATCAGGATGAGGGTTGCAGGCACTCAGAGCAGGACAACGAGTGGGAGCATCTCAAGCACTGGGACTCCTAGCGCTGAGGCCCTGTTCTGCAGCTCTACCCACCGCACCTCCAGCCTTGGGGGTGGGGTCTGCGCTTGCAGGGCTTGTAATCTATTCGCGGTTGAGAGCTTGACGCTTTTTTTATCCCCACTTCCTGAAAGTTCATCCTACAGAACTTGCCAGAAATCTGCCCTGCCGTTTGCCTGGGGAAGACGTCCAGGGGAAGCTGTCTCTGCAGGAGCCGGACGTGGGGAAGCAGGCGCCTCCCGCCCGCCGAGCACCCCCGGAGCAAACCTTCTCCCGCAACCTCTCCCGCTCCCTCTGCCGCCAAGGCTCAGCATGGCCAGGGGTCAGATCCGTTTCCGCCATGGACCACGTGCATTGGAAGCCGAGAGGCAGTAAGGGGACGACTGGCAAGAGCGTTAGATGTTCCTTACGTGTTCCATTTCTTTTTCCAACGTCTCCCATGGTTCACGCTGCCACCTGAAACAATTCTCATTTTAGAGATCAGTTTGAGTCAAACAACTCCGACAAATGCCAAATGGGCACATATTTTAATGTGCAAAATACTACGAGAACCCGGGGGGCACCTGGAAAACCATGGGTCTGGTGGCTGCTGCTCCGACGCTCCCAGTCCGGGTAGTGGAGAGGACGGAGAGCTGACCACTGCTCACGGTTGCTCTGGCCGTGTCCACGCCACGTGCCCAAGGTGCTCAGGAGACACCCAGCTGCCCCAGTCGCAGAGGCCTTCAGCCTTAGAGGAAGGCTCCCAGGGAGCAGGGATACCCCTGCCCCAGATGTGTGACCCTCAAATCGTTTCAGGCCTATGGAGGGGTTGTTCTGTTGACGATGTTGTGTTAGAAAATGTATCACCGCAAACGCATTAGCCCATCAAAACTTACTTAACGCTCGTGCAGAAATTTTGCGATACCTTTAGGCCGCCCGGGCTTCGCCTCTGCCCGCGCCCTGGCCTCCACCCGGGCCTCCGAGGAGCCGCCGCGACGCCCGGCCCGCGGGGCAGGTGAGTGCGGCCGCCCCTCAGAGCCGGCGGTACTAGCTGGCCGGGCCCGGAGGGGCCACCCCGTCAGTGTCCTCATGTCGGCGTCCACCCTCTGCCTGTCGCTGACCCCTCAGTGTCCACCCCTTTGTCAGCGTCCACGCCCCGCCCGTCGCTGCCGCCGTGATGCTCGCCTTGTCGGCGCCCACCCTTGTCAGCGTCCCCCAGGTCAGTGCCCGCCCCGTCAGTGTCCTCTACAACGGCGTCCACCCCTGACAGTGACGTCGTGTCCGTGTCCACCACCAGTGTCTCCCGTGACGGTCCACCCGCACCAGTGACCTCCACTCCGTTAGTGCCCCATGTCAGTGCCCTCCCGCCTCCTTTACCCCCTCGGAGTCCCCCAAAGCGGTGTTCACCCCCACCTGTGGTGCCCTTCCAGTCAGTGTCTCCCACATCAGTGACCCCCGCAAGTGCCCTCCTCCCTGTCAGTAACCTCCCCCTAATGTCCTTCCTCCCCCTGTGCTGCCAGTGCCCCCAACATCAGTGCCCCCCCCAGGCGAGATCCCCCATCAGCCCTCCCAAGGTTGAGGTTGTCGGTGTCCCCACTCCCCTCCTCACTGCTTCCTCCCTGACGCCTCTCTGTTAGGGACCCTTCCCGGCAGTGCCCTGACCCACCTGCCAGTGCTACGCCTCGCAGTGCCCTCCAGGGCCGGTGTGCTGCCTGTCGATGTGGGACTCTCCACTGCCCGCTGTCCTCAGTCCCCTTGTCCACTCACTGGCTCCTCTCCCTGCTACTGTCCCCTTTCCATTACCACGTGAGCTCATGTGTCTCCAGTCACCTACCCCCATTGTGTCACCCCCTTACGGCTCACAGCCCCGTTTCTTCCCTCATCTCCATCACCCCTTCCCTTCACACCTGTCACCTTCCCTCATGTACTTTACGGGCCCATTGAATGTCCTGCCACCGTCACTGTGACGTCTTCCACACACCCCCACTTCTGCTTTGTGTCCTTACAGCCTAACTACCTGCATCGTCCACCCACTTGTTACTGACCGCTCCCACTTTGGTACTGACCCCCTGCCCTGTCACCACCAGCTCGTTCAGCCTGTCACTTCCGCTTAGTTCCTGCATTTCACGGTACCCCCTCCCCCATTTTGTCCCTGTACCCACCTGTCTTGTCCTTAGGGCCTTTTCCAGCATGTTACTCTTTCACCACCTGTCACCTCCCCCCATGGCCTCTTCCTGCCATGCCCTTGGCCTCTCAGTGCCCAGGCCCTCACTGGCTCTCTCAGCTGTTCACCTCTTCTTCATGTCCCTTCCTTTCTGGCTTCTCTTCCCTTTTGGCATCTCACACTGTCACGTCAGCTAAGCTCTGGAAGGCAAGAAGCAGCTGGCTATGAGAAGAGTCGGGGACAGAGACGTCTAGACCGAGGGGGCAGCACATGCAAAGGCCCTGAGGTGGACCTCCAGGAACCTAGATAAGACTGATATGTGGCCAGGGTAAGGGGGAGACACACAAGAGCCTTGGTTAGGGCATTGGCCTTCCAATCGTGCTGTTCCTTGCAGGCTGTTGAGTCTGAGTTTGAGGGACCCAGGCTGGAGATTGAGCTGGGGAGGGCCATCAACACCCGAATAGGAGGGGGAGAGACAAGGCATTGGGAGTGAGTGTGTTTGTGGTTTAGACCTTGGTGACGACTGAGGGAGTGATTTTGGAGGTAGGGCTGTTGGGACGTGCTGATGGATTAGGAGAGGGGTGTGAGGGGAAGAGAGGACTCGGGATGATTTCTGGGCTCATTGATGGCGTACATGGGTGGACTGGGGCACTTTGGATGGGTGGATGGGGAAGCTGGGGGTGGTGGTGGCAGTTGCAGGGGAGTTGTTTTAGGTTGGAGGCGGAAAGTAAGGCTTTCTTGTGGCTGAAAGTAGTGGGAGAAGTCTGACAAGTTAAAGGGTAGTTAGGGAGAAGGAATCTCGCAGAAGAATCTGGAGCCCAGAGGAGAGGTCAGGCTGCAGGTGTACGACCTCAGCACAGGATAATGTTTGAACCCTAGGAAATGGCTGTTTGTTTGCACACACACGCAGCAGAACACTTTGATCATTTATTGTGTGCTGCTGTCTTAAATGCTTAATACGAATTATTTAATCCTCACAGGAACCCTAGGCTATAGGAACTATTATTTTACTGTTTTATAGATGAAGAAACTAAGATACACAACAAACAAGTGATAGAGCCAGGATTTGCATCCCAGGCTGGCTGATTCAAGCCTCTCCTCCCCTTTTTCTTTTGGTTAAGGAAAAGGCTAACTTTTGAAGTACTGTTTTTACATTTTTGAATAATAACGGTAATCGATTATGTTTTAGGCAATTTGGTGTTCGTGCACGTATGTGTTCCAATAAAACTTCATTTACAAAAACAAGTCCAGCCACTTTTTAAAGTAGCTCATTAAAAAAACTAAAGTGCCTCATTTAATCTTTTTTACTTTTTTTTTTTTTTTGGCCGCACCGCGCCTTGTGATATCTTAGTTCCCTGACCAGGGATTGAACCTGGGTCCACGGCAGTGAAAGTCCAAGTCTTAACCACCAGACAGCCAGGGAATTCCTGAGTTTTTTTTTAAGAACAAAGTGCTTTACCTTTTGTTAGCTTTGTATTTTCATGGGACATAACATTTTTTTTTTTTTTTTTAAACATCTTTATTGGGGTATAATTGCTTTACAATGGTGTGTTAGTTTCTGCTTTATAACAAAGTGAATCAGCTATACATATACATATGATCCCATATGTCTTCCCTCTTGCGTCTCCCTCCCTCCCACTCTCCCCATCCCACCCTTCCAGGCTGTCACAAAGCACCGAGCTAATATCCCTGTGCCTTGCGGCTGCTTCCCCCCAGCTATCTACCTTACTACGTTTGTTAGTGTGTATGTGGGACATAACATTTTGACGTAAAGTGAGTACGTGTCTTGTGCAGAATTTACTATAGACCAGAGAGTGAAAACCAGTGCTAAATTCTATATTTTGACATCTAACCCAGAAATCATTTAATTTTTTTTTTTTTTTTTTTTGGCCATGCCATGCGGCACGTGGGCTCTTAGTTCCCCTCCCAGGGATCGAACCTGCGCCTGCTGCATTGGAAGCCCGGAGCCTTAACCACTGGACCGCCAGAGAAGTCCATTTAATTCTTAAAAACAAGTTAATGAGGTCATTACTCTTAATATTCCTGTTAATATTCATGTGAGAACACTGAGGCACAAACAAGTAATGTACCCAAGGGTAGCAGTAAATAAATGGGAGAGCCAGGACTCCACTCACGTGGCCAGACTCCAATGGGTGGTTATGCACGTGGTAATCTGAACTCAGCATAAAATTCAAAGGACACCAAAATGTGTATCATTCTCAACCTGTCCATCAGCTATCCTCTTCCTCTTGGAAATCATGTCATGTCCATATACAGCAAGCAGCTCTCTTTTTAACACAGAATGTGCAATCTTTTATTTCTTTAAAAAGATTCCACCATTTAAAAATTATTGAAGAGTATTTAACACCCAATGCAAAGTACAGATCCTAAGTATATAAGTTTGATGAATTTTAACAAATGTATACACCCGTGTGTCCATCACTCATATCAAGATATAGAACATTTCTGTCATCCCTAAAAGTTTTTCTTTGTGTCCCTTTTCAGGTATTAAAGCCATCCTTCAAAATCGCAAGGCAACAATTGTTCTGATTTCTATTTTTACAGATTAATTTTGCACATCCTTGAACGTCATGTAAATGGAGTCATAAAGTATATGCTCTTTTGTGTCTGTCTTTTACTCAGATGTTTTTGAAATTTATTGATTTTGATGCCTGTGTCTATAGTTTTATAGTTTGAGTAGTATTCCTTTGTGTGAAAATATTTTTCTTATTGATAGACATTTGGGTTGCTTTCACTTTTTAGCTGTTGTGAGTAAAGTCACTGAGTTTATTGTACGTTCTTTTGTGGACATATGTTATATCTTTTGAGTAAATATCTAGGAGTGGAATTGCTGGGTCATAGTATAGATACATGTTTAATTTGTTTTTAGAAAATGCCAAACAGGGACTTCCCTGGTGGCACAGTGGTTAAGAATCTGCCTGCCAATGCAGGGGACATGGGTTCGAGCCCTGGTCTGGGAAGATTCCCACATGCCATGGAACAACTAAGCCCGTGTGCCACTACTAAGCCTGCACTCTAGAGCCCAAGAGCCACAACTGCTGAGCCTGCGTGCCACAACTGCTGAAGCCTGCACACTTAGAGCCCGTGCTCCACAACAAGAGAAGCCACCACAATGAGAAGCCTGCACACCGCAATGAAGAGTAGCCCCCGCTCACCGCAACTAGAGAAAGCCCATGCACAGCAACAGAGACCCAGTGCAGCCAAATAAATTTAAAAAACAAAACAAAACAAAAAATGCTAAACAGTGTTTCCAAACTGGTACCATTTCATATTCCCATCAGTAATGTATGAGAGTTCTAGTTTCTCCACATGCATACCAACTCTTGATATTGTCAGTCTTTTTAATTCAGGTGGTAGTGGTATTTCATTATGGTTTTAATAACAGTGGTGAGCAACTTTTCATACGTTTTTTGACCATTTGTGTATCTCCTGCGAAGCGTCAGGTCTTTTGTCCACTTTTTGTTGGATTGTCTTTATTATTCAGTTTTAGGAATTCAAAAAAATATTCTGGTTGTAAGTCCTTTATGATATTTGTGTGTATGTACATACATACATATACAATGAGGGAGTGGGAGGAGGAGAGGAAGTGAGGGGTGAATGTTGTTTCCTATTTTGTGGTTTGCCTATTTGTTTCTTGATGGTATCCTTTTTTTAAAAAATTTTTATTTATTTTTGGCTGTATTGGGTCTTTGTTGCCGTGCACGGGCTTTCTCTAGTTGTGGTGAGTGGGTGCTACTTTTTGTTGCAGTGCATGGGCTTCTCATTGCCTCATTGCGATGGCTTCTTTTGTTGCGAAGCACAGGACCTAGGTGTGCAGGCTTCAGTAGTTGCAGCATGCGGGCTCAGTAGTTGCGGCACATGGGCCCCAGAGTACATGAGCTTCAGTAGTTGTGGCACGTGGGCTCAGTAGTTGTGACGGTCTATAGAGTGCAGGCTCAGTAGTTGTGGCACACAGGCTTAGTTGCTCTGCAGTATGTGGGATCTTCCTGGACCAGGGATCGAACCTGTGTCCCCAGCATTGGCAAGCGGATTCTTTTTTTTTTTTTTTTGCGGTACGCGGGCCTCTCACTGTTGTGGCCTCTCCCGTTGCGGAGCGCAGGCTCCGGACGCGCAGGCTCAGTGGCCGTGGCTCACGGGCCCAGCCGCTCCGTGGCATGTGGGATCTTCCCGGACCAGGGCATGAACCCGTGTCCCCTGCATCGGCAGGCGGACTCACAACCACTGCGCCACCAGGGAAGCCCGGCAGGCGGATTCTTAACCACTGCACCAACAGGGAAGTCCCCCCAATGGTATTTTTTTACGAGCAGAAAATTTTAATTTGGATGAAGTCAAAACTGGTCAATATTTTATTTTTACGGTTTTTATGTGTTGTAAGACAATTGTGCCTATACCAGAATTGTGAAGATACTGTCCAATGTTTTGTCTTTGTAGAAGCTTTATAGTGGTAGCTTTTGTATTCAGGTTTATGATTCCTCTTTTTCTTTTATTTTTTTAAAAAATATTTACTTATTTATTTTTGTATTTATTTATTTGGCTGCGCCGGGTCTTGTATTTATTTATTTATTTGGCTGCGGCACGTGGGCTCTTAGTTGCGGCATGCAGGATCTAGTTCACCGACCAGGGATCAAACCCAGGCCCTCTGCATTGGGAGCATGGGGTCTTAACCACTGGACCACCAGGGAAGTCCCGCTCTTTTTCTTTTAAACAGCTTTATTGAGATACAAATGACGTATAATAAACTACACATGTTTAAAGTGTAAAATTTTATAAGTTTTGACATATGTGTACACCTGTGAAATCATCACCACAGTCAAGGTAGGGAATGTATCCATCGTTTCTCAAATTTCCTAATGCCCCTTTGGATCGCTCCTTCCCACTCTTTTTTGCCCTTCCACGTCCAAGCAAATACTGATCTCCTTTATGAATGATCTATCTTGCATGATTTTTTGTGTGAGGTGGAAAAAGGGTACATTTTTTTCCCCGTATGAGTTACACAATCATTCTAGCATCGTTTGTTGAGAACTCTTTTTCCTCCTTTAAATTGCATGGGAGCGTTCGTTGTAAATTAATTGAACATGTGTATGCAGGCTTATTTCTGGGCTTTTTGTTATGTTACATTGGTCTATATTTCTATCCTGTGCCAACACCATGCTGTCTTAATGTCTGTAATTTTATGGTCAGTCTGTAAATCAGGTAGTGTGAGACCTCCACCTTTATTCCTGTGCAAAATTATCTTGCCAGTTGTAGAATAAGCTCTTCAATTTGGATAGGAATTTTTGCTGGAGTTTGGTTGGGATTACTTTTTTTTTTTTTTAACCAATCACTTGTATTTATTTCAGGACATAATATACTATTTTGACCCATGGACGCTACTAAACTATAATCCTGTTAAATATCTATAGGATATTTTATTTTTGTAAAGATAAGTCTTTAAAGAAAAAGAGATTAATAACATATCAAAATTAGATTGAAAACATAGGTCATTGCTTTCATTCTCTGTCCTAGTGTTAAAGGTGTTACAAAGACACACAGAATATCACGTGGCTGGTCTCTTTTGGGGAAGCTATATTCAAATTGACAAAAAGTACCCCTACATTTACAGACACAGCTGTTGTCCAAGGGGTCTTTCTATGATTTTAGCAAAGAAAAACAGTCCAGGGGCTTCCGTGGTGGCGCAGTGGTTGAGAATCTGCCTGCCGATGCCGGGGACATGGGCTCGAGCCCTGGTCTGGGACATGCCGCGGAGCGACTGGGCCTGTGAGCCACAATTACTGAGCCTGCGCATCTGGAGCCCGTGCTCTGCAACAAGAGAGGCCGCGATAGTGAGAGCCCTGAGCACCACGATGAAGAGTGGCCCCCGTTTGCCACAACTAGAGAAAGCCCTCGCACAGAAACGAAGACCCAACACAGCCATAAATAAATAAATAAAATTAAAAAAAAAAAAAACAGTCCAAATTGTATTCTTTATACTAGGTGATTTAAGTAGTATATACCATGTTTGGCACATGGTATTATTTTTCTCCTACTGGAACAAGTTCTTGTTTTCTCAAAGCCTTTCCCCAGCTTTTCTAAAATTAAGCTTAAATGTTTATTTCAAGCCTTCAAAGTAAAATGCTATCCTCATATATACATGTACCAGGTTGGTATATTCATATCTATCCTTTTCAATAGCAGGCTAAGCAAAGACATGGATTTAGAGCTGTATTAATGTATTAAAGCAAAAGATAACCCAGCTTAATATCAAGAAAAATTGTGACTTTTCATGTAGTGCTTGACAGAGAAAACACTGATTTTGGCACATTGTCTTATTTTATTCAAGTAGAAGTCTGCTTACACATGGTCCAAGAACACCCAAATAACAAAGCAAAGATTGGTCTTCAAACATAGCCAATGATGCCACGCTTGCCTATGATCTCGCCAACATAAAACCACATCCACATCTCAGTGGCCACCAAACCATTCAGTAGAGCTTCCTGAACTGTTAGCTGTTTGAAGCTACCAGTTTGAGCACTATTGATAATTTTTTTCAAGCTTTGAATAGCTGTAGGGATCTCAGCAGCGGTTGGAGGAACCAGCTCAACCTTGACATAGTGCCAAAATGTGGCCAGTCGAGGCTTCGAGTAAGTCACAGCAGCGCTGACCAGCGCCAGGGCCTTCTCTGTGAGGTTACGGACAAACTGGGCCGTGGTTCCATGATGGAAAGCCCGTCGTGCCGACTGCGGTTGGGATTACGTTGAATCTATAGATCACTTAGAATTGAGTTACTAACTTTGAGTCTTCTGTGCAAATGGTATATCTCTCCATTTATTTAAATTTTCCTTAATTTTTCTCAGCAACGTTTTGTAATTTTCAGTGTGAAAAGTACACTTTTTTCGTTAAGTATGTTTGTAGGTACTTGATATTTTTGATGTTATTTAAAATATTTTAATATTGTTTTTCAACTACTTGTTTTTTTAATAAGTATTTTTAAAAATATTTATTTATTTATTTTATTTTGGCTGCACCGGGTCTTAATTGTGGCACGTGGCATCTTAGTTGCGACATGCGGGATCTTTTAGTTGCAGCATGCGGGCTTCTTAGTTGCGGCATGTGGATTCTTAGTTGTGGCATGCATGAGGGATCTAGTTCCCCGACCAGGGATCAAACCCGGGCCCCCTGCATTGGGAGCTCGGAGTCTTGCCCACTGGACCACCAGGGAAGTCCCTGAACTACTTAATGTACAAAAACACAGTTGGTTTATGTATACTTATCATGTACCTTACAACTTTGCTCAATTCACTTATCAGTTCTCATGGTAGGTTTGTATATTTCTTGTGTTTTCTGTCTATGTAATCATATCATCTGTGAATAAAGACAGTTTTTCTTTCCAATTACTATGCCTTTTATTTGTTTTTCTTTGTAGTACCAGCTAGAACCTCTAATACAATGTTGAATGGAAGTGGTGATAGTGGATCTTCATTGGTTGAGGAGGTTGCTTTCTGGTTCTATTTTATGGAAAGTTTTTACCATGAAGGGGTGTTGGAGTTTGTCAAATGCCTTTTCTACATTTGTTGGGATGATTATTTGGTTTCTGTCCTTTATCCTATCAATATGATGCGTTGTATTAATTAATTTTCAGATGTTAAAGCAATTTTTCATTCTTAGGATAAATCCCCTTAGTGTGGGGTGTATAATCCTTTTTAAATGTGGCTGAGGGGGAATTCCCTGGCAGTCCAGTGGTTCGGGCTCCGCGCTTCCTTTGCAGGGGGCACGGGTTCGACCTGGTCACGGAACTAAGATCCCACATGCCGTGTGGCACAGCCAAAAAACAAAACAAAAAAAAGTGGCTAGGGCTTCCCTGGTGGCGCAGTGGTTGAGAGTCCACCTGCTGATGCAGGGGACACGGGTTCGTGCTCTGGTCCGGGAAGATCCCACGTGCCGCGGAGCGGCTGGGCCTGTGAGTCATGGCCGCTGAGCCTGCGTGTCCAGAGCCTGTGCTCCGCAACGGGAGAGGCCACAACAGTGAGAGACCCGCATACCGAAAAAAAAAAAAAAAAAAAAAGTGGCTAGATTTGGTTTACTAGTGTTTTGTTAAGGATTTTTGCATATATTATATATATTCATGTGATATTTGTGTATGACCTTTTTTCCCCGTATGATACCTTTTTTTAAAAAATTTTTTAATTTATTTTTGGCTGTGTTGGGTCTTTGTTGCTGTGCGTGGGCTTTCTCTAGTTGCGGCGAGTGGGGGCTACTCCTCGTTGCGGTGCGTGGACTTTTCATTGCGGTCGGTGGCTTCTCTTGTTGTGGAGCACAGGCTCTAGGCACGTAGGCTTCAGTAGTTGTGGCTCACGAGCTCAGTAGTTGTGGCTTGCGGGCTCTAGAGCACAGGCTCAGTAGTTGTGGCGCATGGGCTTAGCTGCTCCGGGGCATGTGGGATCTTCCCAGACTAGGGCTTGAACCTGTGTTGGCAGGTGGATTCTTAACCACTACGCCGCCAGGGAAGTCCCTCTCGTATGATATCTTTTGTTTTGGTATCAGGGTATTACCGGCCCCAGAGAGTGAGTTGGGAAGGGCTTCATTTCTTTTTGTAGATTGGATTTCTGTATGGGATCCTATTCCTTTGGCTTGAAGCACTTCCTTCAGTATTTTGCATGTTGTGGGTATACTGGGGACAGAATCACTCAACTTTTGTTTGTCTGAAAAAGTCTTCATTTGCCCTTCAGTTTTGAAGGATATTTTTGCTGGATAATTCTAGGTTGACAGCTCTTTTCCCCAGCACTTTGAAAAAGTTATTCTGTTGTCTTTTAGTTTCTGTTGTTTCAGATGGGGGATCAGCTATCATTTTTACTTTTGTTTACCTGATACACTTTTTCCTGCTGTGTTTAAGATGTATATTTATTTTTATTAAATAAATTCTTTATTAAAAACTTTTCAATTTGGCTATAATCTTCTAGGCGTGCTGTTTTAGTGTTTATCTTTCTTGGATCTGTGGGTTGATGTATTTAATCAACTTTGGAAACTTTTTGGCCATTGCCTCATAAATAATTCTTTTGCCTCATCATCTGTCTTCTCTCGGGACTCCAATAAAATAAAATATATTTTATTTTATTTTAATATTTATTTATTTATTTAGGCTGCTCTGGGTCTTAGTTGCAGCACACAGGATTTTTTTTTTTTAGTTGCAGCCTGTGGAGTCTTAGTTGCGGTATTCAAACTCTTAGTTGTGGCGTGCATGTAGGATCTAGTTCCCCAGCCAGGGATTGAACCTGGGCCCCATTGAACCCGGGCCCCCTGCATTAGACATGTGGAGTCTTACCCACTGGACCACCAGGGAAGTCCCTCCAGTGATAACTATTTTAGATTGTTTGATGTTGTCCCACAGGTTTCGAACGTGTTGATATTTTCAAAGTTCTTCTTTCTCTCTTTGTTTACATTTGTATATTTTCTTTTCATCTGTTTTCAAATTCCCTGCTTTTCTTTGTGCTCATTAGGTTATTAATTCCGTCCAGTGACATTTTAATTTCAGATACTGTATTTATTTATTTATTTATTTTGCGGTACGCGGGCCCCTCACTGTTGTGGCCTCTCCCATTGCGGAGCACAGGCTCCAGACGCGCAGGCTCAGCGGCCATGGCTCACGGGCCCAGCCGCTCCACGGCATGTGGGATCTTCCTGGACCGGGGCATGAACCCGTGTCCCCTGCATCGGCAGGTGGACTCTCAACCACTGTGCCACCAGGGAAGCCCTCAGATACTGTATTTTTCAGTTCCAGAATTTCCTTTTGGTTCTTCTTTCAAGTTTGCATTTCCCTGCTAGTATTCTCCACCTGTTCATTTCTTCTGTTCCCTTTTCCTAAAATTTTAAAAAATATTTATAATTGCTGTTTTGACATTTTCATCGGCCAGTTCCAATGTATGGTCATTTTTGGTTCCTGTAGATTGTTTTTTCTCTTGATCATGGGTAATATTTTTCTTCTTTGCACGTGTAATAATTTTTTATTGCAAAATGGACATTGTAGATAGTATACTCTAGAAACTCTGTTTTAGGCTATCTTTCCTTAAAGAGTGTTGAGTTTTGTTAGGGCAGGCTGTTAAATGACTGGAAGATGATCTCCATCCTGTAGGAGCTTTTCTAGGGTAGATCTGTTTTGGCTTTTTACTAAGTTTTAGGGCATAGCTTTTAATTCTGGAACATTGTTTTTACTCCTAAGGCATGGCCTTTCTGGGGTTTTAATAGAAAACCTTTCTACTTTGGCAGAACTTAAACTCCAGGGTCTGTCTCCACTGTACTGGATGGTTGCTGAATGTTGGCTCAGGTCTTTCACCTCACATAGCTGTTTTCAGATATTTAAAGTATATCGTGATGATTTGTTGCAAGTATACAATTAACTAGTTAATTGTCACAGCTAGAGCTACATATATAAACATACACATGTACATTTGGTGATAACAATTAAGCTTCGTCATAGCAAATTTCAATGCATTGTTATTAACTGTAGTTACCATATTCTTTTTTTTTTTTTTTTTTTTTTTTTTTGCGGTATGTGGGCCTCTCACTGTTGTGGCCTCTCCCATTGCGGAGCACAGGCTCCGGACGCGCAGGCTCAGCGGCCATGGCTCACGGGCCCAGCCGCTCCGCGGCATGTGGGATCTTCCCGGACCGGGGCACGAACCCGTGTCCCCTGCATCGGCAGGCGGACTCTCAACCACTGCGCCACCAGGGAAGCCCAATCACCATATTCTTATATCCGATCCTCAGACCTTCTTCATCTTATAGCTGAATGTTTGCTCCCTTTTACCAACCTCTCCCTGCACCCCCCTGCCCCATGGCCTCTTTTCTGCTCTCTATTTCTTTGAGTTTGACCTATTTTTCTGCTTGGTTTCTTGGTGTCTCATCCCACCACATGCTGTTTAGGAGTCAGCCAAGGATTTGGGAGGAATTTAATGTAGGTTTGGGGGGGCTCCCTTTTCTGATTTTCCTGTTTGATTTTCAGCCATGCTGGTAGCCCTGAACTCTGGCCTCTTTCCTCCTTGCTCTCCTTCTGACAGAGATCATGTTCCCTCCAGTTTCTGCATGTTCTTGATTGGTCTCCAGTACCTCCAAATACTTGTTTTTATTTTTTAAAATTAATTAATTTATTTATTTTGGCTGCATTGGGTCTTCGTTGCCACACGCGGGCTTTCTCTAGTTGTGTTGAGCTGGGGCTACTCTTCGTTGTGGTGCACGGGCTTTTCATTGTGGTGGCTTCTCTTGTTGTGGAGCACGGGCTCTAGGCATGTGGGCTTCAGTAGTTGTGGCATGCGGGCTGTGGAGCGCAGGCTCAGTAGTTGTGGCGCACGGGCTTAGTTGCTCCGTGGTGTTTGGGATCTTCCCGGACCAGGGCTCGAACCTGTGTCCCCTGCGTTGGCAGGTGGATTCTTAACCACTGTGCCACCAGGGAAGTCCTAAATATACTCTTAAAATAATGCATTACTTATAGTTATGTAAATAGTAAAAGAATGAAGTTATGGATACTGCGAATTAATGATTATCTCTGTGGATGAAGGGAGTTGAATAGGTTGTCAATTCTTCAGTGTATTAGAAACTATTTTTTTTGAAGTAGGTGGCATATGTGAGCAAATGGTAACATTTATTAAATCCCAATACACGGATATTTGTTATATTCTTTGGACCTTTTTATATTTTAAATTTTTTCATAATTCAGAATAAATAAAGATATGTAAAACTAGATAATTATAGTGTGTTGATTCTCTGGAAGTGCTCTTGTGAGAGCACTGAGGAAGGACTCAGTGACCTGACAGAAGTGGTTTTTGGTGAATTTCGGACTTGAGGAGCAGACAGGAATTTGCCAGGTAGGAAGATGTGACGAAGGGTTTTCTAGGCAGAGGGGACCCAGGTGCCAAGGTGTCAGCTGTATTTAAGAAGCAGCATATTTAAGAAGCAGTGGGTGCTGGTGTGGTTGGGGAGGTGGGTGGGGATGAGGAAAGAGAACTGAGACTGTGTTGAGTGGTGGCCCCACTTAACGTGGCCTGGTGTCGAGGCTGGCAGTGTGCTCTCTGTTCCCTTTTCCTCTTTTTCTGCCTTTTTTTGGATTAAGAGTATATTTATGATTCTGTTTGGGTCTTCGTATATCTTTCATGTCTCTAACACGTCTAATATTTCCTCTAGGTTTTTGAACATACGGAGTACGGTTACAAGAGCTGCTTAACTGTCCTTGTCTATTAATTTTATGATCTGTGTCGTTTCTAGGTTGATTATGGTTTGTGTTTTCCTGCTTCCTTGCATGTCTGGTCATTTTTGATTGGATGCCAAGACACTGTGACTTTTATCTTGTTGGATGCTGGGTATTTTTGTATTTCTATAAATATTCTTGACCTTTGTTCTGGAATGTTGTTAAATTACTCAGAAACACTTTGATTCTGTGGGTCTGGCTTTTAGGCTTTGTTAGGTGGGACCAGAGTAACGTTGAGTCCGGTGTTGAGTCACTTTGCCCCACCACTGAGGCAAGAGTCTACTGAGTACTTTGTCCAGTGCCCCGAAGTTAGGAAATTTTCCACTGTGACTGGGAGGAAGAGTAACTCTCCTTGGCCCCGTGTGAAATTGGAGGGTGGTTCCCACTAATCCCTGGCTTGGATGCCTTTCTTACACACTTCCGTTGATCAGTACCTGGCTGGAGCCCGCAGATCCTCAGCGCTGTCTACGACTCTGTCCCTTCCAGTGCTCTGCCTGTGGACTCTAGCGCCTTGGCCTTCCTGGACTCCCAGTGCTGTTTCTTCGCCTCGGGGGACTGCTGGACCCCACCTGGTGTCTCTGCTGTTACCCAGAACTACTTGTCAGGCAGGAGGCTGGGCAGTTAAAGGGCTCCTCTTGTTTCCCTCCTGTCAGGGATCACTGTTCGACACTGCAGGATAGCCAGTGTCTTGAAAACCATTTAATTTGTAAATCTCGTCCCTGTTATTTCGTCTTGGCCAGAAGCAAAAGTATCAAAAACAGGTATTTGAATGAAGGTATTAGGAAGCATAGAAGATAGTGATGGGACCTATGAGAATGCTGACCCCTTTCTAGTTCGGGATGCCTGGGTGGGAGAGCAGAGGTGGCCTTACCTGGGTGGACATGAAGGGAATTCATGTATTTGGGGAAGGAGGTGGGGATAGGGCTTGGGAGAAGGGTGTCACAGGAGAACCAGGCTACAGAATGAGATCCTGAGGGCCTGCTGAGAAGAAGAACCCGCGGGGTCTGGGCTGGAGGACACTGGTGACAGAACGCTCGTACCTGCAGTGGGAGGACGTGGGAGAGGGTGACGCTGCCAGGGAGTGCAAGCACGGGGAGGATGCTTAGAATTTGTGCCCCCTGAGGAGAAGGTGTCACTCATTCCCTGGCTGCGTGTCTGCCGTGATGTCCCGGCTGCTTCGGGTTTCCTCCAGCTCAGACTAAGTAGAATTGGTCAAGAACATGTATGGTATAGAAGCACTGGTTCAAAGTCAGAATGTAGAGGTCTTAGGGCCCTTACAGAGATACTTCCTTATTTTGAAACTGTGTATAAAGTGCTGAAAAGCCAATGTTGAATTATTTAGCTTAATAATTTTGAAATGTTAGATGTGCCAACTTTAAAAGTAAAACAGCCAGTTATTTTACCAGCAAAATGGGTTTCTTTGGGAATAGCAGAGAGTTGCAATTCAGCACAAGCAAGCGATAGCGAAAGCCATAGGCAAGTCTCACGAACAAAGCAGAGGAAGGTTACTTTGTAGAGAAAAAGGAGGAGGTTGGTAGGGGCTATTTTGAACAAAAGTCCATTGGAGGAAAGTGAGAGTTCAGGGTGGTGATGGTTTCTCACTGGCTGAGTTGCTGGGCAAACGGGAAACCTTCCTCCATGGGGGTCTGTGGTTGAGGCTGAGTAGCAGTGGGTGAGGGCTCCCCTTCTGGCCTCCTGACTCTATTGTAAAGGAAGTTTCCTTTGTTCCGTTTCACAGATGTAAAAAGATTTTCCTATTTTAGGAGATAACACTGACTTATTCCTGGCTTAGTAGCACAACTTCGAGTGCCTTTTTTTTTGCTTGACTTTTTTTTTTTTTTTTAATTTTATTTATTTATGGCTGTGTTGGGTCTTCCTTGCTGCGCGCGGGCTTTCTCCAGTTGCGGCGAGCTGGGGCTAGCTCTTTGTTGCCACGGCATGTGGGATCTTCCCGGACCAGGGCTGGAACCCGCGTCCCCTGCATTGGCAGGTGGATTCTCAACCACTGCACCACCAGGGAAGTCCCTGCTTGACTTTTATATGAAATTTTAAACTACACAAATGTACAGAAAACATAATGAACACCCACGCACTCATCTCCCAGCTTTATCAGTGATTGGTACTTTGCCAGTTATTATTATTATTTTTTAATCTGTCCCTTTTTCTCTCACACTTTTTTTTTAATGTTGTGAACTGTCTATTTTTTTTAAAAAACATCATTATTGGAGTATAATTGCTTTACAGTGTTGTGTTAGTTTCTGCTGTATAATAAAGTGAATCAGCTACATGCATACGTATATCCCCACATCCCCTCCCTCTTGCGTCTCCCTCTCACCCTCCTTATCCCACCCCTCTAGATGGTCACAAAGCACTGAGCTTATTATCTCCCCGTGCCATGCAGCTGCTTCCCAGTAGCTATCTATTTTACGTTTGGTAGTGTATATATGTCAGTGCCATTCTCTAACTTCGTCCCAGCTTACCCTTCCCCCTCCCCATATCCTTAAGTCCATTCTCTACGTCTGTGTCTTTATTCCTGCCCTGCCCCTAGGTTCTTCAGAACCATTTTTCTTTTTAGATTCCATATATATGTGTTAGTATGTGGTATTTGTTTTTCTCTTTCTGACTTACTTCACTCTGTATGACAGACTCTAGGTCCATCCACCTCACTACAGATAACTCAATTTCGTTTCTTTTTATGGCTGAGTAATATCTCTCTTACACTTTTAAAATTTGTTTGGTTCTTGTGTTTGGTTCTTGTGTTTCGGTGGAGTGTTTTAAAAGTAAATCCAAGAAATAATGTCATTTCACCCATGAATACTTCACTTTTTCTCTCTAACAGATAAGGGAAGTTTTTATTTTTAAAAACATAGTGGTCATGTCACTTTTACAACTAAGAGATTTACAGTAATTCCTTAATACCATCTAATACCAGTCCATATTCAGATTTCCCCAATAGCTTCAAAAATATACTCTTCGAGTTGATTCATTTTAATTGGACCCAAACAAGATCTAAATATTATATTTGATGATTAGGTCTCTTAGGGCTCTTATATTCTAGAACAGTCACCCCTCCTATTGCTAAAGTATAATTTTCAAAAGGTAAAATCATTGGGCTTCCCTGGTGGCACAGTGGTTAAGAATCCACCTGCCAGTGCAGGGGACACGGGTTCGAGCCCTGGTCCGGGAAGATCCCACATGCCACGGAGCAACTAAGCCCGTGCGCCACAACTGCTGAGCCTGCGCTCTAGAGCCTGCAAACCACAACTGCTGAAGCCTGCACGCCTAGAGCCCATGCTCCGCAACGAGAAGCCAACTGCAATGAGAAGCCCGCGCACCGCAGCGAAGAGTAGCCCCCACTCGCCGCAACTAGAGAAAGCCCGCGCACAGCAACGAAGACCCAACGCGGCCAAAAAAATAAATTAAAAAAAAATTAAGTTTTTAGAAAAAGGTAAAATCATGACTTCCATGCAAATACAGAACGAACAGTCCTGTGCTCTGCTGGTCTGTGTTGTTGTTTTTTTTTAAATAAATTTGTTTATTTTATTTTTTAATTTTTTTGGCTGCATTGGTTCTTCGTTGCTGCACGCAGGTTTTCTCTAGTTGTGGTGAGCTGGGGCTACTCTTTGTTGTGGCGCGTAGGCTTCTCATTGCGGTGGCTTCTCTTGTTGCGGAGCACGGGCTCTAGGCGCATGGGCTTCAGTAGTTGTAGCGCACGGGCTTAGTTGCTCCGCGGCATGTGGGATCTTCCCAGGCCAGGGCTCGAACCCGTGTCCCCTGCATTGGCAGGTGGATTCTTAACCACTGCGCCACCAGGGAAGCCCCCTGGTCTGTGTTTTTGTTGCATGCCTTGAAGTCAGTCCTTTCGCCAAGGAGCGCTAGTCACGTTATTTGGCAATGGTGTTAGGGATCACATCTGGAGCACTTTGGAGCACTTTTCTTCTAGAAGTTGTGATGGATCATCAGTGAGCCGTCCAGTCATCTTGTGACCAGGATATGTGTCTCTTGATAGTTATAGTGTGTCGGCATGAAACTAGACAACTTCACAGAGATCCTTCTCATGTCCTTTGAGACATTGGGTTGAGTTAGTTAACCAGATTTAAAGTGGGTGTGTATCATTGGTACCAATGTCTGTAGAACAGGCATGGACAAGGGAGTTTTTAGATCCTTAATCATGAAATGTTCTGATAATTTAAATACTGAGTAAAGCTAATGATTTTTGTTTTCCTTTTCCCTATCATTTTGGTGAGTTAACTTTACAGAAGTAGAACTTAAAATAAGTTTTTTTCCTCTTATTTTTCAGGTGAAGAGATTATAAGTCTACTGAATGAAACAATTTTTCTTCAAGTTGCATATACTCCAAGAGAAAATCCCAGATGTTTTTATATTTTGCCTAAATACAAAATTTAAACAAGGAGTTTCCCCAGAAGGTGAGATAATTGTTTTTGATTCTGTTTTATTGTGTAATTTATGCAAATATACTGTATAAGGGGACATTCGAAGATGGATGACAACACGAATTTTAGTTTTGAAGATGTGCATATAGTGTCCTGACTTCTAGGGATTCTTGACCCTCCTGTGTCTGGTTTTGAGATGCTGTGTTGTGGAAAAGTTACTTGGTCTCTCCAAGCCAAAGGGTAATCCAAATAAAACAGGGACAGTCATGCATGTGTAGTGAGGAACATGCCGTGTCTCACCCGTGGGGAATAGGTGAGATAGGCTTATATGTGTTATGGCCGCCATCAGAACACATTCCAAGTAGAAGCTGAAAAGGGGGGGAGGGGCTTGTGCCTCCAGCTATAGTAGATGCCCCTAAAAGGTTTGCCCATTGCAATCTGATTAGATGCTGGATAAATTACAGTAGGTACAACTTCCCGGGAGCACTTCGGTGCTTAAAAATTAAGCTAACTCTTCAAAAGCCAAAAGAGAAAAAGAAAAGAAAAGAAACAGTGAGTATTATGATAGCACTCTTTTGTTCCTTGCTGAAGAGAAGATAAATCCTTTTCAGAGCAAAGCATACTCAGTGTAGGCCCTCGGGATTTCTGTAGATTACGTTTAAGCAAGCTTCATTCTATATTCAGGACACACACCATTGTGAGGAGTTGGCAGAATTAGATACCCCAAGGTCTGCAGGTATTGGATAATCAGATGCAGTATATATAATAATGTATGAAATTTTTGAAGAAATACAAAATAGAATAAAAATTAGTAATGAAGACCAAGGTATCAAAATGATTCCAAGTAGAACTTTCAGAAATGAAAAATAAGTTGAAATTAAAAACAATATATGTGAATTAAATAAATTAAACATGGCTGAAGGCAGAATTAGTGAACTGGAATATATACGTGAAGAAATTATCCAGTGTGCAGCATTGAGAGATGGGAGATGGAAAGTGAGACTAGCTAAGTGGAGGGTAGGATAAAAGTGTGCTGTGACTGTGTAGTTGGAATCCCAGGATGGAAAAGTAGGGAGAAGGAAGAGAGGCGTTATTCAAAGTGTTAATAGTGTTGACTTTTCAGAAACTAATGAGAGAGAAATCTGTAGATTTAGGAAGTACACTATGTCCTAAACAGTATAAGTAAAAGGAAACCCACACCCATGCACTGAAATTGTATAACAACAAAGACAAAAAGACCTTAAGCCAGAGGTAAAAGAGAGATTACCTACAAAGGAGTGTCTGTTAGGTTGACAACGGATGTGTCATTAGCATGAATAGAGGCCACTAGAGAGTGGAGTAAGTCCTCAAAGTGATGAGAGAATATAAACTTCAGTATAGAATTGTGTATCAGGTATATTTTACAGAAAAACATTGGTGTTTTTATGTATTTGGTAATTGTTAGGCTAGATTATTTGGACTACCTGCTATCCTCCCATCCCCCATGCTGTGGAAAACAATTAAAATTGTTGGATTAAAGAAAAAAATCAAGGGCTTCCCTGGTGGCGCAGTGGTTGGGAATCCACCTGCCAATGCAGGGGACACGGGTTCGAGCCCTGGTCCGGGAAGATCCCACATGCCATGGAGCAGCTGAGCCTGGGTGCTGCAACTACTGAGCCTGTGCTCTAGAGCCCGTGAGCTACAAGTACTGAAGCCCGAGCGCCTAGAGCCCGTGCTCCACAACAGGAGAAGCTGCTGCAATAAAAAGCCCGTGCACTGCAACAAAGAGTAGCCCCCGCTCTCCGCAATTAGAGAAAAGCCTGCATGCAGTAACGAAGACCCAATGCAGCCAAAGAGAAAAAAAAAAAAGAAAAGAAAACAATCAGAAAGACTGACAATATTGCAAGGAAGTTTTAAACCAAAATATAACAAAGGAAGAACCCAGAAAGGTAATTTAAACACCATAGGATGGAATCTGCCTTTGCCTTAAGGACATTTGCTGATTTGGACAAAGTGGGGCTTTGATTTCTGAGTCCTTGCCGGCCTCTGAAGTGAAGTCCTCTCAAGGTAGAGAACCTAAAAGGGGCCCTCCTCATATTAAATGGGCTCTGAAAGTCTGTACCCTCAGAGGCAGGGTGAGCTAGAAGCGTACCTGCCTAACTCCATCTTTGCCCCCAGCTTTTTACTAAATGTAGCAGGAGAAAAGGGGGAGAGTTATGGCTGTGGATCGGCCTTTGGGAGGATTTGTAGCCCAGGTTCATATTACTTCGTAGCTCAGGGAAATGAAGCATGAAGTTAAGGTTTTCTGGTTTGGTAATGCCTTCAGGCAGCAATGGGACCGAACATAAAACCTCTCTGGAGGAAGTTACCATCATCCTAAAATGCAGAAAACACCTATGACTATTTTTTAAGGATGTTGATTAGCACACAGACAAAACTGGACAAGCACACAAGGGAATAAGGCACCATGCATGAAAACCAGTAGAAACAACCCTCCCAAGATTTTAGATTTGGGGATTATCAGAAACAGACTATTGGGACCTCCCCGGTGGTCCAGTGGTAGGACTCCACGCTCCCAGTGCAGGGGGGCCCAGGTTCTGATCCCTCGTCGGGGAACTAGATCCCACATGCATGCTGCAACTAAGAGTTTGCATGCCGCAACTAAGAAGTCTGCATGCTGCAACTAAATATCCCTCGTGCAGCAACTAAGACCCGGCGCAGCCAAAAAGTAAATAAATAAGTATTTTAAAAAAAGAAACAGACTATTAAATAAGCATACTCTTTATTTGTATTTACTTATTTTAAATATATTTATTTATTTATTTTTGGCTGCACAGGTCTTCGTTGCTGTGCACGGGTTTTCTCTAGTTGCGGAGAGCGGGCGCTACTCTTCGTTGTGGTGTGTGGGCTTCTCATTGCAGTGGCTTCTCTTGTTGTGGAGCACGGGCTCTAGGTGCACAGGCTTCAGTAGTTGTGGCACATGGGCTCAGTAGTTGTGGCACACGGACTTAGTTGCTCCGCCATGTCCCCTGCATTAGCAGGTGGATTCTTAACCACTGCGCCACGAGGGGCGTCCTGTGGCTATTCTTTTCACTTCTGATTTTAGATTTTTATTCACCTGTTCCTCCCACCCCACACCCTTCTTTTTGGTCCGCCCCCCCGCCACCCCCAGTGGACTGTGCCCAGTATAGACATGGTCTTGTTTGTTGTTTGACTGATTGTGCAAGTATCTGCTGCTCTCCATGGATTCACATTGTCGCTTTTTTCCAGACCAATAGAATTCCAGTGGTGTGTTGGTAAATGTTTAATATCTGGCTCTCTGGGAGAGTCAAAAACCTCCTGGCCACGGGGCTTCCATGGTGGTGCAGTGGTTAAGAGTCCGCCTGCCAGTGTGGGGGACACAGGTTTTATCCCTGGTCCAGGAAGATCCCACATGCCCCAGAGCAACTAAGCCTGTGAGCCACAACTACTGAGCCTGCGCTCTAGAGCCCGCGTGCCGCAATTACTGAAGCCCACGTGCTCTAGTGCTCGAGTGCTGCAACTACTGAGCTCACGTGCTGCAACCACTGAAGCCCACGCGCCTAGAGCCCGTGCTGCACAACAAGAGAAGCCACCGGGATGAGAAGCCTGCGCGTCGCAATGAAGAGTAGCCCCCGCTCGCTGCAACTGGAGAAAGCCTGTGTGCAGGAAGGAAGATCCAATGCAGCCAACAATAAAAATAATAATAAAAAAAAATTTTTAAGTCAAAACCAAAAACCAAACAAAAGCACAAAAACCTCCTGGCTTGTAGCATTTGTCGATTTCTACAGTGCTAATGCTTCTGTCATGTCCAACGTGAGCTACCAGTGTGATGCCACTTGAAGGTGGCACCGGGAGAGGCTCACGGTCAGCTCCCATGAGCAAGTGAGCCCGTGCTCTGTGGCAAGGTGACCTTGTCTCTGTTTCCTTCTCTCCTTTGCAGTCAGGAGACTGAGGAGAAAGTGTGCCAGCCCCTGTTCTGGGCTCTTCATGGGGTAGCTCAGTTCAGCCTCACAGCAGCTCTACGTGGACGGCGCTCCTGGTCCCCCGTTTACAGGTGAGGACGCCAGGGCACAAGAGGTCAGGTCACACAGCAGAGCCAGGACCTCGGTTGTGAATCTTTTAAAAAGCAATTGGTCAGACAGGTGTAGGCTGCATTTCAGATTCTCATTTTCTCTTAGCAACAGTCTCTACTGCAGAATGTTTTTTTCTGAAGGGCTCTGTCCAAGGACCTGCATGATCATATGGACAGCATTTCTCTGGAAGCTGCCTTGTGTCCGATGGTTACACTAACCAGAAGAAGTAAATGAAGAGGTAGTTCAAGAGGAACTTGAAGTTCCTCTCATTTGGCTGTTGGATAAGAGTCTAGAAGGTGCTGGTAATACTTTGCTTGGCATTCTAGACAGACTGTGGAGGCTGTTGTCCGGATGTGATGGGAATCCTTGTGCTGTGTTGCATCTCACATATAACCAGAGACGTCTCAAGTCAACACGCCAGTTCTGTGAGCCAGTAGCTTGTTCTAAAGATGTGCTGTCAGTGGCGGGCCTCTGGGTCATCTAGGGAAGGAAAATTAGCCTGCCTGTAGGTGAGGGCCAATTAAGAGGATGCTAGCATCTTTTTGGAGAGTAGTGCATAGTTGTTGGGTTACAAGAAACGTTTGGAAGGGACTTCCCTGGTGGTCCAGTGGTTAAGAATCCGCCTTCCAATGCAGGGGACACGGGTTCGATCCCTGGTTGGGGAACTAAGATTCCACATGCTGTGGGGCAACTAAGCCCACACGCCACAACCAGAGTGTAGCCTGCTCGCCGCAACGAAAAGTCCTGAGTGCCGGAACTAAGATCCAACGCAGCCAAAAATGAATGAATGAATGGATAAATAAGTAAATATTAAAAAAGAAAGTAGAGTCATCTTGAAACGTTTGGAAAAGAACTATGCAGTATTACCTGAGTAACAGTTCTAGAACCAGTTTAAACCAGTTCCTTAGTTAGTGAAATTAGCTGCGCCTAAACCAATACCATTGCTATGAACTCTTTAAGGGTTGCCACTGATGAGATTACGTATTTCTTAAAATGCACGGAAGCACAGAAATGTTGCTACACGAGAGATTCTTGGTTTAATGGCCTCGGTGTGAGCTAGTGAGGCACACAGTCAATCTAAGTGAATGACTTTGAGAGTAACCTATTTTTATTTCAGGTGTCAATGGTAATGTAAATAGAGGTTCTCAGATGCTGGTCTGTATGTAATATTGGTGAGATGAGCAAAGGTGAGCTTTTCTTAAAACTGTATTTTTTTTAAAGTAAGACATGATCCTCAATCCTGATATTATGGCTTTCTTCTTTTGATATTGGAAAAGCCATTGTTGTCTGAATTGAAGGTGACTGTAGATGACAGTTTATCCTTTCCTCCTTTTTTAAAAATTTAATTTAATTAATTAATTTATTTTTGGGAAGCCCCTTTGTGTCTGCTTTTCTTTCTCTCTCTTTCCCTCCCTCCCTCCTCCTGGCTTGGGAGAGTGAAAAAGTTGGCAACCCTGTTAGTTTTCTAAATTAAAAGAAAAGAACTTGGGACTTCGCTGGTGGCGCAGTGGTTATAAAGAAAAGAACTTAACCGGCCTGTGAAATCCCCGTGTCTTGGAACGTTGAGCTGGGCCGACTTTAGCACACAGGCCCTGGGGTAGATAAGTTGGGGCACCAGATTCTGCAGATGGGATGGGTTCTCAGAGGCCCTTGAGTGTCTTACTCTTTTTTACAGGGTGGAAATCCCGCCTAGACTTTCTCTTTTCTGACTTAGGGGTAAATAAGGAGATGTTAGCTTGGTTTATTCTCTCAGACTATAGAAGGTATGAGTAAGTGAGTAGCATCATGATGATTATTTGGGTGAAATTTTGGTTTTATTTGTTGGTCAAGATGTGTTCTGTGTGTGCTCCGGTGCTGTCTTGTGGAACACATAAGATGTACGACCATCCCACCATGAAGGAACCTGCGGCCTGTGGGCTGGTGTGTGCAGACCCAGGCCTGGTGTGCAGTGCTGGCGTCCCGCAGAGCAGCGTAGTGTGGGCGCTCGGCGCATCGAGGCCGCCTCGGTGCTGCTGCGGTGAAACCAGCCAGGCTACGTGGGGGCCTATCAGTACTTCATTCTTTCTTATTACTGAATAACATTCCATTGTATGGATAGACCACATTTTTAAAAAATTTAATTTATTTTATTATTTTTGTCTGCGTTGGGCCTTCGTTGCTGTGTGTGGGCTTTCTCTAGTTGCGGTGAGCGGGGCCCACTCTTTCGTTGCAGTGCATGTGCTTCTCATTGCGGTGGCTTCTCTTGTGGAGCACAGGCTCTAGACATGCAGGCTTCAGTAGTTGTGGCTCACGGGCTCAGTAGTTGTGGCTTGCAGGCTCTAGAGCTCAGGCTCAGTAGTTGTGGCGCACGGGCTTAGTTGCTCTGTGGCATGTGGGATCTTCCCAGACCAGGGCTCAAACCCGTGTCCCCTGCATTAGCAGGCAGATTCTTAGCCACTGTGCCCCCAGGGAAGCCCAGATCCTTTACTTGTTCTAAAATTTGTCTTTTTATTATTGAGTTGTAAGAGTTTTTTATATATTCTAGGTACAAGTCCTTTTTTAGATACATGATTTGCAAAAATTTTCTTTTGTGAAAATGTTCTCCCATGGTGTGGGTTGTCTTTACACTTGCTTAAAGGTGTCATTTGAAGTACAAAACTATTTTTGAGGAAGTCCAGTCCAAGTTATATTTTCTATTGTTGCTTTTGGTGTCATATCTAAGAAACCATCGGCAAATACATGATTTTTTCTTCTAAGAGTTTTATAGTTTTAGCACTTAAATTTAGGTCTTTGGTCTATGTTGGTAAGTCTTTGTATACAGTGTGTAAGTAAGGGTCTGCATTGATTCTTTCGCATGCAGATATCTAGTTGTTCCAGCATCATATATTGAAAACACTGTTCTAACCCCCATTGAATTATTCTTTCACCCTTGTCAAAAATCAGTTGACTGTAAATCTGAGTGTTTATTTATTTATTTTTCAATTAATTAACATTTTTGGTTGCATTGGGTCCTCGTTGCTGCACACGGGCTTTCTCTAGTTGTGGTGAGCGGGGGCTACTCTTCGTTGCGGTGCGCAGGCTTCTCATTGCGGTGGCTTCTCTTGTTGCAGAGCACGGGCTCTAGGGTGCGCGGGTTTCAGTAGTTGTGGCACATGGGCTCAGTAGTTGTGGCTCGCGGGCTCTAGAGCGCAGGTTCAGTATTTGTGACACACGGGCTTCGTGGCCCCGCAGCATGTGGCATCTTCCCAGACCGGGGCTCGAACCCGTGTCTCCTGCACTGGCAGGCGGATTCTTAACCACTGCGCCACCAGGGAAGCCCATGAGTGTTTACTTCTTGTCTCAATTCTATTCCATCGATCTACATGTCGTTCCTTAGGCCTGTACCACATTGTATTGTTTACTGGAACTTCGTAGTACATTTTGAAATCAGGAAGAATGAGTCCTCCAGCATTGCTCCTTTTCAAGATTGTTTTGTGTGTTCTGGACCACTTGCATTTCCATATGGATTTTAGGATCAGCTTGTCACTGATTTTTAAAAACTATCCTTGATATATTAACTTCTATGCTTTATTGTTTGGGGAACACAGTCTGCAAGATAGTGGTCTTTTGGAGTCTATTGAGGCTTCCTTTATTGGTTTAATATGCGGTTTATATTTTTAAATGTTACATGGTGTTTTCGAAAAGAATTTGTATTCTCTGTCCTTTGGGTGTAGAATTTTGTGTCTCTTTTATAGCTTGAGCTTATTAATATTATTCACCTTTTTAACATTGCAGCTGTAAGAAATAATACAGAGATATCCCTTGTACCCTTTGTCCAGTTTCCCCCAGTGGTAATATTTGGCAGAGTTATAGTAGAAAAATCACAACCAGGAATTGACATTGATACAGTCCACTGATCTTACTCATACTTCCTGAGTTGTATTTGTATTGTGTGTGCAGGTGTTTAATTCTATAGTTTGTCATCTGTGTGGCTGTGTATCCACCATCAAAGACAAAATGCTGAACAGTTCCAAAGCCACGAGGATTCTATCGTTGTGCTTTTACGACCACACTAATTTCCCTCTCTCCACCTACCTGCTCCTCATGCCACTAATTTGTCCTCCATTTCTAAAATTTTTCACTTCAAAAATGTTATATATAAATGGAATCATACAGTATGTAATCTTTGGGGATTGGCTTTTTTTAAAAAACAAAAAATTTATTTATCTATTTTGGCTGTGCCGGGTCTTAGTTGTGACACAAGGGATCTTTGTTGCGGCATGTTTAGTTGAGGCAAGTGGGCTTCTTAGTTGCGGCATGCAGACTTCTTAGTTGCAGCATGTGGACTTCTCAGTTCTGGCGTGCATGCAGGATCTGGTTCCCTGACCAGGGATCAAGCCCATGCCCCCTGCATTGGGAGTGTGGAGTCTTACCCACTGGACCACGAGGGAAGTCCCCAGGATTGGCTTTTTTTTGCTCAGCAATAATTCTCTAGAGCAGGGGTCTCCAAACCCCAGGCTGTGGACCGGTACTGGTCCATGGCATGTTAGGAACCGGGCCACACAGCAGGAGGTGAGCGGCAGCGGGCGAGTGAGTGAAGCTTCATCTGCTGCTTCCCGCCGCTCCCCATTGCTCGCATTACTGCCTGAACCAACCCCCCCACAATCCGTGGAAAAACTGTCTTCCACGAAACTGGTTCCTGGTGCCAAAAAGCTTGGGGACTGCTGCCGTATAGACTCATCCAAGTTGTTGCACGTATCAGTGGTTTGTTCCTTTTGGTTGCTGGGTCACATTCCATGGTATGGATGGACCACACTTTAGCGTTCATGTGTCAAGGACCATCTGGACCAATTCCAGTTTTTGACTTTTTATTTCTCTAGAATAAATGCCCAGGGCCAAGGCATTTTTCATCTATGGATTTCTCTCAGTTGCTGCAATAAAGTTTATAGAAGTTGAACAATACTATAAAATGCCTCTGTCTTTGTGATGGTTATATATTCTTGTCCTATTGTCCCTTTTACTTGTTTATAACATCCTTTGCATCTCACTTTATCTTAACTTTTAGTTTGTCAGACATAAAGATTGTGGCTCAAATTTATTTTGGTTCACATTTGCCTCGTGTATGTTTTTCAGTCTTTTCATTTCTACCTTTTTCAGTTTTTTTAAAGTGTGTCTTTTGTTGGATATTGTTTTTTAAAAATTAAATCTGAGAAAACTCTTTTGCATTGATTAGTTTATCCCATATTCAGTTGTTGAAATTATTATTAGTACTAATTTATTTTTTAAAATTTATTTTTATTGAAGTATAGTTGATTTACAGTGTTGTGTATTAGTACTAATTTCTCCATTTTATTTCACATTTTCATTTACTAATACTTTTGCTTTTATTTCTCCTTTCCTGTTTTCCGTTGGATAGATTGTTTTGTTTTACTGCAGATTAAAATTACACATTCTAACTTTTTTGTGCGTGTGTGACCTCCCTGAACTTAAGATCTTTTGTCATGGGTATTTCTTCTTCTCTTTTTTTTTTTTTTAAAATATGTATTTATTTATTTATTTTGGCTGCGCTGTGTCTTAGTTTTGGCACTCGGGCGCTTCATGGTGGCATGCGGGATCTTTAGTTGTGGCATGCTGACTTCTTAGTTGTGGCATGCGAACTCTTTTTTTTTATTTTAATAATGGTTATTTATTTATTTATTTTGGCTGCGCTGTGTCTTAGTTTTGGCACTCGGGCGCTTCATGGTGGCATGCGGGATCTTTAGTTGTGGCATGCTGACTTCTTAGTTGTGGCATGCGAACTCTTTTTTTTTATTTTAATAATGGTTATTTATTTATTTATTTATGTCTGCGTTGGGTCTTTGTTGCTGTGCGTGGGCTTTCTCTAGTTGCAGCGAGCAGGGGCTACTCTTCGTTGTGGTGCGTGGGCTTCTCATTGCGGTGACTTCTCTTGTTGCGGAGCACGGGCTCTAGGCACGCAGGCTTCAGTGGTTGTGGCTCACGGGCTTAGTTGCTCCGCAGCATGCGGGATCTTCCCGCACCAGGGCTCAAACCCATGTCCCCTGCATTGGCAGGCAGATTCTTAATCACTGTGCCACCAGGGAAGTTCCACATGCAAACTCTTAGTTGCGTCATGCATGTGGGATCTAGTTCCCCAACCAGGGATCGAACCCAGGCTCCCTGCATTGGGAGCGTGGAGTCTTACCTACTGGACCACCAGGAAAGTCCCAGGTATTTCTTCTCTGACTTTTCAAGCTTAACAGTATCTCCGCTTTCCTTCAATAAGACAACTACATTAGCATGCTCCTCTCCTGATTGACATGCCACAGAATTCTGACCTCCATTCTATTTTATTTAAAAATTTGATTAGTGATTTAAGGATATATTAGGATTCCTCGTCACGTTACTAGATAACACAAAGCTTGTTAATAGCAGTAGAACAGGGATTCTGGATGGGAGTGGTAAGGTGGAGGTTTGCTGCCACTGTGAGGAAAGCTGGTGGGATATGTGTGAAGACTGAGGTCAGGCTCCAGATGGAGAGGCGGAAGGGGGGCACTGGGCCAGGCTGTTTTTTGTTGATGTTATTGAAATCCTGTAGATTTTAAATTACAGATTATTTTATAATAAGCCTCTCCAATTGATGGATTCTTTCTGAATCTTGCACTTAGCTTCATAGCTTTTCATCAGTAATTATTTAGCCTTAATTATTTGTTTTACTGATTTCTTTCTCTCTGTTGATGTATACAGTATGTTTTTTTCTGTTTTTTTTAATAAAGCTTTACTTTTTTAAAAAAATTATTTATTTATTTTATTTTTGGCTGCGTTAGGTTTTCGTTCCTGCACACAGGCTTTCTCTAGTTGCAGTGAGCCGGGGCCACTTTTCCTTGCAGTGCGCGTGCTTCTCATTGCAGTGGCTTCTCTTGTCATGGAACACGGGCTCTAGGCGCGCGGGCTTCAGTAGTTGCAGGACGCGGGCTCGGTAGTTGTGGCTCACAGGCTGTAGAGCACAGGCTCAGTGGTTGTGGCACACGGGCTTAGTTGCTCCATGGCATGTGGGATCTTCCTGGACCAGGGCTCGAACCCGTGTCCCCTGCATTGGCAGGCGGATTCTTTTTTCGTTTGTTTGTTTTTGAACTATTGTTTATTTTCTGGTTTGAATAATGCAAAATGTTTTTATTTTAAAAAATGGGCAAATGCTAAACAGACAGAACCCCATAGCGTGAAATACATTAGTACATCAAAAGATTGTATTAAATATCTCTTTAAAAGGAGAATTAGCCCCGAATGTATGTACTATATATATCCTCAAAGCAAATTTTTTTTTAATTTAATTTTATTTATTTTTTTATACAGTAGGTTCTTATTAGTCATCCATTTTATACACATCAGTGTATACATGTCAATCCCAATCTCCCAATTCATCACACCACCACCACCACCACCACCCTGCCGCTTTCCCCCCTTGGTGTCCATATGTTTGTTCTCTACATCTGTGTCTCTGTTTCTGCCCTGCAGACTGGTTCCTCTGTACCATTTTTCTAGGTTCCACATATATGCGTTAATATACAATATTTCTTCTTCTCTTTCTGACTTACTTCACTCTGTATGACAGTCTCTAGATTCATCCACGTCTCTACAAAGGACCCAGCTTCGTTCCTTTTTATGGCTGAGTAATATTCCATTGAATATATGTACCACATCTTCTTTATCCATTCGTCTGTCTGTGGGCATTTAGGTTGCTTCCGTGACCTGGCAATTGTAAATAGTGCTGCAGTGAACATTGGGGTGCATGTGTCTTTTTGAATTATGGTTTTCTCAGGGTATATGCCCAGTAGTGGGATTGCTGGGTCATATGGTAATTCTACTTTTAGTTTTTTAAGGAACCTCCATACTGTTCTCCATAGCGGCTGTATCAGTTTACATTCCCACCAACAGTGCGAGAGGGTTCCCTTTTCTCCACACCCGCTCCAGCATTGGTTGTTTGTAGATTTTCTGATGATGCCCGTTCTAACTAGTGTGAGGTGATACCTTATTGTAGTTTCGATTTGCATTTCTCTAATAGTGATGTTGAGCAGCTTTTCATGTGCTTCTTAGCCATCTATATGTCTTCTTTAGAGGAATGTCTATTTAGGTCTTCTGCCCATTTTTGTTTTTGGTTGTTTTTTTTTTTTTTTTTTTTAAATTTATTTATTTTTGACTGCATTGGGTCTTGGTTGCTGCACGCGGGCTTTCCCTAGTTGTGGCGAGTGGGGGCAACGATGCAGTGTGCAGCCTTCTCACTGTGGTGGCTTCTCTTGTTGCAGAGCATGGGCTCTAGAGCGCAGGCCCAGTAGTTGTGGTGCACTGGCTTAGTTGTTCCGCGGCATGTGGGGTCTTCCCAGACCAGGACTTGAACCTGTGTCCCCTGCATTGGAAGGTGGATTCTTAACTACTGTGCCACCAGGGAAGTCCCTTCTGCCCATTTTTGGATTGGGTTGTTCGTTTTTTTAATATTGAGCTGCATGAGCTGTTTATATATTTTGGAGATTAATCCTTTGTCTCTTGATTCATTTGCAAATATTTTTTCCCATTCTGAGGGTTGTCTTTTCATCCTGTTTGTAGTTTCCTTTGGTTTGCAAAAGATTTTAAGTTTCATCAGGTCCCATTTGTTTATTTTTGTTTTCATTTCCATTGCTCTAGGAGGTGGATCAAAAAAGATCTTGCTGTGATTTATGTCAAAGAGTGTTCTTCCTATGTTTTCCTTTAAGAGTTTTATACCGTCCAGTCTTACAGTTAGGTCTCTAATCCGTTTTGAGTTTATTTTTGTGTACGGTGTTAGGGAGTGTTCTAATTTCATTCTTTTACATGTAGCTGTCCAGTTTTCCCAGCACTACTTATTTTTTTTTATTTTTTGTGGTACGCAGGCCTCTCACTGTTGTGGCCTCTCCCATTGCGGAGCACAGGCTCTGGACCTGCAGGCTCAGCGGCCATGGCTCAAGGGCCCAGCCGCTCCGCGGCATGTGGGATCTTCCTGGACCAGGGCACGAACCCGTGTCCCCTGCATCGGCAGGCAGCCTCTCAACCACTGCGCCACCAGGGAAGCCCCCAGCACTACTTATTGAAGAGACTGTCTTTTCTCCATTGTATATCCTTTCCTTCTTTGTCGTAGGTTAGTTGACCGTAGGTGTGTGGGTTTATCTCTGTTCCATTCATCTATATTTCTGTTTTTGTGCCAGTACCATATTGTCTTGATTACTGTAGCTTTGTAGTATAGTCTGAAGTAAGGGAGTCTGATTCCTCCAGCTCCGTTTTTTTCCCTCAAAACTGCTTTGGCTATTCAGGGTCTTTTGTGTCTCCATACGAATTTTAAGAATTTTTGTTCTAGTTATGTAAAAAATGCCATTGGTAATGTGATAGGGATTGCATTGAATCTGTAGATTGCTTTGGGTAGTGTAGTCATTTTCACAATATTGATTCTTCCAATCCAAGAACATGGAATATCTCTCCATCTGTTGGTATCATCTTTATTTTCTTTCATCAGTGTCGTATAGTTTTCTGCATACAGGTCTTTTGTCTCCCTAGGTAGGTTTATTCCTAGGTATTTTATTCTTTGTGTTGCAATGGTAAATGGTAGTGTTTCCTTAATTTCTCTTTCAGATTTTTCATCATTAGTGTATAGGAATGCAAGAGATTTCTGTGCATTAATTTTGTATCCTGCAACTTTACCAAATTCATTGATTAGCTTTAGTAGTTTTCTGGTGGCATCTGTAGGATTCTCTATGTATAGTATCATGTCATCTGAAAACAGTGGCAGTTTTACTTCTTTTCCAATTTGTATTCCTTTTATTTCTTTTTCTTCTCTGACTGCCGTGGCTAGGACTTCCAAAAGTATGTTGAATAATAGTGGTGAGATTGGGCATGCTTCTCTGGTTGCTGATCTTAGAGGAAATGCTTTCAGTTTTTCACCATTGAGAATGATGTTTGCTGTGGGTTTGTCATATATGGCCTTTATGATGTTGAGGTAGGTTCCCTCTATGCCCACTTTCTGGAGAGTTTTTTTTCATAAATGGGCATTAAATTTTGTCAAAAGCTTTTTCTGCATCTATTGAGATGATCATATGGTTTTTGTTCTTCAATTTGTTATTATGGTGTATCACGTTGATTGATTTGAGTTTTATATGTATATATTTTTTAATATAAATTTATTTTTTCATTTATTTAATTTTTGGCTGCATTGGGTCTTGGCTGCTGCGCCCGGGCTTTCTCTAGTTGCGGCGAGCGGGGGCTACTCTTTGTTGCGGTGCACAGGCTTCTCATTATGGTGGCTTCTCTTGTTGCAGAGCACAGGCTCTAGGCACGCAGGCTCAGTAGTTGTAGCACACGGACTTGGCTCCTTAGTTGTGACATGCATGTGGGATCTAGTTCCCTGACTAGGGATTGAACCCAGGCCCTCTGCATTAGGAACGCAGAGTCTTAACCACTGTGCCACCAGGGAAGTCCCCTGTTGGAAGATTTTTAATCACAGTTTCAATTTCATTACTTGTGATTGGTCTGTTCATATTTTCTATTTCTTCCTGGTTCAGTCTTGGAAGGTTGTACCTTTCTAAGAATTTGTTCGTTTCTTCCAGGTTGTCCAGTTTATTGGCGTATCCTTCTGCTAACTTTGGGTTTTGTTTGTTCTTTCTCTAGTTCCTTTAGGTGTAATGTTAGATTGTTTGAGATTGTTCTTGTTTTTTGAGGTAGGCTTCTATAGCTATAAACGTCCCTCTTAGAACTGCTTTTGCTTCATCCCGTAGGTTTTGGGTCATTGTGTTTTCATTGTAATTTTTCTCTAGGTATTTTGTGATTTCCTTTTTGATTTCTTCAGTGATTTCTTGGTTATTTAGTAACGTATTGTTTAGCCTGCACGTGTCACTAGTTTGTGTGGTCCCTCCACTAGTGGAGTCTCTGTTTCCCCCAGTCCTGTCAAATTCCTGCAATCAAATCCCACTAGGCTTCAAAGTCTGATTTTCTCGGAATTCCTCCTCCCGTTGCCGGACCCCCAGGTTGGGAAGCCTGACGTGGGGCTCAGAACCTTCACTCCAGTGTGTGGACTTCTGTGGTCTAAGCGTTCTCCAGTCTGTGAGTCCCCCGCCAGCAGTTATGGGATTGGATTGTATTGGGATTGCGCCCCTCCTACCGTCTCACTGTGGCTTCGCCTTCGTCTTTGGATGTGGGGCATCTTTTTTGGTGAGTTCCAGTGTCTTCCTGTCGAGGATTGTTCAGCAGGTAGTTGTGATTCTGGTGTTCTTGTAAGAGGGAGCGAGCGCACGTCCTTCTACTCTGCCATCTTGAACCAATCTCCGGCAGGCGGACTCTTAACCACTGCACCACCAGGGAAGCCCTACAGTATGTTTTTTTTGTTTTGTTTTTTTGCGGTACGCGGGCCTCTCACTGTTGTGGCCTCTCCCGTTGCGGAGCACAGGCTCAGGACGCGCAGGCTCTGCGGCCATGGCTCACGGGCCCAGCCGCTCCGTGGCATGTGGGATCATCCTGGACCGGGGCACGAACCCATGTCCCTTGCATCAGCAGGCGGACTCTCAACCACTGCACCACCAGGGAAGCCCCCTACAGTATGTTTTTTAAAAAGTAATATTGAGGGACTTCCATGGCAGTCCAGTGGTTAAGACTCTGCGCTTCCATTGCAGCAGGCACGGGTTCAATCCCTGGTGGGGGTACTAAGATCCCGCATGCTGTGCGGCCAGAAAAAAAAAATTAATAATAATATTGAGGTGTAATTTATATACAATAAATGGACCCATTTTATATTTGTGGTTCTGTGTATTTTGACAAATATACCACCACAATCAAGATTTAGAGTATTTGCATCACCCCCAAAACTCCGTCCTGTCACGCCCTCGTGCTGCAGCCCTTGATCCTAAGTAACCACTAGTCTCTTTGTCACCATGCGTTCGTTTTGCTTTGTTTAGAATTGCATATAAGTGGAATCTTTTAGTTTTACTTTTTTGTGTCCAGCTTCTTTTACTTACCACGTTTATTAGATTCATCTGTGTTTACAGATGTGCTTGTTCCTTTTTGCTGAGTGTATTCCATTGTAGGTACACCATCCTTTGTTTATCCTTTCATCTGTTGATGGATATTTGAGCTGTTTCCAGTGTTTGACTATTATGAATAAGGCAGCTATGAACATTCAATTACAAGGAGTCTTTGTTTAGATTTATGATTTCATTACTCTAGGGTAATACCTCGGATTGGAATTACTGGGTCACACGGTAAGTACGCTTAACTTTATAACAAGCTGGCGAAGTGTTTTCCATCGTGGTCGTGCCATTTTATAGTCCTACTCGCAGTGTATGGGAGTTTCAGTTCAGCATCCTCATCAGCACATGGTATTGATAGCTTTTTAATCTTAGCCCTTCTAGTGGTACCTTATTGTGGTTCTGATTTGCATTTCCTCGGTAACAGTGTTGATCATCTTTTCATGTGCTTATTGGCTATTTGTATATCTTCTTTTATGAAGTGTCTGTCCAAATTTTTTGTCCATTTTGTTTAGTTAAGTATTTTTTTAAATTATTGCTTTGTAAAAGCTCGTTACACGTTCTTGATAAGAATGCTTTGTCAGATATAGACAGCAAATACTTTTTTCCTGGTCTGTGACTTACCTGTTTATTTTCTTAATGGTATCATTCAAAATTGAAGTTTTCAGTTTTGATGAAATCCTGTTTATCAGTTTGTTTGTTTGTTTTTAATTTTTATTGGGCTATAGGGGATGGATTGGGAAATATCTCTGCAAGTTGTGCCCCACTAGAGAAATGTCCCTTCTGATTTTCCTGGGAGGAGCTTTCGGAGCTTTTTCGTTTTCTTGGAGCTGCTGCTCTTGCTGGCAGCAGCCTCTTCAGGTCCTCTTTTTCTTGGGGACACTCTTGTTTCCTGGCTCTTCAGGGTCACTTACTGGTTGCTCTTTGGGGAAAGATTTCTTCCTTTTGGGAGGACTTCCACTGCCAGCTGTCTCTTCAGGATCACTACTAACCAGCTCCTCTGTGGAAGAAGATTTCTTTTTCTTGGGTTTGGAGAAGGAGACAGATGGGTCTTCTGTTCCATTCTCCTGAGGAGCCTCCTGGGGCTTTTGCTTTTGCCTCCTTTTGGGTCTTTCACTTGTCTCCTCACATTCCTCTGGGGTCTTACTGCTGTTCTCTGGAGATGCCAGGGCAATCGCAGCCAGCCGTTTGTTTTCCTTCTTCAAGCATTTCTTCTCCTGTTTCTCCAGCTTCCTAGTAATCCGGCAGCTGCTTCCTCTGCCTGAACGCCTCCTTCATGATATGCAGATTGTTTTGTGGAATCTCTCTAGTCTCACAGAAGGACAGCCACTCCTCAACTTGTTCTCGAAGCTTCTCCCCAAATACACCTGTGGGTACCTCAGAGAAGCAATCAAATTGTGAGGCAATACTGCATTTGCTTGCCAGGTATTAGGAGATGTGGCCAATGAAGGTAGAGTGGAAAGTGAGTCCATATTTTGGGGTGTTACCCCTTGTCCTCAGGGCTCTGGAAACTTGGTCCCTTTGCTGGGCCCAGAGAATCCCTCAGACACCAGGACTGGCTGTTTATAAGATTTTCTTTTTAATTTGTCTTTTCTTGTATCTTATGTACCGCAAGTTCACAAATCTTATTTTTAATTAAATTAATTAATTTATCTTTTTTTTATGGCTACATCGGGTCTTAGTTGTGGCACGTGGGATCTTCGTTGAGGCATGCAAGATGTTTCAATTTTTATTTATTTATTTATGGCTGTGTTGGGTCTTCGTTTCTGTGCAAGGGCTTTCTCTAGTTGTGGCAAGCGGGGGCCACTCTTCATCGCGGTGCGCGGGCCTCTCACTATCACCGCCTCTCTTGTTGCGGAGCACAGGCTGCAGACGCGCAGGCTCAGTAATTGTGGCTCACGGCCCTAGCTGCTCTGTGGCAAGTGGGATTTTCCCAGACCAGGGCTCGAACTCATGTCCCCTGCATTGGCAGGCAGATTCTCAACCACTGCGCCACCAGGGAAGCCCGGGATCTTTCATTGAGGTGTGCGAACCCAATAGTTGTGACGCGTGGGCTTAGTTGCCCTGTGGCATGTGGGATCTTAGTTCCCCGACCAGGGATCGACCCTGTGTCCCCTGCATTGGAAGGTGGGTTCTTTACCCCTGGACTGCCAGGGAAGTCCCCCCAAATATTTTTTTCTTAAGTTTTCTTCTAAAAATTTTAGTGTCAGCTTTTATGGTTAAGCCTATGATCCGTGTATGATGTGAGGTAAGGGTTGAGGTCATTTTACATATAGATATTCAATTTTTCAGAATCATTTGTTGAAAAGGATTATACTTTCCCCATCAAATTGCTTTAGTACATTTATTGAAAGTCAGTTGACCATATACGTGTTCATCTGTTTCTGGACTTCTCTACTTTGTTCTGTTGAACCACTAGAACCACACTGTCTTGATTAATCTCACCTTACAGTAAGTCTTGAAATAGGTGATGTTAGCACTCCAAGTTTGTTCTTCCTTTTCAAAATTGCTTTGGCTATTCTAGGTCTTTTTCCGTATATATTTTAGTATCAAGTCAGTTTTTAAAAATCTGCTAGGATTTATTTGGGGTTGCACTGGATCAGTAGACCAGTTTAATGAAAACTGACATCTTAACAATATTGTATATCTCTCCATTTATTTAAGTCTTTAATTTCTCTCAGCAGCGTTTCATAGTTTTCAATGTGCAGATCTTTTTTTAAAAATAAATTTATTTATTTATTTTTGGCTGTGTTGGGTCTTTGTTTCTGTGCTTGGGATTTTTCTAGTTGTGGTGAGTGAGGGCCACTCTTCGTTGTTGCATGGGGGCTTCTCACTGTGGTGGCTTCTCTTGTTGCGGAGCATGGGCTCTAGAGGTGTGCGGGCTTTAGTAGTTGTGGCATGCAGGCTAAGTAGTTGTGACTTGCGGGCTCTAGAGCACAGGCTCAGTAGTTGTGGCACATGGGCTTAGTTGCTCCGCGGCATGTGGGATCTTCCCAGACCAGGTATTGAACTCATGTCCCCTGCATTGGCAGGCGGATTCTTAACCAGTGCGCCACCAGGAAAGTCCCTCAGTGTGCAGATCTTGCACATATTTTATTAAATTATCCTGAAGTATTTCAACGTTTTTGAATGTTGTTAGCAGAAGTTAAATATTTTTTATTTACCAATTTTTATTGCTGGTATATAGAGATACAATTACTTTTTGGATATTGACCTTGTAACTGGTAAGCTAGCTGTTCACTGTCATTAATTCTTGTAGCTCTTTTCCGTATAGATTTCTTAGGCATTTCTGCTTACACAATCATATTATTTGTTAGTAAAGAAAATTTTACTTATTCTTTTTCAATCTGTATGTGTTTTATTTCTTTTTCTTGTCTTATAGTACTACCTGGGACCTTCGCTACAATCTTGAATATGAGTGCTTAGAGTTTGTTGTTCCAATCTTAGGAGGAAAGCATTCAGTCTTTTCACCATTAAATGTGCTGATAGCTGTAGGTTTTTTAGTAGATGCCCTTTATCAGGTTCAGGAAGTTCCCTTCTATTCCTCATTTATTGAGAGTGTCATGAAAGCGTGTTGTATTTTTTTCAAATTACTCAAACCCAACCATATTACATGTAAATGATCTAAATATTTTAATTAAAAGGCAGAGAATAACAGAATAACAAAGCAAGATCTTATCAATCAGTCTTTGCTGTTTAAAAAGAAACACTTTATTATTTTTTTAAGAACTTTATTGAAGTATCATTGACAAATAAAAATTGTACATATTTAAGGTGTACAACGTGATGCTTTGATATATGTATACATCATGAAATAATTACCACCATTAAGCTAATTAGCATACTGTCTTGATTTTCATTCTAATTATCTGGCTATTCTTAGACTGTATTCTTTGCTCAGGACCACTATTAGGCCTTAAAATATTTTAGCTTCACAGATGCTATTTTCTTCTCATCCTATATCTTTTCTCTACAGTCTCATGGCTTCATTTATTCTCTGTGGCTTCATTTATTTCTCCACCTCAAACTGTTTCCCTGAGTTTACCGTGCATACATCCAATTGCCTACATGCCATATTTTCTTAGATCTTTCAAATGAATATCAAGCTTGTGTACAAAGTCAAAGAAGTTAATGATTTTCACTGCAAACATGTGAATGATGCCTTGTGAAATTGTGCAATGCAATGATCTTTTAAGATTCCTATATCTGTGAACGTCTCCAGCTATGTATGCAGTCAAGAACCAGAATTAATCCTTGACCTTTTTTCTCCCACATCCAGTTAGTCATTGAGTTCTGCCCCTGTATCGTATATTTACATAGCTCTCTATACCTGTTGTACCTAAAATTTTAAATATTCTATAACTGATTATATATTTGCGTGATTATATAATCATTACGAAACTCCCCTAGTAGGCTGAATTTTCACTGTTATAACCCCTATATATAATGCAGTTCTGGCTTATAATAGGTGCTAAACATGTGCTTTTCAATGAATTAACAAAGCATATGAGTAAAATTAAATATTTTATAAAATATTGTCTCGTCTTTTTTAGAATTATGTGACTCTTTTGAGGATCATACTTCTTTTTAAATTGAATTTTATTTATTTTTTTATGCAGCAGGTTCTTACTAGTCATCCACATTATATGCATCAGTGTATACGTGTCAGTCCCAATCTCCCGATTCATCCTACCACTTTAAATATAAAAATACAGGGGGCTTCCCTGGTGGCGCAGTGGTTGAGAGTCTGCCTGCCGATGCAGGGGACACGGGTTCATGCCCCGGTCCGGGAAGATCCCACATGCCGCGGAGCGGCTGGGCCCGTGAGCCATGGCCGTTGAGCCTGCGCGTCCGGAGCCTGCGCTCCACAACAGGAGAGGCCACAACAGTGGGAGGCCCGCGTACCGTAAAAAAATATATATATATAAATGAAAATTATATATATATATATGTATATATAAATACAAATAGTTTGACAGTAAAAGGATGTTAAAGGATATAGCAAATGTAAACCACAAGAATGGTATGCTGTAATAGTGTCAGACAAGGCAGACTTCAAGATACCCTATATTCACTTCAAGACACTCACCCACTCTCGCTGAAAACAGGGCGCATAGGAGCCACCTCTAGCTGCCATGTCTGGCAAGTCCTTGTTTGGAAACAAAGCCTTGGCTAGGTGGGGGTCCTCCTTCTGGTTCCTCTCTTTCCCTGGATTGTATGTTATCCAAGCACATGAGTCATTCTGTAGGGCCTTAGGAGAGAGGGCACCTGATGTGTGTGTGGGGACATCCATCTTTTCCTGAAGGTACATCTAGTAATCATTATTTCTGGTCCCCCAGAGTCTGTAACTAACACTGGCAAATACCCATCTGCACTCCTCAAGGGAGAAATAAGGAAGATATTAGGACCTAGATGGAAACTGAGTACAGGTCAGCTTGTGGAGTCCCTTGTGCTGCAAGTCCAAGTGGCCCCACCTCTGAGTCTGGTGGAGCAGGTGGGATTTTGTCAGTGAAGGGACTGAGCACAGGAGTGTGTGCAGAAGGGCAAGGCAGGGAGTGCGGTGTGTGTGAGAAGAGAGACACGGCATCCCTGGGGTCGGGGAGGCAGCAGGAAGTGCCCGGAGGACCTGGAGGCACGTTGGGAGAGGCAGCCTGGTGAGCAGTGGGCATTTGGGACTAGCACAGGCTTCAAACCACCGTGAGAGGGACGTGAAGACGTGTGTCTGTGTTTTGGGAAAGTGAGTATGACGCAGCAAAGACAAGAGGCTGTGGAGGGTGTGGCTGGACAGCTGAGGGGCCTGTGTCCGGGACTCCTGGGCAGCTGGGCTTCATGCACAGACACACTGGGGCTCACGTCACGTGAAAAGTCCTTTTCTCTTCTAAATAAAACTATTAGGTGAGTCCCATCTACTATCACCATGGTTTTGCACGTAGTGATCTGTGTAACATTGAAAAGGTAATCTCAAGATACAGGTGTAACTTTGTTGAAGATGCAGGCTTTATGTTTTTCATTTTGTATCCAACAGCGAAAACTTTGTTGCAAACCAACCTAGGCCCACAGACTGACGTATGAGACTCACTGAGTGCTTCAGGCCTTGTAGAGTCCAGGCAAAGGCAGCAGGAGCCCGCAGAGGGTGATGTGGGGTGCAGGGGAAGGGGTGGGTGGATCGAGAGTCCTTAGGTGGAGTGACAGGACCTAGGACTCAGTGTGTGCATGTGAGGGAGGTGGGGACCTCAGGGACAGCGCTGGCTTACTCAGCAAGGTGATGCAAGGAGACGAGGGGCCGAGTAGGTGGGGATGGCAGAGGGGCAGAGGGGCGAGCAGAGGGAGCTGTCCTGAGCGTGGCTTGTTGAGGTTTGTGCTGGGAGCTGCTCTGTGTCCTGTAAGGGATGGCCAGGTGGGTGCGGCCACGAGAGGAGGCGCAGGAGGGACGGGGAGGCAGAGCTTGTTACACTCCCGGGTCCTGGAGGCCGGAGGCACCGACCGCACGAAGGCCACGTGCAGGAAGCCCGAGGGGGGCTGGAGGCAGAAGGGGGAGGAGCCAGGGCAGAGCCGAGGCTGCAGCTTTTATTGGGCTTTCCGCTCCAAAGGCAAGGCTGGACAGGGTGAACAGCCTCGGGTCAGCTTGCTTGGATGATCTCAGCGGGCTCTAAGCTATATGGGTGGCTCCTGGTTGCCTGGTCCCTGGCCCTGGGGTAATGAAGGCAGTGGAACATAGTCCCCTGGGTGTGTGTGGGCCCACAGAGGAGGAGGGCTCCGGGGGGTCAGCCTGCAGGTCACAGGAGTACTCCTGAGAGCCCTTTGCCATCTCTAGGAGTTGGCCGCCCAGGAGGGGCAGTGTCTCCTCAATCAGAAAGTTTTTTAAAGATGTCAAAACATAATATACAGAAAATTAAAAATATATATGGTACGGAGACGTCTGGGGAGAGGCGCCCAGTGTTCACTGAGGAGGGGCTGGGCGCCGGGGAGGAGGGTTGTGAGTCTCGCTGTTTGGGTGGAGGGGCATCCCCCGTCGGACACGTGGGCGACCGGCATGTGTTGGCCTCAGAGCCCAGGGGCTAGTGGCGGGAGCCCCGGGGGCCCCCACGGGAGGACAGGAAGCTGAGCTGTCCTGCCGTACATGGGGGAGTGCCCCCTGCAGCACGGGCCCCGTTGTGGGTGGACTTCGGGACCTGGGTGCGGGGGTTGCTGAGGCGGGTTCGCACCTGGTGGCAGTGACCCTCTTGTCTGCTCGCAGCTCTGTGGCCGTCACCATGTTCTGGAAGTTTGACTTGAGCACCACGTCCCACGTCGACAAGCTGCTGGATAAGGAGGACGTGACGCTGCGAGAGTTAATGGATGAAGATGACATCTTGCAGGAGTGCAAGGCCCAGAACCGGAAGCTGCTGGACTTCCTGTGCAGGCAGCAGAGCATGGAGGAGCTGGTGAGCCTCGTCACACAGGACCCGGCCCTGGGCGTGGAAGAGAAGGTCCGCTTCAAGTACGTACCGCGGCGCTGGGTGCCTGGTGCTGGGCAGCGTGCAGGGTGGCAGCGGGCAGGGCTTGAGGACGGTCAGAGCCGGGCTTTCTGACAGTGTGGCTGACCGTAAACGTTTGCCCCGCCTGACATGCGAGAAGGCCCCTCCGGTGGGCTTTGCTTCTGTGATGGTGAAGATTTGGGGATCTCCTGCGTGTGATTCCTCGCTCTGGATTATAGCGAGCTGCACCGTGTTGGAGTGTTTTGGGTGAATATGTGCTGAAGAAAGGCTGAGCTCTGACAGGCCGATGGGTGCAGCCTTGGCCTGACTGGTGAAACAGCCAGTCCCCAGAGACAGGCGGCATCCGACTGTTCGACCGTGGGGTCTTGGGCCTGGAGGACATATTTTGTGTCATTAGTGATCCTGACCGTTCTCAGAGTTTTTCCTAAAATGTTCCATTCAACAGTCGGCTGGGTTGTTAGGGGACAACAAAAGGCACAGGGCAAGGACTTAGGACAAGGGTTGGAGTAAGGACAGAGTGTGAATGGGTGGGGCCTCAGGTGACAGGAAGGACAGCAGAGCCGGCCTCTGGCTCTGAGGGTGCCTCTCTGGGCCCGAGCAGGCTCTGGGAAGCGGGGGAGCTGGGGCTAGTGATGCAGAGGGGTTCAGGGCAGACAGGGTGCCCTCAGCTGCTCACGTGTCCCACAGGGAGTCGGCGTGTGGTGGTAAAGTCTTAGTTGGGAAACTACGGCCTGAGGTCAGATTCTGTTTTTGTGAGGCCTGCAAGCTGAGAATGGTTTTACATTTTTAAATGGAAAAAATAGAAAAATAATAATATCATATGAAAATGACAAAATTCACATTTCCTTGTCTGTCATTTTCACTGTAAAGTCTTGTTGGACACATCCGTGACCCGTTGGCCGTGACAACATAGACGTTCTAAAATATTGACTCTCTGGCCCTTTACTTTTTACAGAAAGTCTTTGATGACTTAGGAGGCAAGTAAAGAAGGACGGGGTGATGGGGAGTAGTGCTGCAGTTGTGGTGGTCCACCGCGCCCCTCTGACAGGGAGGCAGCCGGCGCTGGAAGAGGAGAGCTCTGCAAAGAGGCGGGGGCTTGCTTGTTGGGGAGCCAGGGGATTGGGGCCATGGTGATCACCTGTGATAGATCAGAGGCCATCGTCCCTGAGATGTGCCTGGTCAGCGCCTCTTATCTCAGCATCACCATTAGTGGGCCCCATTCCTTTCACTCTCTCACTCCCAAATGTGTCCTGTTGCTGACCCGTCGAGGGTCTCCCTGTCTGGAGGGTGTTGGCGACAGTGTGACGGGGAGAAGGGCTGGGGCAGCATGTTGTGGTTCTGGGTAGAGGGGTCCCAGCGTGGCATCAGTGAGCCAGGAGAGCTTTATAGTCAGAGTTTGGGAGAGGTTAGCAGTCAGTGGGTGAGTACAAACAAAGCAAACAAGGCAGTGAGAAAACCTTTAACTCTGAGGGAAGGATGCATGTAAGTAAGCAAATAGAACAGTGTTTGCATGTTCATACAGAGGGCCACACTGGACATGGATTTAACTAAAAATTGTGGTATAATTTTATAGAGAGAGGGGGAAAGGGCAGTGGGGTGGCAGGGCAGGGTGGCGTGAGGTGTGTGAGCTACATCTTCACCTTCCACCATAGGAGGTCAATTTGTAATACCTAATATTGCTAGATGAAGAAGTGTACTTGTATTTTATTTGGTAACATGGATGTCAGTAATACAGAAAATGCCAGGAGACTGTGGTGACTGTCTCAGGAGTGGGATGTCGGAGTGGGAAAGGAGGGGGCTGCCCTTCCTCATGAGCCCTGTCATACAGAGTCTTAAAAGCATTTGTGCGTATCACCTGTTTTTGGTTTTTGTTTTGTTTTTTTAATATTTATTTATTTACGTGGCTGCTCTGAGCCTTAGTTGTGGCAGACGGGATCTAGTTCCCTGACCAGGGATTGAACCCAGGCCCCCTGCATTGGGAGCGTGGAGTCTTAACCACTGGGCCACCAGGGAAGTCCCCATATCACCTGTTAAAAAAAGTAAAAAGCCTTTAATTTAAAAAGTAATTTTAGGGCTTCCCTGGTGGCACAGTGGTTGAGAGTCTGCCTGCCGATGCAGGGGACACGGGTTCGTGCCCCAGTCCGGGAGGATCCCACGTGCCGCGGAGCGGCTGGGCCCGTGAGCCATGGCCGCTGAGCTTGCACGTCTGGAGCCTGTGCTCCGCAACGGGAGGGGCCACAGCAGTGAGAGGCCCGCGTACCGCAAAAAAAAAAAATAAATAAATAAATAAAATAAAAGGTAATTTTAAAATTAACTTGCTTTTATTAAAAATTTATTTGCTTTTAATTAAAATTAAATCAAAACGTCCTTTTTTTTTTTTTTTTTTTTTT
>NW_020172451.1:320820-330627 GCF_003031525.2 Neophocaena asiaeorientalis asiaeorientalis | reverse complement strand
GGCGGACTCTCAACCACTGCGCCACCAGGGAAGCCCCAAAACGTCCTTTTTGAGAAGAGGAATAGGCTGGGTAGATGGATGAGGTAGTAGCTGAAGGACGAAGTGGAGTCAAGATCATTTTTTTAAAGATGCGAAAGATACAGATAGGCCCTGTTTCAGGCTTTGAGCCGTAGGTCTCCGTCGAGCTGCTCAGCTCGGCCCTCGGAGCGTGTGGCAGCAGCAGGTGACACAGCGGAGAGCGTGGAGCCAGTGCCTGCGCTGCTCTGCCTGTAGATGGCCGCCCCAGGCCACCTGGGCAGGGCGGCAGCACCTCCTCCAGCCGCCTTTGTGCCTCTGCAGCCCAGCTGCTGTGGCTTCACCCTCGTGGCTGCAGGCTGGTTACGGAGAGACCCTTCCCGAGAGCAGGGAGTGTGCCCGAGCCACACGGGTCCGGAGGAGCTGCCCTGAGTGGTTAGTTGTTCTGCTAAAGCCAGAAGCTGCTCCATGCAGGTGAGACCTCTGTGGAGCAGCCCTGGGCCGGGAGCTGGCCACCTGGTCCAGCCTGAGAGCCCTGAGGATGCTTCTGGCCTCTTTCTTGAGATTTCTGTGCACTTTGCAGAGTTCTGGACTATTTGAGAAATAAGACAGAAAAGCCAGCAGATGGACTCCAAGTTACCACTTCTGCTCCTCATGCTGGTGGTGTGTGTGGGGGGATGTTGTTTTAGCTCTGAGTGGAGGGCTTCCTCTTTCCAAATCAGAGTTAGAACTGCTCACCCAGCGGGAAGCAGGGCTGGGTCAGGGCAGGACCCCAGGAAGGACCCCACCCCCACCCCCACCAAATAACCCTGCCTGCCACACTAAGGGGCAGAGCAGAGAGGACGGCTGAGCCCAGTTGCCCAGCTGAGCTGAGCCCCTGGGGAGCAGCAGGGCAGGGCCCAGAGGGAGGCGTGAAGCGGGGGAGAGGGAATGAATCCCCGCCGTTACGGTTCCTGGACTCTCCCATCCTCCCTCTGATAATTCCTGAGTCCACCTTCCGTGCTCCAGGATTTCGTCTTCCTCTTTTTTGTCTCCTTCCCCTGGCAAATTCTATTCTCTGGCAGCTTCCTGAGGAGGTCTGCGTGGGTGGCAAGGTTGGGGCGCAGCCTGAGTGCATCGTTCTCTTTCCTGCTGGCTCTAAGCTCCCTCTGGTTTCCAGTCCAGACTGGACATGCGTCTCCTGAAATTTTGAAGACTCCATAGGTGTCTTCGTCAACTGAAAAAAAAAACAAAAACGCACAGCCTAAAAGCTGAGAATTATGTTTTATTTGGCGGAATTTCTAAGGCTTCAAGCCCTGGAGACAGGACTCTCAGATCGCTCTGAGGGACAGCTCTGAAGAGTGAGGGAGGGGCCAGGATATATAGGAGTTTTTGCAACAAAGACCAGGTAGTCGGGACTTCAAAAGCTTACTGTTCATTAAAGAAAACCAGACATCTTAAGTTAATTTAGCACTTTCCTGTGTATGGAAAGATGCAAGAGTCTGGGCTCGAGACTTCCCTGGTTGGTGGTGCAGTGGTTAGGAATCCGCCTGCCAATGCAGGGGACACTGGTTTGAGCCCTGGTCCGGGAAGATCCCACATGCCGCGAAGCAACTAAGCCCGTGTGCCACAACTACTGAGCCTGCACGCCTAGAGCCCATGCTCCGCAACAAGAGAAGCCACCACAATGAGAAGCCCGTGCTCCGCAACGAAGAGTAGCCCCTGCTCGCCGCAACTAGAGAAAGCCTGTGCACAGCAACGAAGACCCAACGCAGCCAAAATAAGAAGAAAAAAAAAGGAGTCTGGGCTCACTGAAATCATTCCTTTGATCTGCACCTCAGCTGTCTAGGGCCAGGATCCTGTGCTTTTCCCATCCTTGAGGGTGGCTGCCGTGGCTGAGCCGCTTTTCTCTCTCCCGAGTTCTCTCAGGGCTCACGGGGCAGGGCGGCTGGGGAGGCTCTAGTGGCTTGATGGCTGCAGCACCCTCTGTTTACTGACAGGGCAGCAGCATTTTTCGTTCACACCTTCTAGGTCCTAGTTCCAGCCCTGCTGCTGACAAGTCTGATGCCACAGTCTGCAGCTTTCCTTAGGGGCATTTTAGGGCCTTTTCTAATCCTGTTGCTCTGGAATTTCCCAGTAATGTAACTTTATCCCCTGGGTTAAGACAGGGGAATCTCAGAAGCAGGACCAATAATCCAGGAGAGTTTTATAGTCAAAGAGTTTGGGAGAAATTAGTAGTAAATAAGTATAAAACTAAGCAAACAAAACAAGGAGGAGGGGCTGGGATTCTCACTGCACTGACCCTCCACCTGCCTGGTGGATGCTGTCTCCATCCGGGCCTCTCTGAGTGCTACAGAACGCAAGTGTGTGTGCCCAAAGCACAGTGAGGCCAAACAAACCGAAACGTCAGAGTTTGGAGCACAGAAAGGTTTTTTTATTGCAGGGACCTGCAGGGAGAATGGGTGGTTCATGCTCAAAACCCCCAAACTTGGGCTTCCCTGGTGGCGCAGTGGTTGAGAGTCCGCCTGCCGATGCAGGGGACACGGGTTCGTGTCCCGGTCCGGGAAATCCCACATGCCGCGGAGCGGCTGGGCCCGTGAGCCATGGCCGCTGAGCCTGCGCGTCCGGAGCCTGTGCTCCGCAACGGGAGAGGCCACAGCAGTGAGAGGCCCGCGTACCGCAAAAAAAACCAAAAAACAAGAAACACCCCAAACTCCCCGATTTCAGGGGAGAAGTTTTATAGGGAAAATTTGGGGTGAGGGCTGCGGAGTATGTGGCTGTCTTCTCGTTGGCTGGCAGCCAGGTAACAGAGCAGATGCTCCAGGGATCTTGGGCTCAACCTGAAGTTACTGTCCTCCTGGATGGAGGCCTTGGTTCTGCTGAGGGGCTCACAGATACTGTTATGTGTATCCCTCGAGGAGGAACCAGGACCTGCACCATTGGTTCTTGGCTGCCCCTCCCTTGTTTCTTCAGCCCCTCCCTTCCCTGATTAGTAACCGTTTGAACCTGTCCTTTGGAATGTGCGGAATGTCAGGGAGGCTGAATGAAGCCTATTTCCTACCAACAAGAAATAGTGGACACAGAAAGGCTTTCGTGCCCTGGAGGGCTCCACAGGATCCTTCTGGGTTTCTTGAGCTGTGTGTCTGGTTGCCCACCCTCCTCCCCCAGGACCCTGAGACACAGACCTGCCTCATGCGCCTGGCCTGCTTCCCTGGCCGCCCACCCTCTAGGTTCATTCCGCGGAGTTTCTACCTCTCTTGTCTTTTCTTCTTTGCATTATGGCCACAAACCTCTATGTTCCGTCTGCCGTGTTTAACTGGAATGGCTATTTCCTGCATAAATTATTAGAGCAGTACCTGTTTTTCTGAAGAATAATTGTAAAATACTGATAGAGATCTCAGTCCCTCCACCCAGATGCAACCTTGTCTAAGTACCGCAGCACCTTGTGGCTCAGCTCGCCACACACGTGCGCACACGCAGAGGCTGGATGGGAGCCTTTCCGTGTGCTCTGGAAAAGCTTCTGTGCCTTTCTCTGGGGCACGCTTCTCCCTTGTTGCTTGGTGAGTCTTGTCTTGTTGTTTGGAGTCTGGTGGGCACCTCTCCGCCCGTGTCCTGTGGGACCTCCTGCCGGCCTTGGGTGCTGCGCTCCGAGCAGGCTCTCTGGCCTCTGCCCCTGGCGGCCCTGCACTGTCTGCTGTGCTGGTCACTGTGGGCCACGTCCACGGTACGGAGCTGCCCCATCTCATCCTCGCCTCGACCGCATGAGCTGGGCGCTGGCCACACCTCGTCTGGGCCCCTCTGTGTGGATCAGGCGTTCGCTCATACCCGGCTGCCTGCTTGGCTTCAGAAGGCCCTCTTCTCTGGGTGACGGGGAGCACCCACCCCACAGCCAGGCTGAGATCCTGTCCCCTGCCCTCCACGCTGGGCCGGCCGCCAGGCCCTAGCTGACCGCAGTGACCACCTGGGGTTAGGCCCTTGCTGGGGCCGTGTGGGTTGCTACCAGGAGCCGTAGGGTCACAGTGGCTGACCTTGACCCCGGGCTTACTGTGCGCCAGACGCTGCTGCTCTGCTTTATATGCAGCCTCGTGGGGAAGGCGGACACTCAGACCTCCATGTTCAGAGAAAGCAGCCTAGACACAGAAACGTTAGGTAAGGTGCCTGAGGCTGCACAGCATGTCCCGTGTAGCTTGGTGCCAGGTGTGCTCCAGGGCAGTCAGCCCCACAGGATGCTCCCGCTAGGTTCCTGCCTGCTCTGGCCCTGGGCGCCCTCACCTGTGTTCCCAGATGTGCTGAGTGTGGCACCAGGCATTGTCACTGCACTGCTATGGTGGGCTCTGTCCTGGATGCAGCAGGACATTGGGTAGGCCTGTCCCAGGACCACAGCAGTGACCCCATGTCTGTCAGAGGGTCAGGCAGGGAGCATAGTGGTATGGGATTACACGTAATGGGATCAGGATTATTTTGTGTCTGATCTTTTTTTTTTTTTAAATAAATAAATTTATTTATTTATTATTTTTGGCTGCATTGGGTCTTAGTTGCTGCGCGTGGGCTTTCTTTCAGTTGTGGCGAGCGGGGACTACTCTTTGTTGCGGTGCATGGGCTTCTCATTGCGGTGGCTTCTCTTGTTGCCGAGCACGGGCTCTAGGTGCGTGGGCTTCAGTAGTTGTGGCACGTGGGCTCTAGAGCGCAGGCTCAGTAGTTGTGGCGCACGGGCTTAGTTCCTCTGCGGCATGTGGGATCTTCCCGGACCAGGGCTCGAACCAGTGTCCCCTGCATTGGCAGGTGTATTCTTAACCACTGCGCCACCAGGGAAGCCCCTGTCTGATCATTTTTATCAAATGAATAGTACATAGTTTACATATATTGGTATATCTTAATAATAATTGGCCTGCATAGCACTTCAGAACTGGTACTGCACTGTAAACTGCTGACGAGGCATCTCTTCAGTGTGGGAACAAGCTAGATCTGTGCTTGTTGACATGTGGGGTCAGGAAAGGCTTGGAGCGGGGAGGACGAACCTGATGGAGGTGAGAGACATGGCAGGTGAGTAAGAGGGCAGAGGAGAAGGCAAAAGATTAGGAAAGGTTCCGTAGAGAATGGAAATAGAGTCAGAAAATGTGGGATGTCAGAGTTTAGGGTATGAGGAGCCAGAAAAAGGTATGATAAAAACATTGAGGTTCTAGTAGTCAAAAATGCTGGTTGGTCACAGAATAATCACATTTTTATTCTGTCCCAGGGTCTAGCCATGTTTGGTTTCTGCCTGTGGATCTGCTTCCTAAGAGGCAGATCATTCAAGTAGCTTCCTGAGCAGTGGGGAAGTCTCATTCACCTCCAGTTGCTTGCACTGTGCCCCTTCAGGTACCCAAACACAGCCTGTGAGCTGCTGACGTGCGACGTGCCGCAGATCAGTGACAGGCTGGGAGGGGACGAGACTTTGCTCAACCTTCTTTACGACTTCTTGAACCGTGAGCCGCCTCTCAATCCTCTCCTCGCCAGTTTTTTCAGCAAGACCATTGGCAGTCTCATCGCGAGAAGAACTGAACAGGTACTCATCTGCCAAGCCCGCGAGATGTGGGAGGGAGGCGTGGCTGACGTCGTCGCATCTTGCCCTCAGCCACTGCTGTGTGACCTGTGCATCAGGCTGTGGGGGGCAGGCTTCTGACTGTTCTGTGGGACACACGTGGAGCTGTGTGGGCTGCTGCTGTGGGAGCTGGGATTTGATTAAGAAAGTGGCTTCCCAAGAGAGACTTCCTCTGGCCGGCTCTGAAATAAGCAGCACCTCTGCCACCCCTGGGAGCTGCGCAGGGCCCCAAACTAGGCCAGCTTGTCCTGTCACTGACCATTCATGGGTGAGAGATCCAGGACATACCTGCATCATGGCAGGACATTAGGGTGTCTGCTGCTGCATCTGTGTGGGTGGCGGGTGCCTGTATGTCTAGGGCACTTATTGTTTCAAAGCAAATTAAAGGAAATGCCTAGGACTTCCCTGGCCATCCAGCGGTTAGTATTTCGTGCTTCCACTGCAGGAGGTATGGGTTTGATCCCTGGTTGGAGAACTAAGATCCCACAAGCCGCGTGGTGCAGCCAAAAAAAGAAAAAAAGGGAATCGCCTAGTAATATTTTTCTGTAAAGCAGGGAGTGAACTCGTTTCATTCAGCTGGAGCGTGGGCCTCCTGGAGGCCACATTTGCTCCACGGTTGCTCTGGCCTTGTATCTGCCCTGGCGTGCTTCAGCACTGCACACCGTAGATGGCACAGAAGGGCCATGAGGTTTGCTGGCGCCTGTGCTGTTACCTGTTTCAGGAGGCGGCCTTGTCAGTCTTCTTTCACCTTTATCCCTGCTCGCCATCCCCCAGGCACTATTTCAAAACAAACCCCAGATGGCATGTCATTTCTTTTGTCAATATTTCAGCGTGTATCTCTAAAATATAAGGACTTCCTTTTCTCCAGACATTGAGCCACGTGGTCATAACTAGGATGTACGTGTGGTCAGCTTGAATGGCTGAAGTGAGAGTGGTTGAGCCAGTTTGTAGTCCCAGCAGCAGAGCATGACAGTTCCTGCTCTTCCACTTCCTCTCCAGCCCTGACTAATATTATCAGTCGGTTTATCTTATCTCTTCTGATGGTGTATATAACAGCATTGTGCTTTTAGTTTGCATCTCCCTGGTGACTAGTGAGGATGAGAACCTTTTCATGTATTAATTGGCCATTTAGATACTTTTTGTGTGAAGTCTCTTGCCCATTTTCTGTCAGGCTGTCTCTTCTTTTTTCATTTGTAGGAATTCTATTTCGTGGATACAAGTCCTTTGTTGATTTTTTTGGGGGGGTGGGGGGCGGCCTGCCACGTAGCTTGCCGGATCTTAGTTCCCTGACCCAGTATTGAACCCACGCCCTCTGTAGTGAAAGCCAAGAGTCCCACCCACTGGACTGCCAGGGAATTCCCCCTTTGTTGATTTTGCGTTGCAAACATCTTTTCCCACTCTGCTTGCTGGGTTTGGTTTTGTTTTTTACTCTCTTAATGGTATCTTTTAATGAGCAGAGAGCCTGATTTTCATATAGTCCAAGTCATAACTCTTTTTGTTTGGTTTTTTTTGTTGTTGTTGTTTTGTTAAGAAACTTCTGACTTCGAAATCATAAAGATAATTCTCTTACTACTCTTCTGTGTTATCTTTTAGAAGCTTTATTGTTTTACCTTCATATTCCTACCTACAGTCTACCTGGAATTGATTCTTGTAAATGGTGTCAGACTGAAGTGTTTTTCACATGGTTATTGTCCAGTTGACCCAGCGCTGTATCGATAAGGCCGTGCTTTCTCAGTTGCTTCACAGTGTCCCTCTTGTCATAAATCAAGCAATCACGTGTGTATGCATTTCTTTTCTACTGTCCTGTTTGTAATTATGAACACAGCACTATTTAATTACTGTAGCTTTGTAAGTTTTGATGTTCGATAGAATTAGTCCTCTCACTTTGTTTTTCTTCAAGGTTGTTTTTACTATTCTTTGCCTTTTGCATTATTTTAGGATGAGCAAATTTTAGAGTGAGTTTGTCAGTTTCCACATTCTCCCCTGTTCCCCAGAAAAACCTGCTGAAATTTTGATTAGGCTTGCATTTCCTATAGATTGGGGTTGGCTAATTATGGCCCACAGGCCAAAACCAGCCCACCCCTATTTTGTAAAAGAAACTTTACTGAAACACAGTTGCTCCCGTTTGTTTACATATTATCTATGGCAGCTTTTGTGCTATAGCAAAAAGCTGAGTAGTTAGGGTTTCTTTAATTTCTCTCAGTAACCAAGTTCTTTGGGTAGAGGTCTTACATAGTTCTCGTTATGTTTATCCTTAGGTACTTGATATTTTCATGTTATTCTAAACAGTGTCTTTTTTATTGAAAAATTTTATTGAGATAATTTTAGATTCGCATGCAGTTTTATGAAAGAATGTAAAGCTACCTTTTGTACACTTTGCCTGGTTTCCTTCAGTGGTGCCATTTTGTAAAATGCTAGCAGAGGATCGCAACCAGGACATTGACATTTCACTTGCAGTCATTTGTGTGTGTACGTGTGTTAAGTTCAGTACAATTTATCACTTGTGTAGGTTCGTGTCTCCACCGTCAGTCAACATACTGAACGGTTCTTAAACCATAAGGATCCTTTGTGTTGCCCTTTTATAACTACTCCCACCTTCCTCTGGCCTCTATCCCTTCACCCATCCCTAACCTCTGGCAACCACTAGTCTGTTTCATTTCAGAAATTTTGTTTTTTCAAACTGTTATTTAAATGAAATCATATAACATATAGCCTTATGGCTTTTTTTTCTAGCATACATCCCTGAAGAGTCATCCAAGTTGTTGTACGTATCAGTAGTACATTCGCTTTTATTGCAGTGTGAGTAGTGTTCCGTGATGTGGATGGAACACAGTTTGTTAAACCATTCACATGTTGAAGGACATCTGGGCTGATTCCAGTTTTTGGAAATTATCAATAAAGCTGCTGTTCTAATAATTTATATTCTTTTTACTTTTTTTTTTTAATTTTTATTTTTGACCACGCCGCACGGCATGTGGGATCTTAGTTCCCCACCAAGGATCAAACCCATGCCCCCTGCAATGGAAGCATGGAGTCATAACCACTGGACTGCCAGCGAATTCCTTATATTCTTTTTTTAAATCTATGTATAAGATCATACCATCTGTGATTAATGACAATTTTATTTTGTCCTTTATAAATCTTACACTTTTAGTCTCTTTTTCTTGCCTTGTTGCATTGTCTGGAACCTTTAATACATTGTTGAATTGAAGTGGTGATAGTGGGCCTCTGTTTTATTTATTGCCTCTGAGGAAAAGCTTTCACTGTTTTACAATTAACTGTGTTGTTTGTTGTGGAGTTTATTTTGTTTGTTTGTTTGTTTTGTTTTTTTGGGATTTTTTTTGCAGTATGCGGGCCTCTCACTGTTGTGGCCTCTCCCGTTGCGGAGCACAGGCTCTGGACACGCAGGCTCAGCGGCCATGGCTCACAGGCCCAGCCGCTGCGCGGCGTGTGGGAACTTCCTGGACCGGGGCACGAACCCGTGTCCCCTGCATCGGCAGGCGGACTCTCAACCACTGCGCCACCAGGGAAGCCCCATATTGCTTTCTTCTTAAGAATTTTTGTATCTGTGGCCATCAGTGAGATTGGCTTATAATTTCCTTTCCTTTTCTTTTTTGTTTTTTAATTTTTAATGGGGTATAATTGATTTACAGTGTTGTGTTGGTTTCAGGTGTACAGCACAGTGAATCTATTATACATACACACATGTCCCCTCTTCTTTAGGTTCTTCTCCCTTAGAGGCCATTACAGAGTATTGAGTAGAGTTCCCTGTGCCATACAGCAGGTCCTTATATAATTTCCTTTTCTTAAAGTGCCCACATCAAGGTTTTGGAATCAAGGTTTTATGTCCTCATACAATGATATGGGGCATCTTCTCTCATTTTATGTTCCCTGGAGGAGTCCTGCATAAGATTGGGGTTATTTTTCTTTAAATTTTTGATAGAATTCACTAGTAAAGCCTTTAGAGCCTGGAGTCTTCTGTATGGGGAGGCCTTTAGTTAGAGATTTTGTTTCTTTTGACACTCTAGAACTCCAGATTTTCTCTTTCTTCTTGTCAGTTTACGTGAGTTTTTCAAAGGAATTTTTCATTTTTCCAAATTTACAGATATTGGCCTAAACTTGTTCCGGATAACCCCTTGTAATGGTGTTTATATCTGTAGGGTGTGTAGGGATGTTTCCTGGAGGCTTCTCTGCTGTTTTCAGTCTTTCTCTCTAATCACTCTTTTTAAAGA
>NW_020172451.1:295518-320787 GCF_003031525.2 Neophocaena asiaeorientalis asiaeorientalis | reverse complement strand
CCCCCCCACCCCTGTTGCCTCTCTTCTCTCTCTTTCTCCTCCTTCGCCTCCTTCCCTTCACTTCTGGCATGAGGATTCTGGCATGAGGATGGTTGGGATCCCTTGCCTGTTCTGTGTCCCCATTGCCCCCAGTAGAGTCCTGGGTCTGTGCAGTGGCCTGGACTCGCAGGCACCTCGTCTCTGTGGCCAACTGAGCCAAGCTTGCCAACACGTGTCCAAGAAGGCCTCTGCCTGGGCTTCTCCCGTCCCTCTGCGCTCAGGTACCACACCCTGTGACTGCCCACTCAGCCAGCCAGCTGCGTCGTGTCTTGTCACCTCTGGTCACCAGCCAGCTGCACCCCTCCGCCTCTTGCTTTTCTGAAACCTCAGTCCTTTCCCTTCAGCCACCTGTGGGGCCTGTCAGCTTTCCGGGTTTGTGTCCCCTGTCCGGGAGCTGTCAGTGATGGCCACCCCAGGCTCAGCTCTTTCTGCCCTGGTCATTTCTGCTGGGAAGACCTGAGCTGGTGCATGCGGAGCGGTTGCTGTGCCATCTCACTTGGGTGCTGGGGCTGCACTCGTGCCCAGTCTCGGTGTGTGGCAAACTCCGCCAGCCCAGGGTCCTCTCAGGCCCCCACTGCCTCGTGGACTTGCCTGTGTTCAGGGCTCTGCCTGTCATTGCTGGGGGGGCAGCGGAGGGGGCTTTCTTACAACTCTTTCCACGTCTTTCCATTATTTCTGCTCACTGTTGTTGAAAATGAATCTTTCCCATGGCAGTTCTTGGGGGCAGCATCTCCTGGTGCTCAGGGTCTGCCCCGCTCACCTCTCGGGCTGTCTGGTTGCAGGTGATTGTGTTCTTGAGGAAGAAGGACAAGTTCATCAGCCTGCTGTTGAAGCACATCGGCACCTCGGCCCTCATGGACCTGCTGCTGCGCCTGGCCAGCTGCGTAGAGCCCGCCGGGCTCCGGCAGGAGGTCCTGCATGTGAGTGTGTGGGCCCCTCCTCCCTGGAGCCCCTCCCCGTCTGTGCGGGTTCTGCACATTCTCCGAGTGTGGAGTAAGTGCCTCCTGGTATGAGGAGGCTGGAGCTGGTGAAGCAGCACTGGGGTGCCCAGCACCCCAGTTTTCCACCCCGCAGGACCTTCCCCTCCTGATGAGAACCGCTCAGGGGTTCTTGTCAAGGCTTGTCTTTGAGGCTGGGTCTGGCATCTGCACCTTTTCTCTTGTCCTGCCTCAGTCCGTTCATTAGCAGAGAGCAGAAGTGGGCTTCCTCACTTGTGCCCCACCCCCAGGGCTGCTAGGTCTCCATTGGGCCCTGTGCCCGAGTACGTGCCCGAGAGGAAACAGTCGCCGAAGAGGATTCCATGCAGAGAAGTTTCGAAGACCAGAGTTGGCCTGTTGTTTGTCCTGGAGCATGTACCTGTGTCTGTCCTGACAGTATTCACAGCGAGAGGGGCTCCCCATAGCTCCCTGAGGGCTTTCCCAGAAAAGGGGAGGGTGCTCAACCCCAAGAAGCCCAGGAAATCAGTGCCGGACAGAGTCTGCTGCTGTTGGACAGGTGTTGTTTGTAATGCAGCTTAAGATAGAATAAGTAAACCATTGGTCCTTCTTGACGGTTTTCCACCTCCTGGAATTAGGTGAAAGTTGTCGCTCTCGGACTCATAACCCGCTTCGTTATGGAGCGGCCTCCCACTGGGAGTTAATCATAGCAGCCAATGTGGCACAGTGAGAGCCGCACGAGCTCAGCCGTTGCTGAACGTTAGCGGGAAGCCTGCCCTGACTACACTGAGCCTGTTTTTGGGCAAGGAAGTGCGTAGAGGAGCCGGACTGACCTGGAAAGGCCCGGGCGCTGCAGGGAGCAGCTGGGCTGTGTGCTGGGAGAGCCCCACCGGCGCGGGTGGCTCCAGGCTCCACTTCGGAGACGTCCTAAAAACAGAGCTCACGTGTGTTTAAGAGTCTGGACCATTAGGGCATGTGGAAGGGGATCCCCTCCTTTACAGTCTTTGGGTCACTCCAGAATTCGGCCACTGCTTGTGCTTTCAGGGTCTGGGTGGACGCACGTGTTGGGTGAAGTATCTCTGTGCCAGAACCTGGTGCGTGGATTTCTGTTGCACTGAAGGACTTTCCTTCCATTTCGTCAGGTGTGAGCGGAGTCACTTACAGGCCTCCTTTTCCCTTTCAGTGGCTTAATGAAGAGAAGCTCATCCAGAGGCTCGTGGAATTGATCCACCCGAGTCAGGATGAAGATGTGAGTATGGGCTCGTGGACCCCACCTTTGAGCAGGCGCCCCTCGCTCAGGGCTGGCGGAGAGCGCTCTCCACTGCTGTCTGAGGGGGCAAGTCACTCCTTTCCTCAGATGCTCTTCCTTTAATCAAGCACTGACTTGCAGACTTTTTTTTTCTAAAATATAATACATACATATTATAAAAAAACAGTCTGAATAGAATTGTATGTTATCTATGGCTGAGTAACAGATGACCCCAAAACTTAGTTGCTTATAAGTATTTTTTATCTCAGTTTTTATGGGCCAGGGGTCACAGATCCTCTGCCCAGGGTCTCTCACAAGACTGTGGTCACCTCAGGGCTCAACGAGGGGAGGGTCTGCCCCCAGGGTCACCGGTGGCTCTGCAGGACTCAGTTCCTTATTTTATTTATTTATTTGTTTATTTTTATTTCTTGGCTGTGTGGCATGTGGGATTTTAGTTCCTTGACCAGGGATCGAACCCACGCCCCCTACCCATACCCCTTGCGTTGGAAACACAGAGTCTTAACCACTGGACCGCCAGGGAAGTGCCAGGACTCAGCTTCCTGAGGGCTGCTGGCTGAGGCTGCCCTTGGCCCCATGCCCCCGGGCCTCTCCGCAGGGCAGCTCGCGTCCTCTGGGGCAGGCACCTGACCTACAGGTGACAGTCCTCGCCAGCGTGCCGCTGCCATGAGTGCTGCTTCTAGCCTGCGCTCGAGGAGATGGGGTCTACAGGGGCGTGAGCTCCGGAGGGAGCGTGTGGGGTGGCAGTGGGTCTTCTGTCAGCCCCTGCCCGCTCCTTGCGGTATCACAGTTGAGAGTGTGGGGAATATCCCAATAGGCCTTTTCCTCCACGTGACAACTGCACACAGCTGCACACGCACGGCCTCCTTAGCACTTTGGAGAGCGGTGGTCCTGACTCATGTCTGAGCCTTTGCTGCTGCTGCCTGGCTGTGCTGTTTGGGGCTCTTTTGGCCCACGGGCCTTGCCAGGCAGCCGGGCAAGGGTGTCTGTGCTCCAGATCTGGGAAGGGAGATGCCCCTCCACCAGTGTGAACGCTGTGAGCTGACTGGCCCTTTCCCAGTCCTCGAGGCAGCTGGGAGGCCGCGGAGGCAACCTGGCTGCTTTCAGTCTTGCCTAAAACAGTCACGAAGCACTTCCTTCAGCTCGGTTTCCCGTGGCACGCACGTGAAGGCTGCTTGTTAGGTGCTCCCTGCGCCGAGCCGGTGGCTGAGTTTCTCTCTGACCCTGTCCATCTGCTCCACAGACTCAGCCCACGTGGCTGGCAAAGGCACCGGATACAAGGTTCTGAATTTTTATGGGCTTAATGTTTCTCTAGAAAAGTTGAGTCCTTTATTTTCTCTGTAGCAACTGTCCTGTTTTCTTGAGCTCACAGGACCCACCCTGTGTGTTAATAGCCACTTGTTGTGTCAGTACCACAGGCACACTCGCGGTGTCTGTCTGAGGGTATAGAACGGTGTCTGCGTGGCGTGCTCGACCGTCGAGGCCCCGTGGGAGCTCTTGGGGGGCGGCCAGATCTGCGCCCCACGGTGAGAGGCAGGCCAGGCTGAGACGAGCCGCCTTCGAGTCCAGCGCCTCAGCAGACCTGCCGCAGCAGCCGCTCTGACCGTGCGGCAGGCCGGCCCTGAAGGCGGCTCTTCGTCCCTGTCATTTCAGCGGCAGTCCAACGCTTCGCAGACGCTCTGCGACATCGTCAGGCTGGGCAGGGAGCAGGGCAGCCCGCTGCAGGAGGCTCCAGAGCCAGACCCCCTCCTCACGGCGCTGGAGTCGTGAGTGTGGGCTGCGGCGCTGGGGGGCCTGGGCTGAGGGCCAGGGACACCGCCACCTCCTCTGATCGTTTCTGAGGAACTCGCCCCGATCCACAGTTAACTTGATGGGCCTCTTTCTCACGGGAGGTGTCTCCTGGCAGGTTCAGAGAATGCGGGCCCCCGGGGCAGCCGTGTCCTAAAAACCCTGGGTGCGTGGCCTGAGCCCCGAGCGGGGCCTCTGCGGGATTCAGGGTGCTGCTTCTTCGGCGGGGGTGGGGGTGGGGTCTGTGCACTCCCCCGCCAGGCAGTGACCTTGCGCGTGTCCGACAGGCAGGACTGCGTGGAACGGCTACTGAGGAACATGTTTGACGGCGCCCAGACCGAGCTGTGCCTCGTCAGCGGGACCCAGGTGTTACTGACCTTGCTTGAGCCCCGGCGGGCGGGGTGAGTGTCTCCCGAGAAGGAGAGCGCTGCCACTTCAGTGGAGTGGCCGGGTGTGCTGTTTGTGCTTTTAATGTTTCTAATGATGCAGGTGATCATGGGGACAGACTCTCCTTGTTGAAAAGATAAACTTGACGGCTGTAAAGTCCCCTTTGACCTTCGCCATCAATCACATTCCCACCTCAGCCCAAAGACACCCCAAAGTGTTTATAGACGTGTGTGCAGAACAGGCACGGCCAGTGGGCTTCCCCAAGGACTGTCCCGATGAGTACCCCCAGCACGTGTGTGTGTGTGTGTGTGTGTGTGTGTGTGTGTGTGTCTCTGTGTGTATATGTGTGTGTATATGTACGCGCGTGTGTGCGCGAACGCACGTGTGTATGTGTGTTTGCATGTGCACTTCTGTCTGCTCTGTCCTGTCACGTGCCGTGCTGGTGGTCTGATTTCCAAGGAGACTGCAGTTCCCTCATGTCCTCGCTCTGGAAGGAGCTTCGCTGTAGCCCCCAGCACTGATAGCCTGTGCTGTTTTTTTAAAGAAAAGGAACAACCAGAAAATAACAAGAAATTGACTTAATCTCAATGGTGAGATTATTAGCAGTCTCCTTCTCTCCCTCTGGTACCCAATACATGTTTATTAGTTTATTACCTAAAGAGAGAATTATGACGTCATCATCGTTTAGTTAGAAACCAGAATATTGCTTATTCATCTTTATGAGCCCAGGAAGGCTGGGCCCTTCCCGCAGGAAGTGGGGACTCTGGTGAGTGCCTCGCCTGCGATGCAGGGACAGGGTGACAATGCAGAAAACAGATGAGCCGGTTCATTCTCTCTGCTTTTTTATCCTTTTATGTGGCCTCTTTTATCCTTTTATGGCCAGTCCTGTCTGTTTCCCAGCCGAGGAGTGGGGTCGACAGTGAAGGTTTTCAAGGTGGGAGGAGGGAGCAGAGCTGCTTTGAGGGTGTGACGCCCACAGCCCGTCAGGGCCATCGCCTGGGCACGGCCCCCACCCCCATACGGTCAGCAGCCTCCCTGGAGACGACAAGTGGGCACTTCGGGAGGGGGTGTGGTGTAATGGGACTAGTGTCCCCGTGTCCAGCTACCTCTGGTCCACAGGATGGAGGGCTTGCTGGACTCCTGCTCTCAGGGACTGGACAGGCTGTGTGCCGTCAGCTCCGGCGTCCTGCGCGGCATCGAGCCACGGCTGAAGGACTTCCACCAGCTTCTGCTCAGCCCGCCAAAGGTAGGTGCCCCGAGCAAAGGTCGGGGGCTCTGGAGACCTCGTGGGCCGGGTCGCTCACAAGGCAAAGACCCCACTCGCCACCCAGGATGACAAGCGCACTCAGACCCCATCTGCCGAGTGTCCATCTTCTCTTTGGAGAGTTGGACGGTTCGCCACCCCCCCCAGGCAACTGCTGCCTTCTGACAGGGGGGTGTCCGAGAGCCCGAGTGCACTGGAGACCCGGCCTCTTGAGTTGGGGGCACCCAGCCAAGGAGTGAGGGGGTCCCAGAGGAGACCCTTTGCTCAGCTGAGCAGCGGTGGTCACGGTGAGGAAGACCCAGTCCCTCTGCGCCTCAGTGCCCCGGGCACAGCCCCTTCGCCTCTCCTGGTGCCTCTCTTGGGCACCCGCCGTGGTCTACTATACTGTTTCTTACATATATCAGCTTGTGGTGTGCCTTCCCCACTAGAAAGGAGGACTCATGAAGTCAGGGATTCTGGAACATTCTGCTAATGAAAAGGTAGATGCACTGTGCTCCGTGTGTGGGATCACCCCATCTCACGAGGCCACCCTTGTCGTCAGTCTCCTCCGTCTTATACGCTGAGGTCACATCCCTTCGGCTGGCAGGCTGAGACCAGAGTGCCCTAGGCACCCAGGAGCAGCGGCCCACCCTCACTCAGTCTTGTGAGCCCTGAGGGGAGCGGTGGGGCTCTTAACCTGACTGACCCCTTGTTCCCTCCTGCAGACCACGTTGCCTTGAGGACCCCTCCCCGGCTGGGCCACGTCACGCAGCAGCGGCCCTGGCCCTTCGACCAGGGTCAGGTCAAAGAGAAGCCCACACATGGATGGTGATCACACCGGTCACAAGGCTCTAACTGGGCAGTCCTTTTGTGTTTGCAGAAAGCAGCGATCCTGACCACCATTGGCGTGCTGGAGGAGCCCCTGGGTAACGCCCGCCTGCACGGAGCTCGCCTCGTGGCCGCCCTGCTGCACACAAACACGCCCAGCATCAACCAGGAGCTCTGCCGGCTCAACACCATGGGCTTGCTGCTGGTGAGCGGACACCTGCCCAGCCTGGGACCTCAGCGCCCAGGTGAAGGCCTGCCCGAAGGGAGGCTCTGCTTCGGTCCTGGGGCAGGCACAGTCTGTGCAGAGACTGCGTCCTGCCCCCCAGGCTTGACGCCAGGTCACTGGTGAGGCGCACCGAGTGACGCTGGGACCCGCCTCCGTGTAGGCTCATGCAGGGCTGCCCTGGAAGCAGAGGGAGCCGGTAATATGGTCCCTCCCCTTTCTGATTTCTGCCTTAATAGAGAACTTTGAAGCTCTTCAGCCTAAAATGCCCTGAAGAGCTGCTCCTCGTCCCCACAGTAAAGGCAGAGCCTGTGGGGAGCTCCTCTGGCGGGCCTGCCCTGGGGGTCTGAGGGAGGGTCTGCAGGCAGTGACCACAGGGCGCTGCTGACAGGGAGGGGACCTCGCTCAAGCTGTACACCGAGCTCATGCATCCCCAGCCTTCTCCTCAGCCTTGCCCCTGGGCCTCTGCTCCTAGGAAGCTGAAATAATATCCTTACATTTAAATCTCAGTCCCAGAAGGAGCTGCCTTGGACCTGGGCCTGAAGGACTGCCTGCCTCAGGAGTCCTTCCAGCGTTTGGAAGTCACTGGGCTCTGCTGTGACTGTAGAGCCTGGATGTGGGTCAGAGGGCGACTAGGAAAGACCTCACTCATTTCTTTTCCTCTCCTCCGAGAAAGTTCTCTCTCTCCCACTCCTGCTTTCTACTTTTCATTTATTGTGGCAAAATATATGTAACATGAAATACACCATTTTAATAACTTTCAAGCATATGGTTCAACGTTCACGTTGTTGTATAACCATTACCACGATCTCCAGGACTTTCTCATCTTCTCCAGCTCTGAGCATTAAGCACTCGGTCCTCATCCCCCCACCAATCCCCAGCCCTGGCACCCACCCTTCTACTTTCTGTCTCTATGGATCCGACTATTCCAGGGATTCCTATGTAAGTGGAATCAAACAGTATTTGGCCTTTTCCGTCTGGCTTATTTCACTTAGTATAATGTTCATCCATGTGGTAGCATGTGTCACAATTTCTTTCCTTTTTTAAGGCTGAATGATATTTCATTGTATGGATGTACTGAGTTTTGCTTATCCATTCATATGTTGGTGGGCAATTGGGTTGCTTCCACATTTTGGCTATTTTTAATAATGCTGCTATAAACATGGATGTACAAATATCTGTTTCAGCCCCTGCTTTCACTTCTGACTACATACCTAGAAGTGGAATTGATGGGTCATACAGTAATTCTATGTTCAACTTTTTGAGGCACCCACACACTGTTTTCCCCAGTGGGTACACTGTTTTACATTCACACCAGCAATGTATGAGGGTTCCAATTTCGTCACTAACACGTGTTTTCCCTGTTTTTGATAATAGCCATCCAGATGGGTTTGAGGTGGTATCTCACTGTGTTTTGATTTGCGTTTCCTTAGTGATCAGTGATGCTGAGCATTTTTTCGTGTGCTTTTGCTGGCCATTTGTGTATCTTCTTTGGAGAACTGTCTGTTCAAGTCCTCTGCCCATTTTTGAATTGGGTTGTTCGTTTTTTTGTTGTTGTTGAATTGAAGGAGTTCTTTATATATTCTGGATATTAAGTGCTTAGATACATGATTTGCAAATATTTTCTCCCATTTTTGCCCTCTTGATGGTGTCCTCTGACGCACAAAGGTTTTCATTTTGATGAAGTCCAGTTTATCTGTTTTTTTTCTTTTTTTAAATTAATTATTTTATTTATTTTTGGCTGCGTTGGGTCTTTGTTGCTGTGCGTGGGCTTTCTCTAGTAGCAGTGAGTGGGGGGCTGCTCTTAGTTGTGGTACATGGGCTTCTCATTGCGGTGGCTTCTCTTGTTGTGGAGCACGGGCTCTAGGCGTGCAGGCTTCACTAGTTGTGGCTCGTGGGCTCTAGAGTGCAGGTTCAGTAGTTGTGGCGCACGGGCTTAGTCGCTCTGCGGCATGTGGGATCTTCCGGACCAGGGCTCGAACCCTTGTCCCCTGCATTGGCAGGCGGATTCTTAACCCCTGCGCCACCAGGGAAGTCGCAAGTTTATCTGTTTTTTCTTTTGTTGCTTGTGCATTTGGTGTCATACCTATACCTAAGAAATCGTTGCCAAATCCACTGTCCTGCAACTTTCCCCCTGTGTTTTCTTCTAAGTACTTTATAGTTTTAGCTCTTTTGGGTCTTTGGTCCATTTTGAGTTTGTATATGTATGCAGTGTAAGGTAAGGGTCCAGCTTCATTCTTTTGCATGTGGATATCACAGCACCATTTGTTTTGTTTCGTTTTTTGAATGTAAGTTTCATGTGTAGGTTATATTTCTACTTCTTTATACCCTATTGCATGCTCACCACCAAAGATTTAGTTTCCATCTGTCACCATACAGCTGATCCCCTTTACCCATTTCGTCCTCCTCCCTACCCCACCCCTTACCACTGGTAACCACTACTCTGTATCTACATGTTTATTTTTGTTTGGTTTGTTTATTTTGTTTGTTTTTCATTGATGAAATTATACGGTATTTGTCTTTCTCCATCTGACCTACTTCATTTAGCATAATACCCTCTAGGTCCATCCATGTTGCTGCAAATGGCATTATATCATTCTTTTTTATGGCTGAGTGATACTCCATTGTATATATGTACCACATCTTTATCCATTCATCTGTTTATGGGCATTTAGGTCATTTCCATATCTTGGTTATTGTAAATAATTCTGCAGTGAACATGGAGGGGCATATATCTTTTCAAATTAGTGTTTTTGTATTCTTTGGGTAAATACTCAGGAATGGAATTGTTGGATCGTATGATGGTTCTATTTTTAATTTTTTGAGGAACGTCCACACTGTGTTCCACAGTGGTTGCACTGTTTACATTCCCACCACCAGTGCACAAGGTCCTCTCTTCTCTCCATCCTCGCCAACACTTGTTATTTCTTTCAGCACCTTTTGTTGAAAACGCTATCCTTTCCCCACTGAATGGTCTTGGCACCCTTGTTGAAAATAAATTGACCATACGTGTGAAGATTTAGTTCTTTGGATTGTTTATCGTTAGTGGGAAAAAATGCAACAGAGTTTTGTGTGTTGATCTTGTATACTGGAACTTGGCTGAATTTGTTTATTTGCTCTAACAGTTTATGTGGAATTTGTACAATTTTCTGCATATAAGATTGTATCATCTGTGAACAGAGATAATTTTATTTCTTTCCAATTTAGATGCCTTTTATTTTTATTTTATTTTTTTTTAATTTTATTTTTTATATTTCCTATGTTTCTCTCTAAGAGTTTTATAGTGTCCAGTCTTACATTTAGGTCTCTAATCCATTTTGAGTTTATTTTTGTGTATGGTGTTAGGGAGTGTACTAATTTCAGTCTTTGACATGTAGTTTCCAGTTTTGCCAGCACCACTTATTGGAGAGACTGTCTTTTCTCTGTTGTATATCCTTGCCTCCTTTGTCATAGATTAGTTGACCATAGGTGTGTGGGTTTATCTTTGGGCTTTCTATCCTGTTCCATTGATCTATATTTCTGTTTTTGTGCCAGTACCATACTGACTTGATTACTGTAGCTTTGTAGTATAGTCTGAAATCAGGGAGTCTGATTCCTCCGCTCCTTTTTTTCCCCTCAAGACTGCCTTGGCTATTCGGGGTCTTTTGTGTCTCCATATAAATTTTAAGATTTTTTGTTCTAGTTCTGTAAAAAATGCCATTGGTAATTTGATAGGGATTGCATTGAATCTGTAGATTGTTTATGGTCATTTTCACAGTATTGATTCTTCCAACCCAAGAACATGGTATATCTCTCCGTCAGTTTGTGTCATCTTTGATTTCTTTCACCAGTGTCTTATAGTTTTCTGAGTACAGGTCTTTTACCTTCTCACGTAGGTTTATTCCTAGGTATTTTATTCTTTTTGTTGCAGTGGTGAATGGGATTTACCCTTAATTTCTCTTTCTTTTGTTGTTAGTGTATAGGGATGCAAGAGATTTCTGTGCATTAATTTTGTATCTTGCAACTTTACCCAATTCATTGATTAGCTCTAGTAGTTTTCTGGTGGCATCTTTAGGATTCTGTATGTATAGTATCATGTCATCTGAAACCAGTGACAGTTTTACTTCTTCTTTTCCAATTTGTATTCCTTTTATTTCTTTTTCTTCTCTGATTGCCATGGCTAGGACTTCCAAAACCATGTTGAGTAATAGTGGTGAGAGTGGACATCCGTGTCTTGTTCCTGATCTTAGAGGAAATGCTTTCAGTTTTTCACCATTGAGAATGACGTTTGCTGTGGGTTTGTCGTATGTGGCCTTTATTATGTTGAGGTAGGTTCCCTCTCTGCCCACTTTCTGGGGAGTTTTTATCATAAATGGGTGTTGAATTTTGTCAAAGCCCTTTCTGCATCTGTTGAGACGATCATACGGTTTTTATTCTTCAGGTTGTTAATATGGTGTATCACGTTGACTGAGTGCATATATCGAAGAATCCTTGCATCCCTGGGATAAATCCCACTTGATCATGGTGTATGATCCTTTTAATGTGTGGTTGGATTCTGTTTGCTGGTATTTTGTTGAGGAGTTTTGCATCTATATTCATCAGTGATATTGGTCTGTAATTTTCTTTTTTTGTAGTGTCTTTGTTTGGTTTTGGTATCAGGGTGATGGTGGCCTCATAGAATGAGTTTGGGAGTGTTCCTTCCTTTGCAGTTTTTTGGAAGAGTTTGAGATGGATAAGTGTTAGCTCTTCTCTAAATGTTTGATAGAATTTACCTGTGAAGGCATCTGGTCCTGGACTTTTGTTTGCTGGAAGATTTTAAATCACAGTTTCAATTTCACTACTTGAAACTGAAAGTAATTCTGTTCCTATTTTCTGTTTCTTCCTGGTTTAGTCTTGGAAAGTTATACCTTCCTAAGAATTTGTCAGTTTCTTCCAGGTTGTCCATTTTATTGGCATAGAGTTGCTTGTAGTAGTCTCTTTTTGTTTTTGTAGGTTCTTTTCTTGTCTTGTGTCTCCCACTTAGAGAAGTTCCTTTAGCATTTGTTGTAGAGCTGATTGGTGGTGCTGAATTCTTTTAGCTTTTCCTTGTCTGTAAAGCTTTTGATTTCTGCCTTGAATCTGAATGAGATCCCTGCCGGGTAGGGTAATCTTGGTTGTAGGTTATTCCCTTTCATCACTTTAAATATATCTTGCCACTCCGTTCTGGCTTTTAGAGTTTCTAAAAAAAAATCAGCTGTTAACAGCTGCTTGAAGCTATCTGAGAGGCTTATGCAAGTTTCCTGATGGGAGGGACTGGTGGTGGGTAGAGCTGGCTGTTGCTTTGGTCGGCAGAACTCATTAAAACTTTAATCTGCTTGTCTGCTGATGGGTGGGGCTGGGTTCCCTCCCTGTTGGTTGTTTGGCCTGAGGCGACCCAACACTGGAGCCTACCTGGCCTCTTTGGTGGGGCTAATGGCGGACTCTGGGAGGGCTCACGGCAAGGAGTACTTCCCAGAACTTCTGCTGCCAGTGTCCTTGTCCCCATGGTGAACCACAGCCACCCCCTGCCTCTGAGGAGAACCTCTAACACTAGCAGGTAGGTCTGGTTCAGTCTCCTATGGGGTCACTGCTCCTTCCCCTGGGTCCCGAGGGGCACACTAGTTTGTGTGGTCCCTCCACTAGTGGAGTCTCTGTTTCCCCCAGTCCTGTCAAATTCCTGCAATCAAATCCCACTAGGCTTCAAAGTCTGATTTTCTCGGAATTCCTCCTCCCGTTGCCGGAACCCCAGGTTGGGAAGCCTGACGTGGGGCTCAGAACCTTCACTCCAGTGTGTGGACTCCTGTGGTCTAAGCGTTCTCCAGTCTGTGAGTCACCCACCAGCGGTTATGGGATTGGATTGTATTGGGATTGCGCCCCTCCTACCGTCTCACTGTGGCTTCGCCTTCGTCTTTGGATGTGGGGCATCTTTTTTGGTGAGTTCCAGTGTCTTCCTGTCGAGGATTGTTCAGCAGTTGTGATGCCGGTGCTCTAGCAAGAGGGAGCGAGCACACGTCCTTCTACTCTGCCATCTTGAACCAATCTCTGCGTTGGCTTCTCCTGTTGTTTTGATGCCGTTTATTTCTTTTTATTGCCTAATGGCCCTGGCTAGAATTCGAGTGCAGTGCTGAATACAGGTGGCGAAAGGGGCATCCTTTCTTTGTTTTGGGTCTTAGAAGGAAAGCTTTCAGTCTCTCACCACTGAATATGATGTTTGCTGTGCTCTTGTCATAGATGCTCTTCACTGTGTTGAGGAAGTTTCCGTTATTCCTAGTTTATTAAGTGTCTTTATCAAGAAGATGTGTTGAATTTTGTCAGATGATTTTCCAGTGTCAGTTGAGATGACGGTTTTTGTCCTTCATTCTTTTAATGTGGTGTATATTACACTGAAGGATTTTCACATGTTGAACCACTCTTGCATTCTGGGAATAAATCCCACTTGGTCATAGTGTATAATTTTCTTCTCATATGCTGCTGAATTCAGTTTGTTAGTGTTTTGTGGAGAATTTTTGCATCAGTGTTCTTAAGGGATGTTGGTCTGTAATTTTCTTTTCTTGTGATGTCTTTGGTGTCAGGGCAGTGCTGGCCTCACAGACTGAATTTGGTAGAAAGTGCTCCCTTTAGTTTTTTGGGGAGACTTTGAGAAGGATTGGTGTTGTTAATTCTTCTTTAAATGTTTGGTAGAATTCCAGTGAAGCCATCTGGTATGGGCTTTTCTTTATTGGGAGGTGGGTCTGACTGTTGAAGACGAGGCAGCATGGATGAAGCCACCTCCAGTGTCACCCAAAGTCACACAGGCAGAGAAGGTGAAGTCGAGACTGGAGACTGTGTTTCTGTGGGGGAGGAGAGCTATGTCAGGCAGACGGGCCTCCTTCCTTATCCAGCTCCCCACTCCCTGGTGGGAAAGAAGGGTCCAGACTTATATCCTGGGCTGGAGCCTACACCCCTTTCCCCAGCCCCATCTCCCCATCGTGTGCAGCCCGCTTCCTTCCGTGTAGGCAGCAGAGGGTGTGGGGTGCAGGCAGCTGTGGACCCTGCTGGGTGTGAGGTGGCCATGTGGACGTGGCAGGTGTGCCTGTCCCGCCTCCCTGCTGGTGCCGCTCTGCTCGCCTCAGGGGCAGGTCTGGAAAAGGCCGATGCAGAGGGGCTGCAGCTGCCCATTTAGCCTCCTCGGGGGCGTCTGCCTGGGAGCTTGTTTGGGCCCCTTGGGGCTCCCTTGGGGAGTGTCCATGTGTGCACCTCCTGATTTCATGGCCCTCCTGGATAGGATCCCCAGGGGTTGGAGAATTGAACACACTCCCAGTAACTTGTGGGTCAAAGATAAAATCATAAAGGAAAGACGATAAAAATACTACATAGCAAAATGTGTAGAGTGTAGCTGCGGTGGATTTTACAGGGAGGCCTACAGCCTTGTCAAGATGCACTGGAGAAGGAGGGAGGTTGAGGGTCTGCGGGTGAAGCTTCTAACCTAGGACAGAGGATAAGGAAACCACAGGAAGCGGTCACACGAGCAGAGATTACGGAGCTGGACGGAGATGGAAGGCCCGTGGCCGCCCGGACGTCAGGACACAGCACGGGGAAGTGGGCAGGGCAGCAGGGCCCCTCACGTTCGGCCTGCAGGACACGGGGCTTCCCTCACCCTCTGTCTCCCCAGGACCTGTTTGTTAAGTACGCCTGGAATAACTTCCTGCACTTCCAAGTGGAGCTGTGCATAGCCGCCATCCTGTCCCACTCTGCCCGGGAGGACAGGGCCGTGGCCGGCGGACCTGAGGGCGCAGTGGAGCCTCCGCCCTCCAGCGGGGATCCAGAGACCCTCCAGCCTGCCGCCAGCCGCCCTGAGAGCACGATGGTGACCCACGTAGGTCCAGGCCGCGTCACGCGTGTAGCTGTGTCCTGCATGTCCTGTCACTGCGTGTCCTGTGCGTCCTGTGTGTTGCTGCATGTGCTGAACCCTACCCAGACCGTGTGGACGTTACGTTGCTCTGGGCCCTCGTGTGCTTTCTCCTCTAATCCTCCCGGGACACGGGGTGAGCTGCTCTTTCACCCGTGAGACGGGAAATCCCAAAGAAGGTGTCCGTGTTTGCCAGGGCCCCAGAGCTGGTGGAGTGGAGGGCCCCGGAGGGGTGTAGAAGAAGCCCCGTTGCTGCCCCCGGGTAGGCTCCTCCAGACCGTGAGGGCAAGCAGCCCCGTCATGGTGTGAATGCTACGCCGGGGAGGTGCCAGGGGAGGGGGGGACATACCAGTTCTCACAAGAAGACTTTCTGGGATTTTGAGCCTCTGGAAAGTGTGGGTGCTCTGCACGGCCCGCTTCTTCCCTGACGCTTTCCCGCTCACCCGAGCACACTGTGTGGAGACCCGCTGGGGTTGCCCTTCCCGGGGCCGCAAGCAAGAGCGTCCTGAGCGGCCGCGCGGGGCTGCAGGGAGTCAGCCTTAGTGGGTGTTCGCTGAGGAAGGAAGAAGGAAGCAGCACGTGGGTGGAGCGTGTGGCCCAGGCGGTCCCCAAGCCGAGGAGCCCACCTATGCGCGCGGGGCCCTGGGGGTCGGCTCTGCCCGGGTGGCTGCAAGGCTCAGACAGGAGGGGCTTGGCAACGGGGCCCCTGACCAGAGACCTGGGAGAGGGTCGAGAAGGGCTGCACCTGCAGGCCTGAGCCGGAACACAGCCAAGGGGGTAAATAGCCAGGAGTGGGCGGTTTCAGTGATGAGAGCCACGGGGGGTGGGTGTGTGCAGCGGCCATGCAGGCCAGCAAGGGACCCTCACCCAGATAGTGAGGCCACACGCGGGGTGGGCGTGCGATTTGGGGCCCGGAGCAAACATTCCAGTTACGGGAAGCTGCCTGTGTGAGGGCCTGGAAGCAAGTGAGCCCTGGGGCTGCCGGCCTCTTCCTCCTGGACGGAGAAGGCAGGAGAGTGGCCCGAGGGGGAGGACACGACCTCCGGGAGGCTGAGGGGACGAGAGTGTCCTGATGCGACCCCGTCGCCACGTGGGCGAGCCTGAGCAGAACCTACCTGGGTGTCGCACGGGGGCCGCAGGCTGGGCTGTGCTGCTTCGCCGCCGCAGTGAACTTGGGGCTGACGTGTGCGCCTGCTGCCTGCTGAGCCCACTCAGCCCAGGGCTGGGTGGAGGGGAGCGTGCAGCCCTGCTGGCCCTGACCCGTGCCACCTGTCTGCCAGCTGTTCCAGCAGTGTTGCCTGGTCCAGAGGATCCTGGAGGCCTGGGAAGCCAATGACCACACACAGTAAGGACCACTGGGGCTCCGCGTGGGGCTCCAGGGCTGCCGTGGAGGGTTTGTTTTCAAGGAAGGGTCCCACCGCTGTGGGAGCAGCTGCAGTGCTGCTGGCGGGGCCAGGGCGTGGGGCAGGGTGACGCGGCCTGCACAGCCCGGCCCCTGGCTCCGTGGGCCCCTCACCCTCTTCCTCCCTTGCCCGTCCATCAGCAGAGACCCCAGTCCTGTGCCTGCACTGTGTCCCGAATCCTCCCACGTCCCCATCCCAGCCTCCAGCCACTTTTCTTACTGAAGCCTCAGACCCTTGAAAGAGCATCCGGGCCCCTTTCTGCTTCCCTCTTGCCCCATCTGCCCTCTCGTTGCTGGTAAGGTGGGATCTTGCTGAAACCAGCAGGTGGTGTCACTTCCTGCTTGAAAGTCTTGACTGCCCAGGTCCCTGGTGTGACTGCAGGGTCGGGTCCAGTGGGCAGCCCTGGCCCCCCTGTGCTCCTACTCTGCCCCGCCAGGGGCTGCTCTGGGCAGGTGAGGAGAGCTCTGCGACCGCACCTAGTTCATCCCTTCTGTCCTGCCGTTACTGAACCCACAAATCTGCGTCCGCTCCCAAGTAGCAACGAGCAAGATGGGGCCGCTCCGCCTTCTGCTGGGCCCGGTGTGCGTAGTGCCCAGGGAGGCCTGTGCTGAGTCCGCTCCTGTATATGTCTTGTGTGTTGGTGCACAGGTGTGTGCCTGTGTGAGGGGACGGCTCACTGCTGTCACCGAGGGCTCCTTGGGCCATAGTAAGCCGTGGACGGGCGTGTGAGCCTGGATGCCAGCAGGCCGCGGCCTCAGCGCGGTTCTCCCGCGACCTGGACAGCCGCTCACAGGCCTCCACCCTCAGCCCGGCTTCGCGTCTGGGCCAGTTCTGCCCAGTCTCTCCTGACCCCCTTCCTCTGCCGGGTGGGCCCACCGATTGGGGACCACCTTCGCTTCCTCTCTGGTTGTCGTCAGGCTCTGAAGAGAGAGAATACTGTTGAAAGCAAGCGCTGTCCACTCTGGGACCCAAGGGCTGTGTTTCTGTAACGGACGCGCCAGAGTCTCACAACTGACGCCCTTCCTGCTGCATCAGGGATCTGAAGACTTGCTGCTCTGTTGGGTCCTGTGTGGGAGAGATGAGAAGTGGGGGGAGAGCCACGTGTTTGCGGCCGTGCGGGACGTGCAGGTGGACGGGAGCCAGCCCGCTGCCCCTGCTGCTCTGCCTACTCCCGGGCCCTGGGTCCACCCTCGGTCTTCTCTGGGGGCTCGGGACGCGCTTGGTCAACACTCGCAGCCCCAGCCGGGCGTGGGTCTGGTGGTCTGCGCAGAGTGGGAGCGGCAAATGCCCACCTCACTTGTAGGCAGGGAGTGGAGCGACGCGGGTGCGGAGCAGGTGCTCCAAAAGTAAGCAGCCTGCAGGCGAGGCCACGAGACGGCTTCGCAGGGCAGTGGGGCCCGCGGGGAGGAGGCCGCAGAGCCGAGGCCGGGCCGGCTGGAGGCACCGCGGAGGAGGGCCGGCGGCAGGCCTGACGCCACCCTCTCTTTCAGGGCAGCGGGTGGCATGAGGCGCGGGAACATGGGCCATCTCACCCGGATCGCCAACGCAGTGGTGCAGAGCCTGGAGGGGGGCCCCGTGCAGACCCAGGTCAGCGAGGTCCTCCGAGGTGAGCGCCTCCAGGCCCAGGTGTCGCTGCCCGAGGTGCCCCGCCCCTGCCCTTGGCCCGTCGGCGGACGGGACCAGCACTGGTGCCACACACTTGGCCCCCCCTTTGCCACGGGGGCTGTCCTGTCAGCTGCGCCTGGGCCTGGGCGGCAGCCTCCTCTGTGCCCTGGGCCGCCCACGCCGGCCCAAACGCCTGCTCTGCTCCGCCGTCCGGCTCTTCTCTGAGCTCGTGGCTCATCTGGGGAGCGGCCGCAGGGCCTGAGCAGAGGCCACCCTGGCCAGGCTTGCTCTCCCTCATACCCCACGGGCCTCCTCGTCGCGATCCGGGGCCCCGAGTGGGGAGCCGCCGCCCATGCCCCTTCCCAGCCCTCGCACGTTCTGGGCGCCCAGTCTGCAGCTCCCAGGCACTGGGCTTTCTGGCCTGAGCTGGGGAGAGCCCGAGGGATCTTGGTTCAGATGCGAGAAGGCGGGCAGCTTAGAAGGGCCTGTGTGGCCTCTTGGGGAGGAGGATGCCGGGCCAGCCCGAGCAGCACATGGTGACAGGGCTGACAGGGTGACAGCAGGGGCGTGCGCTCGGGGCAGCCTGAGGGTGATGGACAGTGACGGCCACAGAGGCTGGGACCCTGAGGGCACTTGGGGGCTCGTGCTGGTTTCACAGCCAAGACAGTTTGTCCCCCACGCTGTGTGGGGGCCTGAGGACAGGGCTGGCCAGGGGGCAGGGGGACGCGTGTGCTCAGTGAACAGCGAGCAGGAGTGAGCACCGTCTGGGGGGCCCCTGAGCGCCGTGTGTGCTGTCGGGGCGGGGTGATCCCCATCCCTTCTGGGGGCTGTGGTGCCGAGTCCGGGGCAGGCAGGGGAGGTGCTGGGTTTGTCCCTGTCCTGGGCTGGGGAAGCTGCCCCGCAGACGTCCAGTTGGTCGTGCAATGGGCGTGGCCTCCATGGCCCCCCGCCCCCGTGCCCTCGCCTAGTTGCCCCCATGGTGACCTTGGCCAGGGGCCCCTGTGGTCCCAGGGCAGCTGTGAGCCAGGAGTTTGGGGGGGGGCCCTCTGACACGAGCGGGCTGCTCTCAGTCCGGCCCCCAGCCCGTCAGCACCTGTGACGAGCGTGCGCACCCAGGATGGCCCGGTGTGGGGTTGGGGGCGAGTGTGAAGTTCTCTCTTTCTGGACTGTGAACGTCTCTGGGCTCCGACCTCCCCAGAAAAACAGACACACCCAGGCCTGCTGGGTTGGGCCTGTAAGGCCAAGAGGGACGTGCCCGTGCCCCGTGGTTCCTGTGTCCCCGGGGCTCCCCGGTCGGCCTGTGAACCCTCGCGGGACCAGGATGCAGCTGCTGGCTCCATCCCAAGGGCTCACCGGGGAGCCTTCCCCGCAGGGCTCCCCTCGGATTGCCGCGGGCGCTGGGAGAGCTTTGTGGAGGAGACGCTGACGGAGGCCAACCGCAGGAACGCGGTGGACCTGGTGAGCAGGCCCCAGGCCGGCCGAGAGTGGGGGGGCCCCTGGGCAGAGCGCTGTCCCCGCCCTGGTCCCTGCCCGACCTGGGCTTGCGGGACTCCTGGTGCCCGAGGCCCGGCACGCCCTGCAAGGGAGACTGGGTCGGCACGGCCCCAGACGCTGTCTCATGCCCGCTCACCCTGGCTGTTGCAGGTTAGCACCCACCATCTTCACCCCTCGAGTGAGGATGAGGACATGGAGGGCGTTTTCCCTAATGAGCTGTCCCTTCAGCAGGTGCGTGAGGCCAGGCCCCTCATCCCCACGCTCTCGGCAGCGCTTAGGCCTCGGGAGTGTCCTGCACGCGTCACCAGAGCCTCGGGCGGGGCCGGGGAGGTGCTCATCCCCCCGCTTCTGCAGGGGGTGCAGCCCCACCCTCCTCTACTTAGGGGGCACCCGCAGGGCCACTTGACATTGATGAGACCCTTGGGGACGTGGTGGGCGAATGGAAAGTCAGAGTCACAGGCTGTTTGGACATGGCTGCCTGTGGGTGCCCAGCCGAGAGGGCAGGACCTGGGAGAAGCCACTGAAGCACCAGGGGGGTTCCTGAGAGCGGCCACGGTCCTGTTGCCCAGGCTTTCTCCGAGTACCAGGTCCAGCAGATGACGGCCACCTTCGTGGACCAGTTTGGCTTCAGCGACGAGGAGTTTGCTGAGCAGGACGACAGCGTGAAGTGAGCCCAGTGGGACACGCCCACCTGCCTCACCCTCGTGCCTTTGGGAGGGAGCCGGGCTCTGCTCGGTGTGACCAGGTCCCTGACCTGTGGCTTAGCCCTGCCTGGCCTTCAGAGCCATCACACTTGCTCAGCTGGAAGCCACATGTGGCCCAACGCCTGGAGACGCTCTCTGGGGAGGCAGAGCAGCCGGGTGGGAGTCACCCCTAGCCGCCCATCCAGAGGTGGGAGGGGAGCCCGCGCACCCACCCAGGCTCGGCCTGCAGCCCTGGCCCCCCGCCCCTGCCTTTGCCTCCCTCGGTGGGCTGCCTCCCCCTTCTCTCCCTCCTGGGGGGACTTGACGGCGTCCCTGTTGTCCTTGCAGCGCCCCATTTGACAGGATTGCGGAGATCAACTTCAGCGTCGACGCTGACGAGGAAAGCGTGAGTCCCGTGGATGCCCCTTGGGGGTGGCCGGGCGTGTGGGGGCCATGTGGCCCACGTGTACTCTCCTGCAGCCCGGTGCCGCTCTGTTTGAGGCCTGCTGCAGTGACCACATCCAGCCTTTCGACGAGGATGACGACCTCTGGGAGGATGAGGAGATACACTGTGTGGCCCGAGTGACCAGAGCCAGGTGGGCCTGGGCACCACACGGGCACCAGCCCTGTCTCAGCCGTGCCGTGGCGCCCTGGGCAGGCGGGAAGGGCTGCTCTGACCGTGGGTCTCCCCCCAGGTTCGGGGGCCCTCACGCTTCGGAGAGCTGCCGGAAGGACGGCCTGGAGCACCGAGGCCAAGGTGGGGAGGAGAGCTCGGAAGCAGACGGGGACGGGGCTCGGGCGGGCGCCCCTCGGGCTGCCGTCCAGAAGGAAGGTCCTCGTGTTGAGGGTGGCTCAGAAGGTAGATGATGGGGCCACAGGGTGCGGGCCGGGCAAGGGGCTTGGGCGGGAACATGGGGGACAGAGGATTTGGTGCCCTGGCCTGTGGGCCTGTGTGTGTGTGTGTGTGTGTGTGTGTGTGGCTGGGCTGCTGTGGGCCTGATGCCCACTGACCCCCCGGCACACACTTTCAAACACGCTCACATGCCCTTGGTCTCCCGCCCCGTCACGGTCACTCTTGGCCACGCCGTCACGGCTAGAGGTGGGTGTCCCCCAGTACCGTGGGGGAAGGCACACCCACACCATTGCTGTGGGGCCTCCACCACCGGTCATGTGCTGGTCAAGGGGCCTGGACACCGCATCTCCCCCAGCAGGTGCCCCCTGGACGGTGTCTGATGAGCCAGTGAATTCCACGGCCTCAGGCCTGGCCCCGGCAGTGGCGATGGACGTGGGTTCCAGTGTGTGGGCGGCCAGCGCGCCCAGCGCCTCGGCTGCGGAGGAGAGAGGCTGGGCCAAGTTTGCCGACTTCCAGCCTTTCTGCTGGTGAGGCGGGGCTGGGGCGGGGGGCGGCCCCGGCTGCCTGGGGGCCGGGTCTCCTGGGCGTGGGCTCAGAGTTGGCCTCGTCTGCAGCTCTGAGTCGGGGCCCAGGTGCAGCTCCCCCGTGGACAGAGGTCACGGCGATGCCCAGGGTGGCCTGAACCGGGGCCCAGAGAGAACCCGTGAGTAGGGGCGGCCCCAGGGGCAGGGGGTCGGGAGGGGGAGGCCAAGACCTCGGGGCCGCTGTATTGCCCTGGTGATGTTGGAGTCAGCGCCACGTGCGGGGACTGGAGTGGGTGTGTGAAGGGGTCAGGACCCCGGCTCCAGGCACAGGACAGCCAGCGAGGCCCTCGGGCTGGCCTCAGCGCACAGGTCCGACCAGCCCACACCCGTCTGTGTCGCCAGGACCCCAGGCAGAGCCTGTCTCCCCAGGCCTGGCCGCCTGCTAGGTGTGGATCACACGTGTGTGCCGCGCCACCCCAGTGCTTGTCCTGGGAGCTGTTCCGGGCCCTGGCCCTGAGCTCCCTGTCAGATGGGCTTGGAAGCCCCCCAGGGTATCAGGGCCACACAGGGAGGGACTTGGAAGCCAGCCACAAGGCTGAGTTGCTGGCCCTCCCTGCAGGGAGGACCGTTCCTCCTGAAGTTCCTGTGAATTCACAGACGCACGTGTGCACGTCACACGCACGCAGCAGTGGGTGTGGGGGACAGGTCTGTCACCAGTTGCGGGCTGAAGTTCCCTCTGTCCTCACCTGGTGTCACCGGCTCCCTGTGTTGCAGCTGGCCCGGCCGCTCTGGGTGCCTGGAACGCATGTGTTGCCAGGAAGGCGGCCCTGGTGGCCTCCAGCAGCCGAGAGGACAAGCAGAATGTGGCTTTGGCCTCGGAGGCTGTGAGGATGGGTCCCCGTCGGGAGGCTCCCCCACCACCAGCGTCGGTCCCCAGGTGAGCAGGACAGGCTGGGTGGCGGGCCCCCGGGTGCACACGGAGGTCTGGCTGTCCGCAGCACTCCGCCGGCCCAGGGGCAGGCCGACCCTCCTGTCCTGACGGCCCCGTGACCCCTTGGAGGTCAGCTTTGGACAGGAGGGACACTGCTTCGTCCAGGTGGAAGCTGGGGTGGCCGTTGAGACAGCACGGGGCCAGCCCGCCTCAGGCTGCGTCGGAGAGAATTGCCAGGCTTTTGGGGTTCCGGGTGCGCTCTGGAGCTGCCGCTCTCCTGGGGTGGGAGCCTAGTCCCAGACTGGCGCCCGCCTCAGCCGGGCGCCTCGGACACACGTGTCCATCACGCTGGACCGGGAGGACGGGGGTGTTTTGGGACTTTGCTTGGGGCCCTGACCTGGGTCGTCCTCCCTGCAGGCTTGGCCCGTGCACCCCACCCCTGCGCCCAGGGGGAAGGCCCGGGCCTCTGGGGTCGGCTGGTGGACACATGCCTCCTGGTTGGGCGGGTGGGCAGCGTGGGGAACCGCGTGCGGTGAAGACGGAACGGGGCAGGAGGGCTGGTGGGACGTGAGGGAGAAGGTGGTGCTGGGGTCAAGGCCTGAAGGGGCTGGGGGGGATGCCGGGGGGCCAGCCCAGACCCCCACCCCCACCTCCATGAGGAGCAGAGACTGACCGTGCTGCTCCCGTGAGGTCCCCACCCAGTGACCCTGGAGCGTCCCTGCTGACGCTGGGGGTCCAGTCTAGCTCCCAGGACCCCAGGGCGCGCCCGTCCCCGCTGGCGCCCTGCGGTGGGGCTCGGGGCAGTGGGCACAGCCTGGAGGGAGCAGGGTCAAGCTGCGCAGTGCGTGTCGGGGGAGGGGCGGTTCACGCGGCCGCTGCAGGGTGGGGCGAGCTTGACGCCTGGGCCCGGGGAGAACCTCAGCGCTGGGGTGAAGGTGTACACGCGGCTCCCATACGGTTTGATTCCTTCTTGAAGCTTAGAGTCATCGAAATTCTTAAAACCTTTTCCTCTTCCTAACTCCCCGTTCCCCCAAAACCCACCCGGCTCCGAGAAGCAGTTGTTGTTCCGAAAGCAAAGCCTTTTGGTCCTCAGGGCGGTCTTCGCGAGCCTTGGGCCATTGTGGGGGGACACGCGGGGCTTGTCTCCAGGCTCTGCCCTCACTGGCTCGCGAGGGTCAGTGCCGGGCTGGAGGAGACGTCACACAGCAGAAGCAGGCGCTGGGCAGGTGTGGGCTGGTGGGGGGACCGTGGGCTTGCTCTCTGGGCCCCCAGACCAGAGCTGAGTGCCAGGGCTGGGTGTCCCGAAGCCGCCTGCCTCCCGCACTCAGCCTTTATAGGTGTGGGCGGCGGGAGTGTTGTGGACAGACGTGGCCTGAGAGGTGTTCCAGGGAAGGGCTCTGGGCCTGTGTGGTCCACAGAGTGGTGAGGGTTGCTAGGAGCACCTAAGGGGCATGTTCCAGACAAGGGCCGTCTGGAGGGGGCCGAGGGGGACGGGATGCCCGGGATGAGTGTTGCTGGGAAGGAGGCTCAACGCTCTGGAGGACTGACAGGCGGTCTCTGGCGTGTTTGGAACTTGGGGTGGCAGAGGGGCCTGGGCCACCTTGCAGGGTGGAGCCCCAGCGGGGGTGGTCCAGTAACTGGAGCCTGTCTGCCACACAGGGCTGAGTGCGCCACCAGCACGCCTCCAGACCTGGCCTCCCTTGCGCCTGTGGAAGTGACCTCTGCCCCAGTCGGGGCTGTCCTCCCCGAGGCTGCCGTGGCGGCCACCACAGTACCGGGCAACACCGGCCCCGCCCCGGCCACCCCGGCAGTCTCTCCTGTGCTGGCCGTGGCCGTCACCCCTGCAGCCCCAGCTGTCTCCACGGCGGCCACCCTGGGGACGGTGACGAAGGACAGGTGAGCAGGTCGGACCAGGGGAGGGGCTGGGTGGGGGGACCCTTGCCCTGAGCGACTCCTACCCACCCCCGCAGGCAGACTGACGGGCCTCCGCCCGCGGGAGCCGCCTTAAATGGCCTCGTGTGATGCTGCCGCCGCCCAGCCTTGGCGCCCCAACCAAGAAAACTACCTGGTGACGCAGTTTGTCTTCTTTAATTTAACTTAATTTAATTTTAAAATAAATGCTGCATTGGTAAAGCTGGCAGTTGGAACCAGTCAGACGGCCCAGCCTGCATTTCTCCTGCCTGACTCCGGGTGGGCCTTGAGGGTCCAGCCCCACACACAGCAATAAGGCCTCAGACAGGGGCTCTGCCTGCGCCACAGGCTCTGAGCCTGTTTTTATCCGTTTTTTAACAAACGCGGAGAGAGCCACGTGTCTGCACTTTTTAATCTAGCGCAGGAGAGGGTCTCCGAGGCTCTGGGGACAAATGTGGGTCTGGAACTGGACTGGCCAGACGGGGTTTTAGCTGCCCGGTGGCCCTGGGAGCTGGCCTTGAGCCAGGCTGCAAACGTGACTGCCTTAAAAAAAAACAAGCCCCCCCCCCCCCCCCCGCCGCCTGGGGGGGGGGGGGGGGGGGGGTGCCTGGCAGGAGCTGGCCACGGGCGTGCAGGACAGGGTGCAGAGGGCCCAGCAGTGCCCGGGCATGGGAGGGCTCCCCTGCACCTGCCGGGGAGGGCGGGGTATCTCACGTTACTGTTCTGAAGGGCACCCAGACCCCACGACTCCCAATAAAAGTTGTTATTCTCACCGACAGACCCGCGTATCGTTACGCTGCGGGCCCTGGAGCCCCAACCCGGCTGGCAGCGGGGGTCGTCTGCTGCTCCCGGGCCCGTCTTTGAGTGAACTCCTGAGTAAAGACTGAGCTCTTTTTTTCTTCGTGAAACAAGCTCTGCCTGGAGGTTGCGTCTCGGGCAGGGACCCCAGACCCACAGGTTCCTGGGCAACAGGAATGTCAGCCTGACGGCTGTCCGTGGGCCCAGGGAGGACCTGGGTGAGCCCCGCCTTAGCTCCCACTGACGGGTGCCGTTGCCGGCCGGGCCCCCCGCACCACCAGCCCCCCTGACCAGGAGCTGTGGCCGCCACCCTGATCACTCTGGGATGTTCTCCCAGCCTCCGCGGTGCCACATTCCGCCCCACACACCCCACCTGCTGCCCACCCGGCCCTGCCCCGCCCCTGGTTGGCACCCGTTGCTAGTAAGGCCCTAGCCTGGGTGGGACTCACGTCTGAATGGGCGAGTGACCTGC
>NW_020172451.1:294784-295381 GCF_003031525.2 Neophocaena asiaeorientalis asiaeorientalis | reverse complement strand
GGCGGTGAGGACGGTCAGGACCCCAGGAGAGAGACAGAGACAGGCGTTTGGAGCCAAGTGCCCATAACGGAGGCCGTCGGGTCCCTGTGCCCCACCTCCCCATACATAAGCCCCCCAAGTCAAGTCCTGAAGCACCCTTGCTCTCCAGAGAGCCCACCCTCTTTGGTGTCTCCCCCTCCTCAGGCCCCGTCCCACTCCTCCATCCATCCCATCCCATCCCATTGACTGACTCTCATCTGACCAGGGTAGGGGCCAGCAGGTCTGGACTCCGGACAGCTCCCCTGTACCCCCTTCTTCACAACACACACACCTCTAGGTGGCACCTTCCGCACCAGCCCCAGGATCGCCTCTGAGGCCTGGAGGGATGGGTGGCCGGGCACCAAGCAAAAGCCTGGTGATGCTGGCCCCCGCCGCCCACCCCGGCCCCAGGACACGGAGGAGACGCAGGCGTGCGGCGTGTCATTAGCGCTCTTTATAGACTCTGGTTCTAGGAACAGGCTGTCTGCGGCTGGCCGGCCGGGGCCAGCATGCTGACAGGGCGGGAGAGGGGATATTTACAGGCCCACCGTGAGGGCTGTACCGTGGCTGCTCCCGGCG
>NW_020172451.1:282146-293980 GCF_003031525.2 Neophocaena asiaeorientalis asiaeorientalis | reverse complement strand
AAAGAAGGCCTTCTCGTCCACAGTCTTGGGGGCACCCAGAGTGGGAGTGCCAGGCGCCACAGCCTCCACCTCCGCCAGGTCGATGAAGCCCTTGCACTCCGTGTCCACTCGGTGGTCGTAGTAGCGCAGCTGAGCAGGGGCAGGAGGTCAGGGCAGGGCTCCCTCGACTCCCCACCCCAGCCAGCCCGCTGACCACTCACCTGGTGCTTGGTCTTGTCCAGCACAAACCAGCGGGCCTTCCAGGGCTTCATGAAGGCCCCCTTCTTGTACAGGGTGCCCTCATAGGACCTGCGTTTGCAGGAGAACCGGCCAGAACAGCCATCAGGGCCCGGCAACGGCCCCGCCTCCCCGCCCCCGCCAGCCCCAGCAGCAAGACCGAGGCCCCTGTCCCCAAACTGACCCAAGCCCGGAGCACTGGGCAAGGGAACACGAAGAAGCCTGGAGTTGTCCCCAGAAAGGACCCCCTCACGCCCGTCACAGCACAGACACTTGGGAGGGTCCCACACCAGAGCCTCAGGGTCTCAGGGAAACAGCCCTACATGCAGAGCAGGGGCCCCTGACACGGAGCAGGCCGGTCCGGGGAGGCGACTGCGGCAACGTGGCCCCTCCAGGCCCAGAGGGTGGGATGCAGCCTGCTGGGCCCCAGCCTCACAGGTATCCCATGGTCCCTGTCCCTCTTCTCCTCCGCAGCCACCATGGCCTGGCTGTGGTCGCCAGTTCTATATCCCAAACCCCTTCCAAGCCCACCTGCTTCTCCCCAGCAACGGTCACAGCTTAGGCCACCATCATGGCCTCCCCGGCAAATCAGTCCACCTAAGAAATAACGACGCTCCCCAAAGGCACCTGCCCACACCCATCTGAGAACTGCCTGGGACCCCAGTCGAGTCCCCCTAGCTCAGAGGTGTCCGTGGTGCAGAGAGACCTGCTTCTCACACCTGTTCTCACTCTCAGCTGTCTGAAACTGGCTGTACAGGGTGCTGGTGCTGCGGCGGGCTGCCTGGCGGGAACCGGACGCACTTGAGCCGCTGCTCTGGTCGCTGTCCAGGCTGAGGCTCAGGGTGGAGCCCACGGGTCCCTCCTGCAGGTACACACCCAGCGAGCGGCGGTGGTGGGGCACGCTGGACACCAACAGGGAGCTGGGGGTGCCCTGGGGGCAGGAGGGTGGGCCCGTGTCAGGGGGGTGGCCTCCACCTCCTCCTGGCAGCAAGCCCACCCCAGCCCCCCGCACCCACCCCCGCTCACACGTTCGTCTTGCCGGCCTTCAAGGCGCTGGGCAGCTTTCACCCGATCCCAGGCATCCTTCCAACGCTCAGGGGGTCGGCCCAGCTCTGTCTCCAGCCGCTGCAGCTCCTGGAGGAGAATCAGTGACAGATTACGCAGAAAAAAAGTACCCAGACTAGAACACGAAAGGACAAAAGTATGGAAGATGTAGGACAGGAGACAGGGAAAAGATCTAACGACTGTGTAACTGTCGTCCAGAGGAGGAGGCAAGGGGGAGGGATTGGGCAGAATCAGTATTTGGAGACAACAGATGAAGAGACATCAAAAATATACTCAAGGGACTTCCCTGCTGGCACAGTGGTTAAGAACCCGCCTGCCAGTGCAGGGGACACGGGTTCGAGCCCTGGTCCGGGAAGATCCCACATGCCGCGGAGCAACTAAGCCCGTGCGCCGCAGCTACTGAGCCTGCGCTCCAGAGCCCGCAAGCCTAGAGCCCGTGCTCCGCAACAAGAGAAGCCACCGCAATGAGAAGCCCGCGCACTGCGACGACGAGTAGCCCCCACTCACCACAACCAGAGAAAGCCCGTGCACAGCAACGAAGACCCAACGCAGCCAAAAATAAATAAATTTAATTAAAAAAAAATTATTAGACAAGCAGAACAGCAGGAAAATAAGAAGCATCCTCAGGGGAAAAGTTAAAAGAAACAGACCCAGAAATGAACTAGACATACAAGAAGTTCCAAACAGTTTTTATAAATACATTTAAGACTTAAAGATGGACATAATGGTTGAGCAGATGGGGAATCTCTGCAGAAAAGAAAAACTATAAAGAAAAATGGAAATGCTAGAGCTGAAAAATACAATATCTGAAGTGGAAAATTCATTAAACAGGCTTAAGAGCACGTGAAACATAAGAAAGAAAAGAGCAGTAGAGTTGAAAACAATGTAACAGGAATCATAAAAATGAACTGCAGAGAGGAAAGATTGGAGGAAAAAACCAAATACAGCCTCAGTGACCTAGCGGGCAAAGAAGTCCCAGAGGAAATGAGGGACAAGATCATGCAGAAAAACTTTTCAAAGACATAACGGCCTAGGGACTTCCTTGGTGGTCCAGTGGTTGGGACTCTGCGCTTCAACACAGGGGGCGTGGGTTCGATCCCTGGTCGGGGAACTACGATCCCGCATGCCGCGGGGCACAGACAAAAAAAAAGAAAGAAAGAATGGCCTAAAATGTACTAGGTTTGATTAAAACTATCATCCCATACATCTAAGAAGCTGAAAGAACTCCAAGCAGAACAAACACACACAAAAAACATCATGTGATGGCCAAACTGCCGACACTAAAGATGAAGACAAAACCTTAAAGGTAGGGAAAAAAAGGGTGATGCTACACACGGTTTACAAGGATAAGAACGAGCACCAACACTCAGTCAGAAACAATGCAACAAGCAGAAAACACTGCAACGACATCTTTAAACTGCCAAGTATAAAAAGCTGTCAACCTAGCATTCTACATCCAAAGAAAACACCCTTTAAAAAATAAAGGCATAGATGCGGAGCAACTAAGCTTGTGTGCCACAACTACTAAGCCTGTGCTCCTAGAGCCCGCGAGACACAACTACTGAAACCCGTGCACCTAGAGCCCGTGCTCCACAGCGAGAGAAGCCACCGCAATGAGAAGCCTGTGCACGGCATCAAAGAGTAGCCCCCGCTCGCCGCAACTAAAGAAAGCCTGAGCGCAGCAGTGAAGACCCAACGTGGCAATAAATAAATAAACATTCCTTTAAAAAATAAATAAAGGCATAGAAAGAGAAATTAAAGAAACAATCCCATTTACCATTGCATCAGAAAGAATAAAATGCCTAGGAATAAGCCTAAGGCGGCAAAAGACCTGTACTCCAAAAACTATAAGATGCTGATGAACAAAACTGAAGATGACACAAACAGATGGAAAGATATACTGTGTTCTTGGATTGGAAGAATCAATACTGTTTAAATGACCACACTACGCAAGACAATCAACAGATTCAATGCAATTCCTATTAAATTACAAATGGCCTTTTTCACAGAACTAGAACAAAGAATTTTTAAATTTGTATGGAAACACAAAAGACCCCGAATAGCCAAAACAATCTTGAGAAAGAACAGAGCTGGAGGAACCATGTGCCCTGATTTCAGAATATACTACAAAGCTACAGTAATCAAAACAGTGTGGTACTGGCACAAAAACAGACACAGGTCAACAGAACAGGATAGAGAGCCCAGAAATAAACCCATGAACCTATGGTCAATTAAACTACAACAAAGGAGGCAAGAATATACAATGGAGAAAAAACAGCTTCTTCAATAAGTGGTGCTACGTGCTAAAGAATGAAATCAGAACATTCTCTAACACCATATACAAAAATAAACTCAAAATGGATTAAAGGGAATCCCCTGGCAGTTCAGTGCTTAGGACTCCGCACTTCCACTGCAGGGGGCATAGGTCTGATCCCCGGTCAGGGAACTAAGATCCCACAAGCTGCATGGCACCACCAAAAAAAACCAAAAGGATTAAAGATCTAAATGTAAGACCAGATACTATAAAACTCCCAGAGGGAAACATAGGCAGAACACTCTTTGACATAAAGCACAGCAATATTTTTTTGGATCCATCTCCTAGAATAACAGAAATAATAACAAAAATAAACAAATGGGACCTAATTAAACTTAAAAGCTTTTGCACAGCAGAGGAAACCATAAACAAAATGAAAAGACAGCCTATGGACTGGGAGAAAATATTTGCAAACAATGCTATGGACAAGAGATTAATTTCCAAAATATACAAACAGCTCACACAGCTTAATATCAAAGAAACAAACAACCCAATCAAAAAATGAGAAGACCTAAATAGACATTTCTCCAAAGAAGACCTACAGATGTCCAATAGGCACATGAAAAGATGCTCAATATACCTCACACCAGTGAGAAAGTCCATCATTAAAAAGTCTACAGGGGAGGGACTTCCCTGGTGGCAGTGGTTAAGAATCCGCCTGCCAAAACAGAGGACAAGGGTTCGATCCCTGGCCCGGGAAGATCCCACATGCCACGGAGCAACTAAGCCCGTGCACCACAACTGCTGAGCCTGAGCTCTAGAGCCCGCGAGCCACAACTACTGAAGCCCATGCGCGTAGAGCCCATGCTCCGCAACAAGAGAAGCCACCGCAAATGAGAAGCCCGCGCACACTAACAGAGAGCAGCCCCCGCTCGCCGCAACTAGAGAAAGCCCGTGCACAGCAACGAAGACCCAATGCTGACAAAAATAATAAATAAATAAACGTATATTAAAAAAATGTCTACAAATAACAAATGCTGAGAGGGAGTGGAGAAAAGGGAACCCTCCTACACTGCTGGTGGGAAGGTGAATTGGTGCAGCCACTATGGAAAACAGAATGGAGGTTCCTCAGAAAACTAAAATTAGAACTACCATATGACCCAGCAATTCCACTCCTGGGCATATATCCAGAAAAAACAAAATCTCTAATTCAAAAAGATACATGCACCCCCCTCCAATGTTCATAGCAGCAATATTCACAAAAGCCAAGACACAGAAGCAACAGATGAATGGATAAAGAAGATGTGGCGTACTTATAAAATGGAATACTACTCAGCCATAAAAAGAATGGAATAATGCCATGTGCAGCAACATGGACGGACCTAGAGATTGTCATACTAAGACAGAAAAACACAAATATATGATATCACGCATGTGGAATCTAAAAATATGATATAAAGGAACTTATTTACAAAATGGAAATAAACTCACAGACATAGAAAACAAACTTATGGGGGCTTCCCTGGTGGTCCAGTGGTTAAGAATCCACCTTCCAATGCAGGGAGCGCAGGTTCCATCCCTGGTCAGGCAACTAAGCCCATGGGCCACAACTAAAGAGCCCACATGCTCTGGATCCCATGTGCTCTGGAGCCCGCGCACCACAACTAGAGAGAAGCCGGCGGGCCACAACTAAGACCCGACGCAGCAAATAAATCAATAAATAAAAACTTACGGTTACCAAAGGGGATGGCAGGATAAGTTAGGAGTTCGGGATTAACATATGCACATTACTATATATAAAACAGATAATCAGCAAGGATCCACTGAATAGCACAGGGTACCATAGTTAACATCCTGTAATAATCTATAATGGAAAAGACTATAAAAGGAAGTGTATATATATATGTATACATATATATATATATCTGAGTCACTCTGCTGTACACCTGAAACTAACACAACATTGTAAACTATACAATAAGAACAGAAATGGTGAAAATAAAAAAAAAAAATGAAGACATTTTCAGGTTAAAAAAAAAAATAAGCTGAGGGAATTTGTCACTAGCAGATTTGGATTACAAGAAACATTAAAAGCTCTTCAGGCTACAGAGAAATGATACAATACCAGATCTACACTGAGAATGAAAAATACTGGGCACAGCAAATAGAAGACGTTTTCCTTGTTTCCTAATTTTTTTAAAACAAAGTGGACCATTTAAAACAACCATAACCCATGCTCTGTGCTGACGTCACAGGTAATAGTAAAAGGGCTGATGACAAAGGCAGAAGGGCAGGAGCGGGCAGTTCCCGTGGGGGTATGCAATTCAACCCCAGATGCGCTGGGACTGCAGTCACTGACAACCACTAAAAATAACACAAAGATACAGCTCAAAAGCCACACAAAGTAGATAACATGGAAAAGTAATACTCAACTGTCAGGAAAAATAACAAAAGGAAGAAAGCAGCAAAAAAAAAAAAGTCCCATGAAAGATAGAAATGGGTAAGAAGAAGACCTAACCACATGCTGAGTACCAACCAGAAACTCACCGTTAACTGTAAAGACACAGACCAGTCAGAAATGAAAGCACTACAGACAACATCACGCCACACAGACGCTGGCCTAGGGACACCAGCTCCAAGACCACGGGCAGTACCAGAGAGAAGAGGACGGTCCTCTGCCCTCTGTGCTTGTGGACCCCCCTTCACCCACAAAGCCATGACCCAGGCTCCCCCAAACCCTGCGTGGCCAGTGCCTTCAGCCTGGGCCACTGCTGGGCTGTGAAAACCTTTCCACCTGCTCGTTTACACCTCACCACCTCCCTGAGAGGCAGGAATCAGCCTCCCCACTTTCCCCACAAGGAAGCAGCCACTCGGATGCCTAGATATCCCTCCAAAGACACCCAGCCAAGGGGCGGGGCGGGCAATGCAAACCTTCCTGTGGTCCGGACCTGAGGCCCCGAGGGAGAACTCCGGCCACTGGACAGCCACCCTCTATGCCATCCCAGCCTCCCCGCAAACTCCAACCCCAAGGGGCTCTCTTCTCTCTTCTGGGGGCCCGTGTCCTATTGAATCCTGATTGCTGAGGCTAAGCAGACACGCCCACTAAGTCTGGCAGAGGGAGTGAGAGAAGCCTGAACGTCAACCCCAAGCTTCCAGGCCCATCTCTCTCTGAAGGGGGCACCACCAGGCAGGAGGGAACCCAGCAGAGCACCGTCCACATCGGGGGCCGGGGGGCCAGGGCAGGGCCACCGGACTGACGTGCGCTAGGACCCCCTCTCCCCTTCTCAGGGGCCACACGCACCTCCAGCAGCTGGGAGATGGCATCGGGCTGGGCTCGGGGGCAGCTGTCGTAGCAGGGCCACACCACCCGGCGCCTGCTCTGGGGGGCACCCCCATCGGGCCGCTCCTCCTCCGGGGGCTCAGGGGGCCCCTGCGCCAGCTCCCAGTCATAGGGGGGGCCCTCGGCCAGCGTCTCCTCGGTGTAGAAGTCCCACACCTTCAGGTTGGACACGTTGCTGTACGGCCGGAGGACCTGGGGGCGGGCCTGGCGTGAGCACCGGGGCGCGGAGGGGCCCGCCCGCCCCGACCAGGCTCTGCTCACCTCCGCGTCCTCGGGCGCGTACAGGTAGTTGTAGAACACCGGCGTCCTCTTGCTCAGCCTTTCCACGTACTCCCACACCGAGCGGCAGGCCGCCTGGCCCCGGCGCTCCCCCTTCTCCTCATACAGCAGCCCTGCAGGGGGCAGCGCTGAGCCCGGCCCCACCCCGGCTGTGACAGCGCCCCTGTGCCCACCTTCACCGCCCCCGCCCCCACCATACCCAGCTCGATGCGTTCGTAGTCCGAGTCCAGCAGGAAGGTCCGGAAGCGATGGGACGCGTGATGGTAGCCGAGGAACTTGAGGTAGAATGGGCTGAACTCGAACTCCATGGGGAACTGCAGGTGGACCTGTGGGGCATCAGGAGTCAGCGGCCAGCGGTCAGCACGCACAGCCCCCCACCACGGCCGCCCGCTCACCTGGTGCACGCAGTCCAGGAACTGCAGAAAGACTGGCGTGAAGCCACTGCTTTGCCCGGCCAGGGTGTGGGCCCCGCGGTGGCTGAAGCGATGGCCAAAGGACAGCCACTCCTTCTCCACCAGTAGACGGAAGCCCTCCAGGGTGCGGTAGAAGGGGTCCGAGAGCAGCTGCACCAGGGACACCACCTGCCAGCAGCGCCGTGGGTCAGCAGGGCGTGGGGACTGGGCCCAACACCCGCCCCCCCCACCCCGGCCACTGCGTACCTGAGTGGTGATGTCCCAGCCGTCCTCCAGGCTCACCAGGACAGAGGAGCCCGAGTCCAGGAGCTCCACCACCAGCACTGACACCTGCAGCAGCTTGTGGATCTGCAGGACCCGCAGCCCCTCAGCGCCTCTCAGAGCCCGTGGCCTGAGACCCCAGCACCCACACATCCACAGGGGCGGTGGCTGCGCACAGCCTGGACGGACCGAAATGCTCCAGCGTGCTTCCTCCCACCCGGCCGCCCACCCACCCGCCTATCAGCGTCTTCTGGGCCTGAAAAAGCATCCCCTCTCCTTGACGTGCCCAGCCCCACCCTGACAGAGAGTAGAGGGCTCCGATACAGCTGGGCCCTGGCCTCCCTCCCCTGTCCATGTACCACCACTGGGAAGTGGCCATCATCCCCTCCCGAAGCCCAATACTATCAAAAGAGCAAAAAGCCCAGACCCCGCCCACCCACGGCTCTAGGTAAGTGGTGGGGCCCAGCACCCAGGCGGGCACCGGACGGCCCCTGCCCATCACATCCCCTCCCCCCGGGTAGCTGTCCACCACGGTGGGGCAGGGGCAGTGGAGAGACCTGGATCAGCCACTCTGAGTCTTCCAGCGAGCACAGGAAGGAGGCTGAACCGGGCTCGGTGGCAGGATAGCCGGGGACACACGCCTTCAGCAGCTTCTTGAAGCTGCCTTTCACCTGCCGTGTCTCGAATACCTCGATGGGCACCAGCTCCCACTGCTGCAGGGGATCTGGCCGTACACCCTGGAGGAAGCCGGCCATGGTGAGATGCGCCCAGGCCCCGTGCCCCCACCTGGCCCCAGGACCCTGTCCCAGTCACCTTGAGCTGGGCTTTGTCTCCAATGATGTAGAGGGCTGCACGCTGGGGCCGGAGAAAGCCTGGGTCGGGGGGGGCCCCGTTGGCCTGGGGGGGACCCACGCCTGCTAGCCGGGTGCCTACATCAGTGCTGAGCCCACCGCTGCGCCCACCGGCCCGAACACTGCCCCATTTACCTGCACAGAGAAACCAGGTGAGCACCGGAGCAGGGCCAGGGCACCACTCACCTGGGGCAGAGCTCCCAGGGAGAGCAAGGGTGGGACTTGGGGTGTCAGGCTGTTAGTGGCCGGGGCTGTGGCGAGGGCTGGGTTACACTGGTCTGTCCCACGGGGCCGTTAGTGCCAGGTGTGGGGGACGTTAGTGCCCTGAGCAGTCACACGGGGCCATCAGTGCCAGGAGTAGGGAGACAGCCTGCGCGGTCAGTACAGTACCTCGGGGCGCAGTCCGTCTGGAGGCCAAGGCCGCCATGGGGTTGGACAGCGTAGTGACCCTGGCTCTGGGGCTGGGCACTGGGGGCACAGCAGAGAGAAGGCTCAGGCCTGGCCCCAGGCCCGGGGGTGCGCCCAGCAAGGGCGGAGCTGTGGCCCAAAGAAACTGGGTGCAGGGCTGGGTCACCACCGAACCCCCGGGGATCCCAGAGACAGTGAGCATCTGTCAAGGTCCTCTGGGCCCCCAGGGCAAACGAGGGAGCACAGGACCCGGTGGTGGGTAGGAAGGGTCAGGGGACAGGCAGGACCCTGCCTAAGCTGCTCATGACACGCAGCCACCAAGCGGCCCCTGCCCAGCACACAGCAGCAGCAGGAGGTGCCCATGAAGCGCAGCCCAGAGAAGAGGAGGCCCAGCCCGGGAGCGCCCAGCCTGGAACCTCAGAGGGTGGCTCAGTCCAGGACACAGGCAGGCCCAAGCCCCAGCACAGAGCCACCTGTGAGGACCAGGCCCGAGGCTTACGGGCTGGGACGGCCCAGCCTGGAGGCACAGGGAGCCCGCAGTAGGAGGCCTCTGGATTTCAAAGTCTGCACCTGGCTCTGACCCAGGCTCACTTGCCTCTACAGAGAGGGCGCAAGGCACCAGAGGCCAGCATGGCGCCAGCCCACTACGCTGCAGGCAGAAGCATGGTCACCCACAGTGAGGACAGTGTGTCCTCGTGACACAGAGTCTGGACCGGAACCGGTGTACGGCTGAGGCGAGCCGAGACCTTGTATGCCCCCAGGCAACGAGTGGGAAGGCCCGTGCCCAGAACTCGGGGGACACCCAGAAGCAGCACCAGCGGGCTGTGGGGACATTCAGAGATGCCCAAGCAACACTAGGGGAGACACAGGCACTAGGAGACGAAAGATCCTGCAGGGAAGGTGCTGCCTGCAGGGGCCACTCAGAACCACTGGAGCGGGCGGAAGGCAGGAAGACAGCGCGACCATGAAACACACTTAATGATGGACTCTGATGTTTGGAAAACTAAAAGCCACTCAAACTACAGAGCGGTATTCCCAGTAGAGGACCAAGGAGTAAGGCCTGCGCCGCTTCAGAAGGTGGCACCGAGCCCAGCGCTTCCTAGGGCAGCATCCCCATTAACCACCGTGAGGACAGCCTGGCCACCCTGTTCCCAGCCCCCTTGGCCCCGATGCCCAGCAAGTGGTAACAACAGCTACAGACGGAGCACTGAACTACAGGCTGCACGGGGACTGGGGGGCTGGTGTGCGCCAACAGCGGAGGAGGTGCCTGCGGTTGGGGTGCTCCTCAGGCCTCACTCGGGAGGGGTGAAGGCCCTCCAGCTACGGGAACGAGTGGCGGCTGCACCAGGAGGCCCTGTGCCACGGGCAGGAGCAGCCTGGGCCAGCGTGGGGGCAGTTGGCCATGGGGATGGCTGCAGACTCGGGTGGTGAGCTCACAGACTCAGGGTGGGCAGAGAGGGAAGAATCAAGGACGATGCCCGGGCTTCTGGAAGGCTCAGCCCCACAGGTGGCCTGCCAGCCCCCAAGCCCACCTGAGAGCTAGAGCAATGCATCTGGGAGCCAGTGCATCTTGAACCTAGAGCAGCAGCAGAGAAAAACGCAGACAAGTGTGAGGGGAGGGAGGGAATCAGGAAGGCCTGAGCGACAAGTGACCCCTGGTGTGATGTCTGCACAAGCCAGGGTGGGGGAAGGGTCTCACAGAGAGAAGTGACCCTCGTGTGACATCGGCCAACTCTACACACACAACCGCCAGGACGGCTCCAGGTGTGTACAGATCCCTGGTAGACGCTGTCACCACATCTGCTGAGGTACAGGCAGGGGTTGGCTCAGGCCAGCATCTGGGCAATGGTCAGGCCCAGTGCGGGCAGCCTCCCAGCCCTCATGCCTCCAGCGGGGTGATGAGACCTCCAAGCACGGACTGAGAGGCAGCTCGCTGATCACCAACGTGAGGACCAACGTGGGCTAGGTGGCAGCTCCAAGGAGGCCCAGCAGCTTTCAGGAGGGCCAAGAGGATGAACCGGAAAGGACCAGAGATCAGTGAGGGAGGGTCCAGGAGGGGAGATGGAGGGAGATGGGCAGGTAGGGGAGAGGCTGTCACGGGGGGAGATGAGGGAGATGCGGGGGCAGGATGGGGGCAGGTGGAGGGTAAGCGGGGTGCAGAAGCGATTGCCTTGGGGCAAGGCCCTGGGGTGAGGCTGCCCATCCTGACACAACCCCCACCCCCCGCCTGCACACCCTGGGGCCCTCCTGGGTGTCTCCTGTCTAAAACCCTCTCCCAGCGCTAGGCATCCACATGGCTCACCCTGCCACAACAGGGTCCCCGCCTGTCACCCCAGGAGACCAGACCACTGCTTGTGGACAGCACGCTCTTCTAAGGGTCACCCTGCACCAGCACCCCGATAGCAAGGGGTAGGGCCCAGGATGGCCCCTGGGCGCATGCCCCAAATTCCTGGGCCTGCTGCCTCCTCTGTGAACCCCCAGAGGAGTAGTCAGAGCTGGGCCTCAGGACACTCACCTGCTCCCACAGCCCAAACACTCTGCCCCCTTGTCGGTCTGCTCTCCATAAATGCCATCACTACCCCCCAGGTCCTCCGGCCCCGAGCACCCTCACCGTGACTGCCCATGTGGGCCGAGGAGAAGCCGCTGAGAGTGTTGCGACCGGACGCATCAGCATAGCGCGGCATGGAGCTGACCACGGCCTGCAGGTACTTCTCCTGCTCCAGGCTGCTGGAGTCCGCCTGGGACTG
>NW_020172451.1:280008-282011 GCF_003031525.2 Neophocaena asiaeorientalis asiaeorientalis | reverse complement strand
GCAGGGAGAACAGGGAGCCTACCCGGAGAAGGCGCGTTCTGGGCCTTGAAGAGGCCGACGACCCCCTTGCCGTGCAGGCCCCCTGAGCGCAGCAGCACGGCCTTGGAGCGTCCGCTGCGCCAACAGACCACCGGGAAGCGGTTCTGGCGGTAGCAGCGGGAGACGCGCTGCAGGGCGTTGTCCTGGACGCTCTGGGGGACGATGAGCAGCCCCGGATAGCTGCGAGGAGGCGGACGTGAGGGGAAAAGCAGGCCAAAGGCACTCTGGACCCACAGCCGGGCGCCCCTGGGCCTTCGGCCTCCTGGAGGCCACCAAACCTGCCGCGCTCACTGCTCACCTGCGGCAGATGGCGTACATGCGGTTGACCGGGGAGATCCGGAAGGGCTCGGATTTCGCGCGGCTCAGGCTGCTGCTCAGCGTGCCCAGCCCCAGGCGCTGGTAGTCCCGGCAGCACGCCCGCTCCACCAGGCTACTCATGGTCATGCGGTCCGAGGGCTTCAGGGCCAAGGAAGGGGTCAGCGTGCTGGGCTCCAGCTCCTCTGACACTGGGGCGGGCCAGGCACACGGGGGTCATTACCCACGGGCTGCCCGGGTCCCTTACCCCTCCACGTGAGGGTCTTCACCCAGACCGCCCACGGCTCCCCACACCCCCACCTGAGATCTCGTCCTCCTGGTCCCCAGGGGGTGGCTGGCCCCGGTGCTCCCAGCTCGGAGGGCTGTACTTCTTCCGGGTGACATACTGCCGCCCAATGGTCCTCTTAGCGTTCTTCATCAAGTTCCGGGACAGGGTCCTGGGGGGGCCCGAGGAGTACAGTTGCAGGGTCAGCAGAGGTGAGGAGATGGACAAGGGGACACACACACAGTGGTTCTGCGAAGGGAAGGTGTTCTGGCCTTGGGGCCCAGCTCCCTACCTGAAGGAAGGACCCTTGTCCTTGGTGGCACGGGGCGGCCGGCCAGGTGTGTGGGCAGAACCCAGGGTGAGCGCGAAGGTGCCCCTGATATCTGGCGGGTACCGCAGCTTGTGCAGCTGCTTGCGGAAGAGCTCAGCGCTGTCAGACCCCACCTCCTCGTCAAAGACCATCTTCAGCAGCTGTGTCAGACATGAGGCCCTCAGAGGCTGGGAGGCCCGTGGGCCTGAGCCCCGGCCACAAAGGCGGACAGGCCTACGGGACGCCCCGTGCTGCATCACTGGAGCTCGGGTGTTTCTAACAGGATGGACGGGTGAGGGCCCTGCGACCAGACAGCCCTGAGAAAGGCGGCTAGGTCTACCGTGGGACTGTGAAGGGCCAGTCTCGCCTCTCCATCCGGTGACGGACACGTCCTGAAGGAGCGCCCCAAGGACAGAGGGTGAGCGGAGGGCCTGCTCCCCAGACTGCATGTAGCCGGAGACTCAGGAACCCAGTCTTTGTGTTTCATCTAATCTGTGTAGGTTTCAGCTGGGCTGGGCTCATGCAGCACGCTCCAGACACGGCCTCTAGGGTTCGGGCCTTGCAAGGTAAACGGGAGAGCCCCAAAAACTGGCACATGGCGCAGGCAGAGGACACCAAGCTAAGACACAGCGACTTCCCTGTAAACTCAGGAATCACAAAGGGCTCAATGCTGGCTCAACGCCCGCTCATGAGAGCAAGACTAGGGCTCAGATGCTGCCTCCTGGAGAGGGCCGCGACTCAGGGGCCCACAGACCCCACCCAACACAGCCCACGCCCCAGCCGACCTGGAAGGTGCAGGAGCGCAGCTGCAGCCCGTCCGGCAGGTACTGGTCACTGGGGGTCTGGATATTAATGCGCTCCTCCTTGGTCAGCGCAGCCACCGGGAAGGAGCGGACCACCACCTGTTCCCCCACTTATAACAAGCCAGGTGCAGAGTCAGGGGGACGGGAGGGGTCGAGGGTCACAGAGTCTCAGGGTCCCAGAGCTATGGGGTAGACCGGGAGGGTGGGGAGGAAAGACAACAGCCTATCTCCCACAGAGACCCTAAACCCCTGAGAAGGGGAGAGGGAGAGG
>NW_020172451.1:266314-279781 GCF_003031525.2 Neophocaena asiaeorientalis asiaeorientalis | reverse complement strand
GGCAGGGGGAGCGGGGGCAGAGGGGTCCAAAGGCTCACCCAGGGGGTCAGTGGGCATCCCCGTGAAGATGACCCGGTACGTGGTGAGGAAGACAGCGCCCTCAGCCGGGAGCAGTGCGGGGCCGCCCCTGCTGCCCCCGGCACCCTCCTCACGCCCATCCGGCAGCAGGTAGACACGCAGGCCGTCCAGCACACACTCCTCACCGGGCAGCAGGCGTGGCCGAAGCAGTTTGGGCTGTTTGGGGACAGGAGCAGTGCCTCAGAACATAGCCCAGTCCTGGTGCCCGCCACTCCCCGGCCCCTACTCACCTTCTGGATGGGGGGCAGCCTCTTGCTCTCTCTCTGCACGGCCTCCAGGGTCTCGATGTGCATCTGGACGATGTCTGGGGGAGAGCAGTTCTCATGCCCTGGCCTGCGCCCACCCATCCAAGGGGAGTGTTTCCAGGCCCAGACCCCATACCTGGCACCATGACATGCAGCCCCTTGAGGTGGTCGCTGGTGACCCCACTCTCTGTGCAGACCTTGTCCACGAAGCGGTTGATGAAGCGGACCACGGCCCCGGGCACGTCACAGGTCTCTGCATCCTCGAAGCCGCTCTCTGTGTCGTAGCTCTCCGCCACGCTGCCTGCCATGCTGGGCCGGGGAGGGGCACAGTGGGCACAGGCCACCCAACCCAAGGCCTGTACTGCTCAGGTCCTGCCCCCAGGCCACACCCCACCTGCTGGTGAGCAGGCTGTTGCTGGCGCTCTCCAGGTCGCCCAGCCCTGCGCGCTCCCGGAGCAGCCGGCTCTTGGTGCTGTCCAGGGGCAGGAGCAGGTAGCTCATGCGGCTGGCGTAGTGGATGGCCTGGCTGAACACCGTGCTCTCCTCCTTCTGCACCAGCTCCTGCTGCTTCTCGCGGCTCAGGGTGGGCCACAGGCGCCTCTGCTCAGATGCCACGTCCAGGGCAGAGCGCTCGTCCTCCTGCGTGAGTGCCTCCCCAACCTGACCCAGGGGCCACACGTGAGCCAGAGCCAGGCCAGCCCCATCCCGCGGGCCCAGGGAGTCCCCACACACCTGGGAGGGGTCTCGGTCCTCGGCAGGCTCCAGGTAGAGGGCCCGGATGTGGGTCTGCACATCCCCGTAGAACATGGCCTCCCAGAACTGCGGCGTGCTCCACACTACGTGCTCCTGCACGCAGCTGTACGCAAACTGCGTCACCCCTGGGCTCAGCTTCTGCGGAAGCCAAGAGGGAGTCAGCGGGTGCAGCCGGCAAGAGGTTGGGGAGACTCTGTCCGCCCCAGCACTCACCCGGCAGAAGGCAGTGACCAGGGGCAGCAGAGCAGCTGCGATGCCGTGCTCATCCAGGGAGGTGCAGTCCTGCAGTAGGGCCGGGGGCGTCGGATCCCGGCCCCGTGCCATTCACACCCCCACCAGCACCGCCGACAGAGCAGCACCTCCCATCAGTCCCCGAACCGTCTGCACCAGCTCCCCAGGGCTGCTCGGAGGTTGAGGGCAGGAGGCCCCTGCACCAGCCTCCCACAAGGATTCTCCCCACGCCACCCTCACCGGCAGACCGGGGCCTCCCAGTTGTCGGCACCGCCAGCAGATGCACCCTCATGGGTGGGCCGGGGAAGCCCTGCCCGGCCCCACCCTGTGGCCACAGCGCCAGCAGGGTGTGAGGCCCGGCCTCACCTGCAGACAGCAGTTCATCATGCGGACCACGAAGTCGAACTGCTGGTGGTCAAGGACTGCCCGGTTCTGTTGCACATGCAGGTGCAGCTCCTGGGCAAGGCAGCGGCGGGCCGCACGCCCCTTTAGGGCCCTCAGCACGGCCGGAAGCAGCTGCGGACGGGGAAGCAAGGGGATGAGGGCACGAGCTTATGTGGACCCAACCGTGCCCTGAGGCACAGGGAAGGCCTGGCCTGGACATGGGGGCCAGAGCCCAGGCTCTCAGCACAGAGGAGACCGGAAGCCATCCGGTCAGGTGTGCCCAGACTGGGGCTTCAATGCCCCAGAGAGACCAACGCTCTAGTGGAGCCAGCCCCCCGCACACGAACCTCACAACACTGCCAGTGCTCTGAGCGAGACCCCACGGCTGGCCAGGGCCCCAGCGCCTAGAACGCACAAGCCTAACGCAGAGCCAGCAGCCGGCTCAGCACTGGGCGGGCCACAGAAAGGGCTGCACTTGTCCCGTTGATACTCCCGCACACTGTGAAACGACCAGGAACCCGATAAAGGGCTGGTTTAAGAACTAGGTGCTTCACAGAGAACCGCGCAGCTGTGAAACACAAGACAGACTCAAACTGGCTGTCCTGAGAGACCCAAAGTGTCAGTGGACATCACAGAGGGCAGAACGCTAAATGAACTCCACTTTCTGCAAGTAAAAACAAAAAGACACGTGTGAGTCGACACTAGTTTCCGTGAGCGATAAAGAAGACACTTAACAGTAGAGACTTTCAGAGCATTCTGACGACTAGAAGTTGAAGAAAATTCCTCCCGCGGAGCCTCCCCAGCAGGCTGCACCCAGCTGTTCTGAGGTGGACCTGGTGTCCACCTGCCCTTCTTGCCAGCCCAGCTCCCTCCAGCCGCCTGCAGGAGAACGAGGGCCAGGGCTCCTCTGAGAGCCGCTGCGCTGGCCCAGGCCGCCCCCACCCAGAGCCCCCAGCGCTCCCTGTGCCCGGGTTACCCTCACCTTCTTGGCCTCAAGCATCTTCCCCTCGAACACGTAGGAGATGCAGTTCCGGACCACCTCCAGCCGGCGCGCACTGTTGCCGTGGAGCCCACTGCTCCGTTCCAGTATGGCGGCTGGGGAGCAGAGAACGTGCTCACCTCTGACCTCACGTCCACCCTCGGCCACACTCAGGCTCCCCCTCCCGGTTACGCACTCATGGGGGGCCCTGAGGGCACGGTGGTCTTCTTCTCGGCCTTCACGGCCGGGGGTGCGCCCTGCATCTTGGCTGTGGCCTGATCCACGATCCACTGCACCATGCCCTCGTCTAGCCGGGGGAAGGGCCGGGGCGCCCGCCGCAGGTGGCTGGCCTCCCCTGGCCTCTGCACCTTGTGCATGGCCACAGCAGGGTACGGGTTCTCCTGGGGGGGGACACAGGCAGGATGGGCGAGCAGCCCCAGGCCAGGGCAGCACAGTGACCCGCCCCCTCGTGCCACCTGCCTTACGTTCTTGTAGAGCTGCTCTGCCAGTTCCTTGACATGACGCAGGACACGCTGGGGGTGGCTGTCATCCGCCCGCATCCGTGCCACCTCGTGGGCCACCAGCTGGAGGAGGAAGCAGGGTCAGGCGGGCTGGCTGGGGCAGGGAGGGGGGTGATGGCGGCTCCTCCCAGCTGGGGTCGGGGTGCACCTCATCAAATAGGTCCGTAGGACGGTAGGGGACCCCGCGCTCCGACACAAAGCCTGCAAAGGCCATGCCCTCCAACACCTTCATCAGGAAGTCATCCTCCACCAGCCCACGCTGACCCAGGAAGGCTGCCTGCGGTGCACAAAGAGGTCAGCCCCTCGGGCACTCACCTTCTGCCCAGCCCCGCCCCCACCTGGCGCCCACCTTATGGAAGCGGATGACAGGCTCCGGGTGGATGCGGACCATGTGCAGACACCAGCGGTAGCCTTGCAGGAGCTGAGCAAAGAGCCGCAGGAAGACGGCGCGCAGCTCCTTATCCTGGGGCATACGTGAGGGCAGGTGAGTGCCAGGCCCTGAGCCTTCCAGGCACCTCACCCTCCTGACCCTCCAAGCTTCCTCCACACAAGCCACAGGGCCTCCTCTAAGACTCGGTGCCAACGGCCACTCCTGTGCAGGACCCTCCGAGGCTCACACCCACCCCACGCGGCCCTGGCGACCCCCTGGAGGAGTGCTCAGCACCGGGTGGGCCTGGGCCCCCGGAGGGGCAGCGACCCCCACCTGCATCTTCAGGGAGGAAGTGGACGTCGTAGGTGGAGGGAAGGCAAGATCTGCCAGCTCCAGCTCTGGATCCAGGACCTGTGGAAGCAGCAGGGAGCAGGGTCAGCTGCACACCAGCCCCACGCTCTGGCTTCCTCTGGCCACCAAGTGACCCCACCCCAGCCTGCCCGAGGCACCAGCCTCCCCGAGGCCCCCGGTCCTGCCTCACCATGCTCAGAATACTGTGTGTCTGGCTCTGCAGTGGCTCTGGCAGGGGTGGAATGTGCACACACTCGGGCACAGTCACTGTCCCTCCATCAAGATCAGCTACAATCACATCCAGCTGTGGACCAAAGGGAGCGAGCGGTCAGAGAGCCACGGGCCAGTCAGCAGGGCCTGGGGTCAGCCCAGCCTGGAGCAGCCCAGCCTGGAGCAGCGAGGCAGACGCCGAGCAGGGCCCTCACCAGCTCCTGGGCCTCTGCCTGGAAGGCAGCGTTGACTCCGATGATGAAGGGTGTGGGCGTGCTGAGCACCTCCAGGAGCTGCGCCGGCAGGATGGGCACGTACGTGAAACTGCAACGGGCCAAGGCTCAGCGCGACAGCCCGAGGGCCAGGGCGGGGCGGAGGGACTGCGGGGCAGTGGGCAACGGTAAGGTCAGCACCTGTATCTGAGAGGGAAGAGCAGCGCCAGGAGTCCCCGGCAGGCATCCGAGAGGCGCTGGTAGCTCCGGGACAGGAAGAGCACCTTGTGCTCCGTGAGCGCCGCACAGAACAGAGACAGCACGTTGGTGATGCCTGAGGAGGAGGACAGGCTTAGAGGGTGCAGGCGCCCGCCCTGCGGTGAAACCTCGATGTCTGTCCGCCAGCCCCGGGAGGGGAGACGAAGGACTGTGTAGGGGCTGTGGGGCTGCGGGCACCAGGCTCACCCAGCTGGCGGAAAAGCAGGGCCACGCTGCAGCGGCTGATGGGCAGCGAGTCGGTGAGTGGGGTCTGGATGACCTGCCGGTCCCCAGCCCCCAAAGAGATGGTTCTCTGTAGAGAGAGAGGGACCAGTGCTCAGCTGCTCCACCCAGACCTGGGTCACCCCCAGCTTCACAGCCTCAGGCAGGCCTGGGGGAATAACAGACCCCGAGGTGGGACTGGCCAGGACGGGCAGCACAGCACAAGGGAAAGGCCACGCCTGGCCTCTGTCGGCCCAAGCAGTGCTGCAGAGAAAACTCTGGGCCTCTGACCTGGGGTGGGGACGGGGCCTGGGTGGGCAGAAGAAACAAAGAATCCGTACCACTCCGTCCTCAACAGAGTCCAGCTGCACGGGACAGACAGGCAGAGAGACACAGTTAGACACACCCACACGTGGGGACACAGACGGGGGGGTGGACAGATAAGCCAACACTGACACCCAGAGACAGGCACACCCAAGGAGGGAGAGGACAGAGGAACCAAAGGGTGCCAGGTGGAGAGCCAGATGCGACATGGGACACAAGACAGGCAGGGCCAAGAAAAGAGGACAGGCGGCAGCACCAAGACGCAGGACAGTGTCCGAGGCTGGGGCCGCACTCCGCCCAGGCTGGACTCCGAATGCCTACCAGGCCCCACCCCGTGGCCTCAGGCACCAGCGGGTCCTGTGGCTGCAGGTGGACAGCAGCTGCCTCCTGACCCACCTGTGAGCCCCCGGCCAGAGGGATGATGCACGTCAGCAGGTTCCCAACCACGTTCTCCAGGCCCACGTTCAGGCCCTCCACGTGGATGGTGTAGATGAGACCCAGGCTGTTCTGCAAGGACCACAGATCGGAGAATGACGGCCCAGCCAGCGGGAGCACCCCGCATCCTGCCCTGTGCCCGGCTGCCCGCCTCACCCTGAACACCTCCGCATGGTCCAATCGAGACACCAGCACCAGCGTCTTTGGAGCAAACAGCTGGCCGGACGGGCCAGGAGCTGCAGTTGACAGTCCCACTGGGCCTCCCTCACCTGCCTCCTCTTCCCTCTCGGCAGTGTCCTCGGTGCACAGTCCTTCCTGTGGACAGAAGCCCCATATGCCAGGCTCTCAGGCAGGTCTCCTGAGGCCTGGGGGCTGGGGGTGGTGGTGAAGGGGGACACGGGACACAGGTGACTCAGACAGGACTGGCCCTCTGGAAACTTCAGCCTTTGTGGGGTTGGGTCAGCAGGACCAGACACACACAGGACAGAGGGAGTCGGCCACAGTCAGAGGCACGGCCCAGGCAGGGTTACCTGTGTGGGCTCCACGGGCTCCCAGAAAGTCAAGCACGCGCAGTAGTGCCGCTCCGAATTGATATCGGTGAGGACAGCAACAAAGAAGGTCGGCGGGTTCCTCTCGGGACACAGCTGCCACCCACTGGGCTGGCAAAACTATCGGGAGGAAGGGGACGGGGGTCAGCAGTCAGTTCCCTCTAGCCCCCTGCCTGCGAGGGACTGCACAGCCAGGGCCTGGAGGCCGGGTTCCAGTGCAGCCAGCAGCAGCCTGCTCTGTGACCCACGTGCCTTGCCTCCTGGACCTCAGCCTTCTCCCACACAAAAGGGAGTAAGAGCCTCCGGCCTCACTGTGCGGGGCGAGAACCCTGTGATGCAGGGCATGGTCCCCACCACCAAGAGGGAGCGACAACAAGACGTGATGTGGGCACCAAGCGCCCGGCCAGCCAAGCCTGCACCCCCGCCCTACGTTCTCCAATGCAGCTGATGTCTCCTTGTACCCAGCGGGGTCCTCACGGTGCCTGCCCCCCACCGTCTCAGCACCCCAGCCCTTGGCTCCAGGCCCTGGGGGAGCACCCACACTCACCAGCTCGATGCCCTGGGGGAACGGGTTGTCCTCCCAGTCCTTCTCTGGGAAGCGCTGCAGGATCTGGCCCTGGCCTTCCGCACTCCCTGAGGACAGGAGCAGGGGTCAGAGCACATCCCACCTCCCACCCCCGCACCCGGTCAGGAGCCTCAAGGGTCCAAGTGGAAACATCTCACCCATCCTGGCCCTCAGGTGGCACCAGACCAGCCCCAGCTCCCAAACCTATGGTTTCCCTAAAGACAGTCCTGTGAGGAGGGGTCCCTAGGCAGCCACAGACCCCAGGACCACCAGAGAGCATGGAGAGAAGCCCCTGCTGTGGGGTCGGGGTCCCTGCAAGCCTCTGGCTGGGCCAGGCACCAAGAGCACAGGAGGCCCATCACAGATGTGGGGGGGGGGGGGGGATAAATTGGGAGATTGGGACTGACATATACACACCATTGTATATAAAACAGGTAACTAATAAGGACCTACCGTATAACACAGGGATCTCTACTCAGTACTCTATAATGAACTTAACGGGAAAAGAATCTAAAAAAGAGTGGATATATGTATATGTATAACTGGTTCACTTTGCTATACAGCAGAAACTAACACAACATTGTAAATCAACTCTACTCCAATAAGAAAAAGTTTTTTAAATGACCTGGAAATTTTAAAAAATAAAGTAAAACAAAATAAACTGTGAGAGCCTCAAAAAAAAAAAAGGGGGGGCACAGGAGCCCCAGCCCAGGGGAGCAGGGGGAGATACTCCCTACTCCCACCCCCACTATCCCCCTCCTGGGTCCCACCCACTGTGTCAACACCCCCAGCCAGAACCCACACCCAGCCTGCCACATGCCAGCATGCCCGCCCAACTGCATAGCACCTGCCCCTCCAGCAAGGGGAGAGCTGTTCCCGACTGTTCCACAGCCAGCGCCCAGCTTAGGCACTCGGCCCACAGCCCTGCTCCCCGCCTCCGCCTCACCTGCCAGCCCTGGGCCCACTTGAGAGGTGCAAGGGTCTCGCACCTGCCACCTGTGCCGGCGGAAGGACCACCCGTGCCTACAGCCCCAAACTGCGGCTTGTCCCCGCTGCCTCAAGAGGCAGACTCGACAAGCAAAGGTCCCAGAAGACAGCCAGAGAGGGGTGGGGCTGGCAGGAAGGACAGGAGCGCTCTCCCGAGCCCTGAAGGTGGTGGCACACAGGCCTGCTCCCTGCCTGCAAAGGCCGCCTTGCACACAGCCACAGACCAGGTTGCCCTGTGCAGCCCTGAGGGTCCTCTAGACCAGGGAGAAGGGCATGGCCCTGCACCCCCAGCCTGCTAGCTCCCCATGTGTTCCCCAGAGAACCCCCTCCACTCCCAAAGCCACTTGGCCCGCTAAGCCCCCTCCGGTCTGCTTCCCCCACTCCATGCCCAGGGCAGTGCTGCCAGGTCCAGTCCACACTGGCAGGACCAGCTGGAGGCCCCTGCCTCTTGCCCACCCTTTGTGGAAACAAACCTGGAGGCGTGACGAGGGTCAAGTCGGGGAAGCACTCACCTGGGCGTCGTGGAGGAAGGACGGGGGTCCCTGTTCTGCCCCCAGCTCCCACCCAGCATGGCAGCAGCTTGAAGCAGGAAAGACAAAAAGCTCTCCACCTTCACCTCCCACACTCGACAAGCAGGTCCAGCCCTCCGCTCAGACCAGCCTCAACACTACTGCCCACACCAGCAGAAGAGCAGGGGTGGATAGGGAAGGCCCAGAAAGCCCCCGTGTGCAGCCTCTGAGGACCTGTGAGATGCAGTCCCACGTCCAGCCTGCCTGGTCCACCTGTGACCTGAGTGGGCACAGGAGCCTCAGACCGAGCTGGGGGCCTGGGCACAGGCCTGGACCCAAGGGCACTGGCAAACGGACCCCAGCAGCCCAAGAGCACACACTCCCCAGGCCCCCAGAGGCAGAGGAGCTGGGCTGCAATCTTAGGAACCCGCCACTCTCCAGGATCACGGAGGCAATACCAAAAAGGTCAGCAGCAGGCAGGTTGCTGCTGGCTGGGGGAGCAGGGGTAGTGAGGGGCTGTGACTCTGACTCACCAAACCTCAGCTTCCTGCTCCCCTCCCCCTCCCACCACTGACACTGAGAGGAGGTGGCAGACAAGACAGGGTGGGGGAGGACAGGTGTCTGCTGGTGCCTCACCTACCTACACACACACACACACACACACACACACACACACACACACACACCACACACACACACACCCCGAAGCCCCCAGGGTCCATCCAGGCCCACTCCCAAGGGCCACCCTCAACAGGCCCAGGCTGGCTCACCCTAAACTGTGGCTCCTCCCCCAGGGCCAACTTGGGTGCAGCCCCAAACCACCATCTCGGCTCAACCCTGGCTGGCACCCAGGGCTCACCCAATTCTTGCCACGAGGCAGCAGGAGGAGGAAGGAAGGGAGGTGTGTGTGGATGGGGACAGTAGCCTCTGCCCCATCTCCCTCCCGAAGCCAGTGGGCAGGTGGCCTTCAGGGGGCTGCTTTCCACAGCCTCTCCCCCAGGGAAGTGGGCAGAGTGGCTGGCCACCGGCCACTGCCCACCCTCCCTACCCCATTCATCGTGGGGAACGTCTACTCCCACGTGCAGGGCTCCACCCTCCAAAGAACTGAGCGCAGGCTTTCCTGGAGGTGTCCAGGCCGCCTACAGAGGTTGTGGGGCGGGGGCGCGGGGAGGATGGCACTAGGCTGGGCAGGTGAGCATTCCCCCGCCAGCTCCTCCTCTGGGCCATGATGGTCCCAAACTTGGCCCTCAGGTCTCAGCCCAAAGAGCATCACCTCCTCTAGCCAGCTCTCTGCACCCTGCCCAAGTCTGGGGCCTGCAGTGGGACCGCAAGAACCTCCCACCCTCTAACACAGCCTTCTGGGATTCCTGGTGCACCTGTTGGCCAGCTGAGCCAGACAGGAGCTCCACGAGCAAGAAGCTACATCTCCGCGTCCAGCGCTGCACAGCCCTCAGCCTAATTAGGGCTTGCTGATCACAGACAGCCGCCGCACCACCCTCCCACCACGATCGGCCCCGCTCACACGCCACAGGCAAACAGGTTCCTCAGTAGGAAGTCCAGGGCAGCTTCCGGAGCCCCAAGGCACACCAGTGCTCGCCGGCCCTCCCTGGAAGGGTGCACCGTGGATGCGTCCTGACTCCCTCACCCTTCTCTGAGACCCCAGCCTATGCCTCAGCTCTGTGCCAACAGGGGCCGGGCTGCAATCTGGCTGCTGGCCTGAATCCTGGGGGTTGGGGTAGGGCTCTGCCACATCTCCCAGTGTCCCCCACCCAGTCGAGCTCTTGAGGCCGTGAAGGGGACCTACAGCAGCTGAGTCCCCTGCTCTCTTGGGGTAGACAAGAGAGAGGACACCTCCACCCCATGGTGACAGGACTAATCCAACCAGCACAGCTGTGCGTCACAGGGCGGGACTTGGGGGGGCCCTAGGAGGAAGGGCACAGAGATCCCCTGAGACACAGATGGGGACAAGAGCTGTGTCCCCACAGCCAGCCCCAGAGCGGGGAACACAGAGCTCACGTTCGTCATCTGCTGGCAACGCCATCACCAGTGCCAGGCTCCGATGCCTGGGCCGGCCCAGACCAGCATGTGCTGTGGGCAGAGGCGAGGGAGGATGGCGCCCTCCGCTGCCCGCCCCTCCCTACACCCAGCGCACACACCCTGAGATGAGCCGGGCCGTAGGAAGGACGGCAGCGTCCTGCTGCAAACCCAACCTCCCACCTCAACACAAACCTCCACACACAGGCCGCTCCCAGCTGGCCACAGCACAGGACAAGTGCAGAGGGGCTGCAACCTCTCCAACCTCCCCGGTCAGACCCGACTGGCTCTGACCCAAGGACTTGGACCCTCGGGCTCCCAGGGTGGGGCTGGGAGCCAGCCAAGGCCATCCCAAACAGCCCCAACCTGCTCCAAAGAGAGGGCAGGAACATGGGTGGGGAGAGTAGATGGGGCCGAGGAATGTGGCCAGCTCAACATGGTCAGGACCAAAAGAGGCCAGGCCAGGGGTGGAAAGTCTTCTTCTCAGATGTTTGGGGGTGGAACCCCCAGCAGCAGGAGGGGTCCAGCCCCTCCTCCCTGGCAGATATGCACTCGGCCATCTGGTCAGATCAAAGACACACCCCGGCACTGGTCACACTGTGTAAAATCAGCTGACCACCATCAGGGCACTCCCTGGCCAGGAACTGGGCAAGGTAGTCTCTCTGGCCCCCACGAAGTCCCCAGGGCTGGGCCAGGGTGCAACACAGGCTAAACCCATGTCCTTAGTGAAGGAGCTCCCCCAACTCACCAAGGGAGGAGCCTACACCTTCTGAGATGAATGGAAGGGAACCACCCAGTCCCCTCCCTGCCCTCCTGCCTGGAGCGGTCTGCCAGGTAGTAACCATGAAAGCAGGGTGCTTCCTCAGGTAGGACTTCGGGACTCAGCCCAGAAGGTCCGCACAGGGTGTCCGGATCCAGGCCAAGGACAAGCCTTCCACCACTCGGCACTCTCCACTGAACCCAAAAGACTCTATGTCTTGCCCTAGCGTCCTAGGCCTGCCAGCACGCACGGGTGCCTGCGTGCCACCTCCCGCAGAGGTGCCCACTGTCTGTGCCAAGTGCTGTCCACACACTGGCTGCTCAGCATTAACAAGACACCCATCACTTCCTGGAGCCTTCTGTGTGAACAGCTCCTTGTGTGTATGTCCACCTTGTGCTCAGAGCAGCCTGGGAGGTCTGTGTCACTCACCCTACCCCCACATGAGGAAGGTGAAGTGCGGAGGGCCGAAAGACTGGTCCAAGGTCACAGAGGTATCAAGTGGCAAAGCAGGGACCACCGAGCCTCACGCGGCGCTCCTCTGCTTCAGACTCCCCCACCACCTCGCTCTGCCCTCAGCCCCACAGCCGGGATTCCAGCTCGTGGGCTTGTTCCTCACAGGGATGGACCAGTCATGCCAAGGGAGGCCCTGAGGCTGGGTAGCCAGCCAGCAGCTGACCAGCTCCAACCCCGGAAGACAGTGGTTAGGGGGCTCCATGGCCCCCCAGCACTACTGAAGGGGACATCTTGAGAATCACTCCTTCCGGTCACTTGGGGTGAGCAGGCACTGTGGGCGCCAGCCTTCTCCCCGGCTCTGCTCAGAGGCCACACACACCTGGGGTGCCCACCGCCCGTGTGGCTCCAGCCAGCTTGTCACGGAGCCCACCCATGCCTCCTCTCACCTTCCTCACATTCACTCCAGCTGCCACCACCATCAGCATGCTTCCCACACTGCCCTCGGCGTCCTCAGCCTCCAAGCTCACTCTGCTCATGCAGCCCCTGCCCTGGCACGCAGCCTGGGGGCCCTCACACTGGGGCAGCACCTTGGCCAGCCTTGTCTCCCTGGATCCAGTGCACCCCGCTGCTGCAGCTGGCATGTCCTCCTCACTGCCCCCTCCCCACATGCCTTGGAGCAGACAGCTCTCCCTCTGGGCCTGTTCAACACTGACAGTGAGCCTGCCACGTGCAGACTGCAGGACGAGGACAACTGGTCCTTGCCTACAAGAACGCCCTCCCTGAAGGGAGAGACATGCTCATGACTGAGGGTGTCGGGATGGATACGACAGGAGGAGTGGAGAGGAGGAGCGAGTGTTGAGTGAAAGGGCGCGAGGAGGGTCTGGAGAGTGTGGAGTCCCGAAGGTACAGGCTCAGCCAGAAGAAAAGCAAAGAGGAGTGCAAGTCCGGGTCCTGGATGGTGACAGAGGCAGCTGGGGTGACAAGAAGCAGGGTAGACTGGGGGTCTCGACCCCACTCTCAGGCTCAAGGTTCAGCCCCAGCCTGACCACACAGCCACCCCACCCCCCAGTGACACGCGTGCCCTCCTGCAGTTTGGGATCTGAGACCCCAGCTTAGCTCTGGGGTAGGCTGGGTGTGAGTCCCAGCCCCTCTGGGGGCTCAGACCAGGCACTCAACCTCTCTGCCCTGACTGCACTCTACACATGGGGGCAACGACAGGGAAACCTCGGTGGGCTGCTGGCAGGAAGAAGTGAGATCACGCACACAAAGGGCTGTGCAGGGCCTGGCACGCTGAGTGCACACCCCAACACTGCTGTCTCCACGGCTGTTGCTGATGTCACTGTCAGGCTGTTTTCTCCTACCCCCTGGGCTGAAGGGCTCTCAGACACGGGCGCTGACCCTAGACACGGACCTCCTGGCCATCGGCACCAGTCACCACACCACTCTCCCACCCAGGGCTTGGCTGCAGGCATGAAGTCGGCAGGCCCTCTGCCAGGAACACTCTTCTCTCTCCTCTCCACAGTTCCCTCTGAAGTCCTCCGAGTTCCAACTCAAACACCACCTCTTCAAGCAGTAGTCCCTGAACCCCACCCCTTTTCTGCATGCTCCCCAGCCTCCTGTACCTGAGACACGGCACACGGGCCGGAGGCTCCAGACCAGAGGCACTGGGGGTCAGAGGAGGGGCTTGCAAGTGAACGTTCCGTGCCCCTGGAAGCAGAGCCGCCCGGCAGTCCGCCAAAGCAGAGAGAGCCCATCCCACCCAACTGGGAGTCGGGAGGCCGAGCCGCCCCAGGGCCCTCCCACCTCCGGGGCGACGCCGAGACGCTATCGGCCCGGTTCTGCCCTGACTGGGGTGGGCAATCTCGGCCCGCCCCGTCTCGCCGCGCTGCCCACCTCGGGGAGGTCGGCCCTCCGTGACCCCCGACCCCGGACTCCTAACCAGGGCGGCAGGTGCCCGGCTGACCCTGGGGCTGCCCCGCCGCCCCGGCTGATCCTCCCCGGCTCCCGGTCCCCGGCCCTCAGCCCTCGGCCGCTCCCC
>NW_020172451.1:261435-265325 GCF_003031525.2 Neophocaena asiaeorientalis asiaeorientalis | reverse complement strand
GCGGGCTCGGTTCCCGGGGGCGGGATTCAGCCGCTCACCACCCTCAAGCGGTGACAGCGACGGCGGCTCGGGCGGGTCAGCTGCAGGCGCGGGCCGGGTCAGAGCGCGCCTCGCCGTCGCGGCTCCCACGCAGGGCGGAGAGGGGTCGGGCCCCGCCTCTGGGAGCGCTGTCTGGGGTCCGCGTGGCTCCCGGGGCTCTCTACCCCGGCGCTGTCAGTCTGCTGGAAGGCCCGGCCCTACCCACAGGTCTCCCAAACTGGGGCCCTAAGCCATCCCCTGGGGCTGCCAGCCTGGTGATAGGGGGGAGTACCCACCCAGGCCCTACCCTTGGGGTTCCCAGCCTGAGGAGGGCTCTGGCCCCACTTGGAAGCCCAGTCTAAGTGAGGGGAAACGCTTAACACATGTACTTTTGTTTTTTTAATTTCTATTTATTTATTCGTTCACTCATTCATTCATTTATTTTTAACACATGTACTTTTTAAAAGGCGCGCTGCACGTCCTGCCGTGAAGAGCCGCGTACTAGGCCGTGAGGCGCCGGGGCCCGGGTGCGCTGCTTGGGAGAAGGCTGCACCACTCAGGGTCCCTGACAGTGCCCACCACCCTCAGCGCGGGGGCCGGCCAGGGCCTCCCCCGCAGTGACACAGGGATGGGCAAGGGGGACACAGAGTCTAGGGCAGAACACGCTAGGAGAGGAGATGGGGTGGGGGGAGGGGCAGCCCCAGGGCTGCTCGCTGACAGGCTGGGAGGGTTCGGGGTGACTTTGGCTGCTTCAAGAACCTACGAAGGAACAAACTGCTGGCGTTCCTCCTCCATCCCCTCGCAGGGGCCCGCCTGGAGAATGAGTGGAACACAACCCAGAGACAAGCGCTGAGGGGGAAGACCACCAGGCTCCCCTCCCTGCCTCTGGGCACATGCCCAGCCACAGCCTCCTCTGCTTCCGGGCGGTACTGGGTAGATAGGCTGAGAACCCCTCCTTTTTGCCCCAGCTGTCTTGAGTTAGCTTTTGTCACTTACACCCAAAAAGGTCCTCACCGCCACATTACCACACCACTGAGCTTGTGCACGGGCAGGCAGTGTCCCAGGAAAGCCCTCTGGCCTAGCACATGAGCCCAGGACTGGCTCTTCCACAGAGATGGTGGGGACCCTGCACTCCATTTTCTTCCACTCTCATGCCCTCCTTGCAAGGAGCCCATTCCTTGAGCACCTTAGGGTCAAGGGTAGGTTTGGGGTTACGTCTAGACCATGACAGCCCCACTCAAGTTCCTTGCTACCACACTGCCCATGCTACCCTCAGAGGCACTCGCTGCTGCCCGCTTCCTGTCTGTGGCTCCAGTCACCTGTCATCCTGCCAGCATCGTTGCCCCCCGCCGGACAGTTTTCTCTGTCCTCACCTGGCAAACCCCAGCCACGCACAGTCCTGCCCGTCCGTCTCCTCGAGGCCTGCAGCGCCAGCTGGTGCAGAGTAGGCACAGTGACCCCGCGGCCCCGGCTGTGGATGCACTCTCGCCACTGCCCAGCCTGCTGACATCTGGTCAGCTCTGTTCTCTCTGCAGTCTCCTCTGACCCCCTTCCCGTGTCTCAGAAATGACCCCACTGCCCTCCTTCACAGAGAAAACAGACTTGCATCACCCCAAGTCTGCCCCCCTCACTCCCGCCTCCCCCTCCACAGCGACCACAGAGGCTCTGCCCCTCCTGCCCCCTCCCCACCTCTGGCTGTTTGCTAGGTACCCCCATCCTCAATCTTTCCCTCTCTGTGGATCCTCGCCATCGGGATTAAACTCGGTCTCTCCCACCTTAAAACACTCAAGCAAAACCTCCCTAGATGCTGTCTGCCCAGCCAATTGCCACCCTCGCTTTTCCTGCTCCACGATGATTTCTCTCTAAAGCATTCCTCCAGGGGAACCTCTGGTCTGCTTCTTGTGTGTTTCCATGGGTGAGCAGTGCTCTGAGTGGCTCCGCAGAAGCAGCTCCTCCACTGAGGATCAGTGGGGGAAGCCCGTGGATTTCCCCTTGGGGGGCACATGGACAGTTACAGACCACAAGTGCCACAAGCTGCTGTGCAGGGGCTGTGGGATCACAGGGGGTCTCTGATCCAGTCAAGAGGGATAGGGGTGAAATAAGCTCCCAGGCTGAAGCCTGAGGCCAGAGGACACCCTGCCCGTGGGCTGTCGGGGAAATGAGACCCTAGGCCTGTGGTGGCAGCCAGTGTTCTGAGAGAAAGAGTGCAGTGGCCAAGGGCCTAAGAGACTGCGAATTTTTATCTATTTCTTCTTTATTGGTGGGGTGAGTGATACGGTCACATGTGTTTTGGAAAGACGGTACTGGCAGCACTGTGGAAGGCAGATTGAGGGAGGACGGGGGTGCTGGTGGGAGAAGCAGCAGCTGCAGAACCGGATCCACCCCTGGGGTCCCTCGCCTGCCCCTCTTCCCACGCCGGGTTCTGTCCTCTCTCTTCACTCTCTGTGGGTGATGGTCACCACACTCCTCACCTCTCAGAGCCTTGCCAGCTCCAAAACTCCCCAGACTCTGTTCCAGGGCTGCCTTCTCTTCAGCCCCAGGCCCAGGACTCTGGAGGCCAGCAAGACATCCCTACCGGGATGTCCCCCAGGTAGCTAACCCCTCCCCCCACTCTCCCTGCATCAGCAAACAGATGGGTGGGCTGACCCTCCTCATCTGCCCCCCTGCTCTGCTCTGTTTCTCTGACCCATTCTCTCTGTCCCCACTGCACCCTTCCTGCCAGCCCTTCAGCACCCACCTCCCTGCTGAATTCCACTTTTCTAGCATAAATGTGATCACATCACCCACCCTCCTTCCGGTAAAAATAAATAAATAGAAACGGGAATACCTGCTGATGCTTCCCTACCGCTCTTTCACATGGCAGGTGGTCACCACTTGTTGATTTATTCTTCCAGCTAATGTTTGCTGAGCTCCCACGGCATGTGCAGAAGGAGGGACGGAGAGTGACCAGGTCACTCATGATGACCCGCTAAGAGGGGGCAGGACCGGAGCAGGGAAGACAGAAGAGGAAACACAAGTGGATGCAGAGTTGCTCAGATGACCAGAATGTGTGAGCGTGTGATGGGGTAATTGTCCCCTCCCAGAGGGACACAGGGATGAAGAACCCCGGCACCAAGTCCGTTATCGATGGACAGGGCATCAGCTTTGCGGAGAGCAGTTTGGCTCCATCTGTCAACACAAACACGGGCTCACCTTCAGCCAGAATTCCCATGTCTGCAGAAGGATCCTATAGAGACACATCCATGGGCTCAGGAAGAAGGGTTCCTGCTCTTGGAAAGCTTGGAAATCACCTAACCGCTTCCCAATAAAGGATCAATTAAGTCACAGAACACCTACATTTTGGTGTAGGATCAACCATAAGAAAGAATGGCAGTCTCTACATTTACATGTATTTTTACCTATGTATGCATAGGTGTCTGTATGTAGTGCACACACACAGGATGCAACCCCCCCTCAACAAAACGCACACAAGAGAAAGTCAGGAAGGGGCGCCCATCCGGACCTGGGAGAGGAACCCACGGGACGGCAGTGAGAGGTTCTCACCTTCTACTTATTTAAATTTCTTACAAAAACCAGTTAATACTTCGGTAATGGTGGGGGGTGGGGGGAGGGTAGAGATTTTAGGAATAGAGCTGCTAGGACCTCTTAAGGAGGGGTCTCAAAATCGCCTCTGTCCAGGCCCCTGCCACTCATTGGCGCGGACATTTGGGAGGTGAGGCCCAGGGACCTAGAGGTGGTGGGCGGGACCCAGCCCCGCCGATTGCACGCCGCAGCACCCAGTTCTTTACCCCTCCAGCCTCAGGGACAGTGTCCCCCACCAGAAGCTGGCGGAGGTGAGGCTGGCCTCCCTGGGTCTCTGGCCAGCCCCCCGC
>NW_020172451.1:247023-261388 GCF_003031525.2 Neophocaena asiaeorientalis asiaeorientalis | reverse complement strand
TCCGCCCCCCTGGAAGACTATTTAGCCCCGAGGCGCTGAGGCTCAGGCCCCGGCAGTGCCCCGACCGCCAGCTGACCGAGGAGGTTCACGCACCACTTCGTGTCGCTTTGTGTTGGAGACCCTCGCCGACCTACCGGCGCCAGCCCGCGCGCCCCGAGGTGCGGGCGGAAGCGGTGGCTCAGCCGAGGGCCGCCCCCAACACCTGCCCGGCTCACTGCCCCCTCCGGCCCCGCCCTCATGGTCCGGCTCTTGACGGTCACCCTCGGTTGCATCAGCTTCCTCTACCTGCAGCTCCCAGGCGCGCTGTCCCTCGGCCTGGCCCGGAGCCGGCCGCCCGCGCGACCCAGGTGAGCAGGTCTCAGACCACGCTGGCTGCCGGGGCAGGAAGCCAGAGTGCTCGGGGGAGGCCTCCCTCCGACCCCGACCCCTCCCCAGTTCCTCTAGCCCCTGGTTGGGGAAACCCCCCACCTGCTGCTGGGGCCAACCCCCTAGATCAAGGGCCAGCCCCAGGCCCTAAGCAACCCCCCAGCAGGGCAAGAGGTTCCTCTTTCTCTGCCTGTCCTCCGAAGGCATGCCCACTCCTCGACACTGGCAGAGCAGACCCCTCAAAAGGAAAGGTCAGCTGTGGGAGGGGAGGCTGGAGGGGCCTCAGGCCCGCCCACCTCCCCCCACCCCAAGGGAAGGGCTGAGAGGGAGTCACCTGAGTCCTGAGCTTAGTGGCCCACAGAGGCCAGGGCTGCCCCTTGCCCAGGGAGGAGCAGGTAAATGGGCTACTGAGTGGCTGAGGGCCAGGCCCTGAGCCCTGAGCTCAGTGGGCTTCCCCTGCCAGTGACCCCAGGCCTGTGTGGAAGGGAAAGTGGGTGGGTTTATGGGTCCCTGAAAGGCTGGCCCGCCGGACTTACTTCCTCCATCTCCCTCTGCAGGGAGCCCCCAGCCCGGACTCCTTCCAGTGGCTTGCAGTCCCGGCACCCTGCAGCCTGGCCTGTGGTCTGGAAGCTGCACCAGGCCCTCCAGCCCCAGAGGAGTGCCAGCCTGGCCCCTGCTATGGGTCAGCCTCTCCGGAATGGCCCCCGCCGACACTTGGGTCCCCGCAGGCCCCGAGCCCAGCTCCTGCGTGTGGGCTGTGTGCTGGGCACCTGCCAGGTGCAGAACCTCAGCCATCGCCTGTGGCAGCTTATCGGCTCAGCCGGCCCACACGACTCAGCCCCTGTGGACCCCAGCAGCCCGCACAGCTACGGCTGAGGCGTGGCAGGCCATACCCCTGCCTGTCCCAGCTGGGATGCCGCGCCCTAATCCCAGAGCTGCAGCTGAGCCCCCAGCCCAGAACTAGCCCCGAAGCTCCTGCAAAGAGCAGTCACTGGAACAGCGGTGCAGGCCCCTGAGGACACCCTCGCCCCACCCTACCCCCACCAGGTTCTGCAGCAGCCAACCTCGAATGACTGTGGACACAGAAGCCAGTGCACGTGTGTGGACCCAGCAGATCCTGAACACCCAGGGGCTCTGCCCCTGGGGAGTGTAACACTTGGAGGCGGTTGGCAGCATTAGAGGACAGGGTCTGCCCAAGGACGTAGGGCAGATGCCAGGGACCTGAACACCCTGGGCCACCTCTGGGCAAGCAGGAGAGAGGAGGGGCCCGGAGTTGGCCCAGCATGGCCTCTTCCCTGCTGGTCTTGACATGGTAGGATTAAGGCTGGACTGCCCTGTTCCAGCTGGGCCCAAGGTCACGATGGAGACTCCCTGCCTGTATGCCCTGAGGGCAGCTGGGGAAAGGGTGCAGGGGTTCTGGGGCAGAGCAGGGCAGAACACCCTTCCCACTCCCTAGGGCAGGGTGGGAGTGGGGCGGGGCAAATCTCCCAGCCCAAATCTCTCAGTTAAGGCGGAAGCACCACCACCTCAAGGTGGGTAGGGATGGCCGAACAGGGGTTGGGGCCCCGCGGGCCACAGGGGCTCCCTGAGCCCCATTCCTGCCCGGCGTGGGGACAACAGGAGGCTGGAGCAGGCTTGCCAGGAGCCTGGGGGAGGGGACTGGCCTCAAATTATCTGAAGAACAAGTCCACAGCCAGGGGGCGGAGTTCTTGGTGTGTGTGTCTGCCCCCACCTCCCACCCGCCACGGAGGAGGGGGAGGGGCTTTAAGTGCTGTGACACCAGAGCCTTTTGCTAGTCCTGTAGTACTGGCGCCCTATGCCTCACGGGTTCAGAAATATGGTTTCCGTTATTTAACAAATGTTCATACAGCACTTAATTTGTCGATGTTTGCCATGTCACCCTCTCAGCCACCCTGTGAAGAGAGCATGCCTTTATCCCAGCTCTGCAGCCAGAGATCAGGGAGGTGCCTGCGGTCCCTGCAGTGCCCACCCACAGAGCCCATACCCTGGGTCGCTGGCAGGCCTGCCCCTCAGACCCCCGGGGGCCCCCTAAGGGCGGGAGGCTCCTGGAAGCGCCATCTGGCCTCCCACCCTTGCGCGTGCTCTTCCAGCTCAGGGCTCACCTTCCTTCCACCAGGCCCCGTGGGAATAGTTCAGGCTGGTCCCCGCCCCGCTGGGGAGATGAACTGAGGACAGCAGGGGCCCCGGGGGAGGAGCCGAGAGCGCCCAGGCCCTGAGCCCAGGGGAGGCGTGGATGTTGGGGGGAGGCTGGAACAGGTGTGTGAGTGGGGGCTGGATGGGCGGCAGGCTGGGCCTCAGAGCTGGGAGCCTATGGCCACCAAGGGGTGTAGAGCAGGCAGGGAGGGTGGGCTATGGCACAGGGCCAGGGGGACTCGGGGGTAAGGAAGAGGAGGGCTCCGGGAGGGCCGAGTCAGGGAGAGTCAGGAGCTCAGCTCGGCCCAGATCCTCCCTGGCCCCGGCCCTGGGGTAAAGTCCCTTGCGGTCTGGTTCTCCACGCGGGATGCTCCCCCTGCCAGAACACCACCCCACACTGCACCCTCCTTGTGGCAACGCAGACTGCCAGGAGGCCCCCAGGATTGCACCACCTGGTGCCCTTGCCGAGGTGCTGCCTGAGCCTTGGACTGTTTTTCCTTAGGGTCGCCCGCCATGGTCACAGCATCGCACTGTGGTCCACATGGCCCCTGAGCTCCAGACCGTGTCCTGGCTGCCTATCTGACACCCCACTTGGAGGCCTGGTGGCAGCCCCCCAGCTCCCCCACCCGCTGCCCCTCTCCTGCCTCATCTGGATCCACCGGCCGGCCCTTTGTCCCTTCTCTTGGTCCAAGCCACCACCTGCTTTGGGGTCATGGTTTCAGCCCCCGTCCCACCTCCCCAGGCCCCTCTCCATCCTTGCAGCCAATATTTTCTGAGCACTTGTGGAAACAGAATAAACCCTGCCCCCACCCCCAGGGACTGAGATTCCAGTGGGAGGAGGCAGAGGAAACCAACCTCAAAAGTGCGTGAGGGATGCACCTGCACCTGGGAAGCTGGAGGCACTATGGGCTCACATGGGCCAAGAGCACTTTGCTGTTTCAAGTACGGCCTGGTTGATTCTCAGCGTGGGCAGGAGGCGCCTTGCGGAGTGCCCAGCACCTCGCACCTCGCCCACTGCCCTCTCCCGTCCCACTCACCCTGACGGCGCTCGGTGCCCGTCCTTCGCCAGAGTGCCGGCCTCTTTCCAGTGACTGGACCGTCAGCTCCAGGCGGTGCGGTCCCTGCTGTGTCCTCACTGCCTAACTCAGCCCGCACATGACCAGCGCTATGTATTCATCTCTGCCCTGACTCGAGATGGAGCCCCTCGCTCCAAGAGCCTGACAAAGACCCCCTGGACCAAACGTGAGCCCAAGGCTCCAGCCTCGCCCAGTATTAGCAAGAATCACACCCTTGACAGAATCCTGGGGTGTAGCAAGAGCGCCCCCACCCTTGATGTCTCGCCTCTGGCTATCTTCCCTCCTGACCCCTGCCCACCCAGCCCACCCCAGGCCCCGTCCCTGCCTGGTGGCTGTAAATCTCCAGCTGACTGTGCTGGGGATTTTACTCTGTGTTCAGAGTGGAGCCCGACCTCTCCCTTCTAGGAAAACGTGAATAAAGTCTTCTATCCCATTTTAACAAGTGTCAAAATGACTTTCTGAAATAAGCCCCGCCCCACCCCGCCCCAAATCCCAGGTGCCTGGGGATGATAGGGTGTTGGGAGGGGCCTACCGCCTGGGGCATGGAGGTGTTTAAAGCTTGGGAGGAAGGAGTGTTGGTGGCCGGGCCACTGGGGCTGCTTCTATGCTGACACATTAACTCTCAGAGGCCAGGAGGAGGGTGGATGGTCACTCATTACCGAGGGCCAAGGCCAAGGGGCTGGGTGGTGTCCGGTCACTTATGTAACCTGTGGGCATATATACGGGCACCCAGGCCTGTGGAGCTCTGCCCCCTCTCAGGATGAAGGTGGCTGTGGTGAGTACCCCAGACCCCGCACGGGCTGCTCCCCCGGGGAAAAGGCAGCAGCGCCACGCCCTCTCCCAGCGGGTTTCTGCCGCCCGCTCATCTGGGTCAAAGGTCTCCCTCCTTCCTGTCGTGGTCTAGCTGGGGCAAGGGTCGTCGGCCCAACCCCTGGGCTCCCTGCAGACCCAGGTCTTGAGAAGGAGATGCCGGGTAGGGGTGCTGCCAGAGCCGTGCATCACTGGGGAAGCAGGCATCCTCGGCATCCACCCTGCAGATAAGGACACCAGGAGCCTGGAGCACCCACGCGCCTGTGCTGGGAGGGGCTGTGCCCTGGGGCGCCCACTGCATCTGACAGTCTCGTACCCCCTTGGGGATGTCCTCACTCCCTCACGGAGCTGGCATTGTGGTGAAATGGGTTCACTCCCCCACCCAACCAGGACCCAGACCCTTCCCTGGTCTACCGGCCTGATATGGAGCCAGAGGCGGCCAAAGACAAGGGCAGCTTCCGAAACTACACGGTGAGCACCTGCGGCCGCCCCTCACTGCGCCCCTGCCTCTCCTGCCCCTGGGAAGGGCAGCACCTGTCCCCTTGCACAGCTCCAGGGGCTGTCCTGGGGATACCCCGTTCGCGTCTCATGGGGCCAGGCCTGGGATTGGGAGGCAGTGGCCCCCTGGGTGTGAAGGGCAGGGGTTGGCGAGCTGCCTGGCTGACCCTCTGCCTTGCAGTCCGGCCCTCTCCTGGACCGTGTCTTCACCACCTACAAGCTTATGCACACGTGGCAGACCGTGGACTTCGTCAGGAGGAAGGTAGCTGGAAGACTCCCAACCCGAACCCCCCGAGGGCCGACCCTGGGGCTACGCTGACCTCTCCCTTACTGGCCCAGCATGCCCAGTTTGGGAGCTTCTCCTATAAGAGAATGACTGTCATGGAGGCTGTGGACATGCTGGATGCGCTGGTGGACGAGTCGGACCCCGACGTGGACTTCCCCAACTCCTTCCACGCCTTCCAGACTGCCGAGGGCATCCGGAAGGCCCATCCCGACAAGGGTGTGCTCCCCACCCGCCCCGGCTGGTGGTGGGGGAGGGTGGAGGTCCGGCCCTCTCCCAGCAAGCCCTGCCCCCCACCCCAGCCCCAAGGCTGTCCCTCTGCCCTGGCCCCTGCACCCCCTCTAGCCTGCCCTGCCCCTCTCTCTCCCCCAGACTGGTTCCACCTCGCCGGGCTCCTGCATGACCTGGGGAAGGTCCTGGCTCTGGCAGGGGAGCCCCAGGTGAGGAGAGGGGTGGAGGGGGTGGGCAGGGCGGGGCCCAGGGCAGCCTCGGCTCTGAGCTCTGCTCTGGACACCCACTTGGTGGGCAGGCCAGTCAGGCCCACCCACCGTTACCTGTCCCTCCCCAGTGGGCAGTCGTTGGAGACACCTTCCCAGTTGGCTGCCGTCCCCAAAGCTCTGTGCTTTTCTGGGACTCTACCTTCCAGGACAACCCTGACCTCCAGGACCCTCTGTACAGGTATACTTCCCTCGCCATTGGCCCTTCCCTCTGCAGGGTGTTTCTGAGCCCCCCTCACCCTCTGTCTCTCCCTGCAGCACAGAGCTTGGCATGTACCAGCCCCACTGTGGGCTCGAGAACGTCCTCATGTCCTGGGGCCATGACGGTGAGGCCAGTTAGAGACAGCAACAGTGGGGACTGCGGTGGGGGCCACGCCTCTGGGTGCCTGGTGGTGACACCCTCTCTCCCCCAGAGTACATGTACCAGATGATGAAGTTCAACAAATTCTCCCTCCCACCGGAGGTAGGTGTGGGGGAGGAACCAAACCAAGAACCCCGCCCAGCCTAGCCCAGTCCATCCCAGTTCATCCCAGTTCATCCCAGTCCAGCCCAGCCTGGCCCAGCCTAGTCCAGTTCATCCCAGTGCAGCCCAGTGCAGCCCAGTCCAGCCCAGCCTGGAGCGTGGGGTGTGGTTCCTCCTGCCCCAGGCCTTCTACATCATCCGGTTCCACTCCTTCTACCCGTGGCACACGGGCGGCGACTACCAGCAGCTGTGCGACGAGCAGGACTTGGCCATGCTGCCCTGGGTGCAGGAGTTCAAGTATGGTCGTGCCCGTGGGGGGGAGGCGGGGGAGGGGAGGGGACCCGGGGCTTCATGAGGCACTGTCCCTCCGCGCTGCAGCAAGTTCGATCTCTACACCAAGAGCTCCGACCTGCCAGATGTGGACAAGCTGCGGCCCTACTACCAGGGGCTCATTGACAAGTACTGCCCCGGTGTCCTCCACTGGTGACCGGCCTGCCCACCCTGCCCACACCCAGCTGGGTGCCCTGGGGTGACAGCCACTGTCAGGCACAGTGACGACCCACCCTGGCCTTTCTAGGGGACCCCACATACCCACCTGCATTCCCTGCCCCGTTGGCCCTTCTCCCCGGTTGCAATAAAGACCTTGAAGCAGCTCGTGAGTCTGACCCTCAAACCCTCATTGAGACCGAGGCGTGTCGTGGCAGGGCAGTCACTTGGGGGGGCGGGGGGCGGGACAGGCAAGTCCGCGATCTTGTGGACACGCGTGCCCGGCCATTTCTGCTGCCATAAGCTTCTTGCTCGTCCTCCCAGCTCTGGCGTCAGAACCTGGGGTCACCCTGCCCACCTCCACATTCTGAAAACAGCCACTGAGTCCTCTGGGCTCAGTCCCCTTAAAGAAAACAATACAAAATACCTGATAGCTAGAAGAACGCACTACAGGAAACATCATGAGAAATGCTCACTCAGGTTAACTGCCATGAACACGATCCACGAAAACACGCCAAGAAACCCTCCGTGGGCCCCAGGGTGCAGCCCTCACCTTGGCCGACAGTCACCTTCTTTTCCTTGTGGTTTCGTCCCCCAAGTGCGCACCCCTCATGCTGCAGTTCAGCGTCAGCCTTCCCTCTACTAGCGGTTTATTCCTTTGAAGAAAGTGGCTCATGTGTCTAGGGACTTCCTGTTGGGATTTGCTGGTTGCGTCCCCATGGTATCTGTCAGTATACTTTCCTCGGTCTTTCTTGCTAACTGGCAAATAAGTTTAGAGACTTAGTCAGATTCAGGTTTGACTTGTTGAGGGCAGGGGTGCCCTAGAGGCGGGGGCTGTGCTTTATCAGGAAGCCCCGCTGTTTCCCGTGTTGTCAGAAGCTGCTGTGCGGCAGTTTCAGGTCTAAGAACACCCTCCACTGGATAGAGTGAGAACAGCAAGGCTCCAGTTCCATCCTCACTCACCTGGTAGAGCCCTGCAGTGAAGAGCAGCTCCCCTGGTGCTGTTTGGCTCCATACTCTTAATTTACCGTTTTGCAAGAGCTGGTTCCCTAGCATCCTTCAAACATGATCAAGTTGTCTGTTTTTGAATCAAGAACGCGTAGATTTCAGCATATTTGCGCCTCAGTGAGTTATTCTTACTGGTGCTCAGACAGGGTTGGGGAGGGTCTTTCCTGTGGGCCCCTGGCTTCTTCTGACCATCGCAAGGGTCTCTGGGATGTCTTGCCGCGTCTGGTGTAACAAGACGCCCGACTGTTTCCTGTGTCTGCTGTAACAAATTATCACAAGCTTGGTGACTTAAAACAACAGAAGTTTATTCTCTCAAGTGCTGGAAGGAAGCCAGAAGCCTGAGATCAATGTGTCAGCAGTGCCCCCGCCGGAGGCTCCGGGAAGATCCAGCCTCAGGTGACACCAGCACACCCTGGCTGGTGGATGGCTGTCTCTTCTCTGTCTTCACGCAGCTCCTTTTCTGTGTCTGTCTCCCTCTGCCCCTCTTATAGAGACACCTGTGATGGTATTTAGTGCCCACCCAGACTATCCAGGATGACCTCCTCATCTCAACGTCCATAATTATATCTGCAAGATGCTTTTTCCAAGTACGGTTACACTCACAAGTTCCAGGGATCGGATGTGGACATCTTTGGGGGCCATTTTCCAGTTTACCACAGAGGCTGCCCTAGACGTAGAATTGGCCCTTTCTCCAAGGAGCCTTAATTTTGCTGAGTGGGAGGTGGTATTACAAATCCACGTGCTGGGGCTGAAGACCCAGTCACTTCTTGAATGTCCACTGGTTGTAGCCACGAAAGGTGGCACTGCCCGCTGCCCCCCCTGCCTTGTCCAGGCTGCCGCACGGTCAGACCCTCCTGTTCCGCTCAAACCCCACCCCGGCCCTCCCTGTGTACCCCAGCCCCTCTGTGCGCTGGTGTCAGGAGAGGACGGGCTCGAGTGTGTCAAGAGGCTTTGCCCAAGCTCTCCTCCACTCGCTGCGCTTCCTTCTGGAGAATCCCTGCCTGCCCTGGGCTCCCTCGCACTGTCCCTGGGCAGCCTTCCCAGCCGCGGCCCCCTCTCAGCCTTTGAGCTCAGGCAGGGCAGGTACAGGGTGCCAAGGGGGTCCCTCCCTAGAGTTGCTTGTGGGGTGCAGGGGGCTCTGAGCCTGGACTGGGTGTGGGCAACGGGGCCTCTCAGCCTTCCTGGGAGCAGGGAAGAGGCTGGGGTGGGGAAGAGAAGCATGAGCCCCAGAGCTGGGCAGGGGGATGTTGGACAGACGCCCCTCTGGGCCCTGAAACCCCCCGGGGGAGCCTCCCAAGTGCAGAGCAGGAGTGGCCACCTTTGCCTCTGCTCCTGGGTCCCCAGGCCTCTCTGTGGCCCTGCAGACCCTAACCTGGCCATCTCCAAAAAGGCCCCAGCGTGGGGGAAGGGCAGCAGGGACCAGGGCTCCCGTATTTCTGTCTACCAGGGCCCCGCTGGGAGCCTCAGGGCACTGGGGCAGCTGAGGAGCCCGCAGAGAGGAGGAGGGGCTTGCCCTCCCTTCAGCCTGCTCTGCTTTCCGTCACCGGACCGCTGCCTCACTGCACCCGCCCCTCCTGCAGCCCGCCGACTCCCACGGCCCGGGTCAGGCCTTCCAGCACCCTTCTAACTAGCCACGTTTCTCTGTCAAGGAACCAGTTTCTTCTAAGAGAGTGGTAGCAAGCCACAGAGTCTTAGAGGAATGTAGAATTTGTTATCAGGCCCCTTTGGGGCTGAAAGTTGGCAATGCCTGCCGGTAATGAAAATCTGGCGGGTTCGTGGCCTGCAGGAGCGTAGCGGCTGATTATGGCCTTGTTACTCTGGCCAGGCCGAGGGGACTGTGACCATAGAGGAAGGTGGCTGCTTCCAAGGGCACTGATGGCCTAAGAAAATACAACAATACGCTCAAACCCCTACATTTCAGGCTCAAGCCTGGACTGAAAGAGAAACAGTCTGTGGCTATACCCAGACCGCAGCCCTTAGGGCTTGGTAGGCAGCTAGCTGCCTGGCGGCCCCCGAAACTCTAGGCTGTCAGGGGCCTGTGAGGTCACTGCTATTTTCACCCAGAGACGTCATTGACTTTTCACTGAGCCCACATTCCCATGGTGACAGAATGTCACAATGGGGGCAACGGTCGTGGCCGTGTCCGTCTAGTCCTCACTCTTGCAGTTTAAAAAAAGGTAAGTTTTACTTAAGAATATCTTTTTTTATCTTTTGGGCGGCTCCATGTGGCTTGCAGGATCTTAGTTCCCCAACCAGGGATTGAACCCAGGCCCTCGGCAGTGAAAATGCTGAGTCCTAACCACTGGACGGCCAGGGAATTCCCAAGAATGTCTTTGATGAAGTAGTAAAAGCTATTGATACTGTTAAGTCTCCTCCTTGAGTGCAGCTCTTTTTGAAGCTGGGGGGGACAGGAAGTTCTGTGCGGGCAACAGCAGGACGGCTGCCTAGGGAGAGCGGGTGTGGCCCCAGCTGCCAGCTCAGCGGGTCAGTCTTACTCGGGAGAACAACTGACAAACACACCCGAGTCACTCAGCCTCGGGGATTTGGTGATCATTTCCTCAAAAATGGACAAACTGAGGGCTTCCCTGGTGGCGCAGTGGTTAAGAATCCACCTGCCAACGCGGGGGACATGGGTTCAAGCCCTGGTCTGGGAAGATCCCACATGCTGTGGAGCAACTAAGCCCGTGAGCCACAACTACTGAAGCCCGCGTGCCGCATTGAAGAGTAGCCCCTGCTTGCTGCAACTAGAGAAAGCCCCCGCGCAACAATGAAGACCCAACACAGCCAAAAATAAATAAATAAATTTATTGTTTAAAAAAAATGGACAAAGGAAAACGATGACAGCATTTATTGCCAATGATAACATTTAGCTTTCAAGAAAAAATTGGGATTTGGGAAAACTTGTGTCCACCACCGTGAACTTGACAGCTTCCTCATACTTAAAGATTTGTCTGATAAGGTGGATGGTGAAATTAATGAGTGTGATTTTTTTAGACTGTACGATGGAATGTGTCAACATCTGGAAGATTTGCATAACTCACTGGGCCAAGATTTTCCAAATGACCAATATGTGACCCACCAAAATCACACCTGAGTAAAAATATCCATTCCGAGTACAAGATGCACACACGGATTTTCACGTGGGAGAGGACGGAAAGCTCACTGGTAAGGTTCCAGATTCCAAATTGCAGTAACCCCCCAAGAAACTACCACTCGCACCCCACGACCCCAAATCAGTGATCTGATGGAATGGTGCAGCCACCAGTCGAAGCCCTAGCCGTGGTGCCAGCTTGGAGACGGCGCCTCTGGGAGTCGGGCTGTAGAAAATGCCCTGTGTCTGGGAGCCATCTGGTGCACGTGGCTCTCACTCCTGCACCCGCGACCCCTGGAGAAGCTGTTGCTGCCTGCCCCAGTGACCGGGTGATGCTGCATGTGGAATGCACTTCTCAAGGAAGCAGTGCTTCCTCCCACAGACAGCCCTCTGAGCTGGGCAAGGCCAGCCACGTGGCCCTTCTGAGCACCTTGGCAGCTGAATGAGCAGGCAGCTGAGGGGTGTGACCAGGGCTGACCTCCACTGGGAAAGGGCTGCTGGTGCAGGGCTGAGAGGCCAGGAGGACTGGGAACAAGCTCCTGGAGACCCATAGATGTGCAGTGCTGAGTCCAGCAGCCAGCTTAGTGGAAGACGGCAGCGCCCTCTGCAGACGGGCCCGAGGGCTCAGCTGTCTCAAGACGGTGGGCGTGGAGGCCCGACCAGCCCTGCCTCGTGATCGTTGCAGGACCAAGCACAAGCTGTATTTTTTCCTTGCTGTCCTTCAAACATCTTCTGGAGGCTAACTTCACCGTTCAATGAGATGTGAGATGTAGAATTTCGAGGTGCGACTGTACTGAGCTCATGGGTGGGTGTCCAGCTGGAGCCTGGAAGTGATGTGGGTGCCTCCCCACCTGGCATGAGCGAGGGGTTTCGAATGAGATGTAGAGTGGCTGCCTTGCGTTGGTGGAACGTTGTGTGGGTGTGGGGAGGGAGTGGGAATCAGAAAGATGGACTCATCAGGGGCCTGGGTACCCAAGGGGGTGGGTGTCGGAACTCTTCCTGTGGACGGAGGCTCTGCCTTTCCACGAGTCTGGGTGGGAGGCTGGGCTGCACTTCCTCTCCCACCTTTCCTTTTGGAAGCCAAGAAGGGGAGAAACGTGGTGCTCGCCCAGGAGCCATGGGGTCCACATCCCAGCCCCACTGGACTCTGGAGTCAGCCCTGGGTCCCGGCACTGTGTGTCCTCACCAGGCCAGGCTATGGTAAGGTTTTGCCTCTGGCCAATCTTAGTAAGTTTACTCTTGGTAAAGGGAAGTTCACGTGAATTACTGGCTCATTGCATTTGTGTGTTTATTCATTTATGGGTTTTTTTTTGAAGCTTGGGAAGGTTGTGTTGCGTCAGATGACTGAACAGTTAGAAAATAAATTTATAAAGCACGTAGAATATTTTAGGCATTTAAAATTTATAAATGGAACCCTTCAGAGTTATTGCTAAAACCTGCTAGAGTTAAATAGAAGAGAGAAAATGAAAGTACATGGATTGGGAGACTCACTGCTGTTAAGAAGACAATACAGTTAACCCTCGAACAACTCCAGCTTGAGCTGCACGGTCCACTGGTATGTGGATTTTTTTTCACTAAATACATATTACAGCACCACATGACCCTCGGTAGGTTGAACCTGTGGGTTTGGAACCTCGGATGCGGACGGCAAGCTGTGAGGTTATCCTCGGATTTTCGATTGGTTAGCGTTGGTGTCCCTAACCTCAGCGCTGTTTAAGGGTCAAACTACTATCAAAGTGATCTACAGATGCCATGCAATCTCCATCAAAATTCCAATGGCACTTTTTTTTTTTGCAGAAATAAAAACATCCATTCTAAAATTTCAAGGGATCCCAAATAGCAAAAAAATCTTGAAAAACAATAAAGCTGAAGGACTCACACTTCCCAATTTCAAAACTCACTATAAACCTACAGTAATCAAAACAGTGTGAGGGACTTCCCTGGCAGTCCAGTGGTTAAAACTCCACAATTCCACTGCAGGGGGAGTGGCTTTGATCCCTGATCTGGGAATAATGATCCAGCGCACCACATGGCGAGGCCAAAAAAGAAAAGGGGTGGGGGCCAAAGGACTTGGATAGACAGTTCTCCAAAGGAGATACACAAATGGCCAATAAGCACATGAAAAGATGCTCAACATCATTAGCCATTGGGCAAATGCAAATCAAAACCACTTTGAGGGCTTTCCTGGTGGTGCAGTGGTTAAGAATCCACCTGCCAATGCAGGGGACACGGGTTCGAGCCCTGGTCCGGGAAGATCCCACATGCCACGGAGCAACTAAGCCCGTGCACCACAACTACTGAGCCTGCGTTATACAGCCCGTGAGCCACAACTACTGAAGCCCGCGCACCTACAGCCCGCACTCGGCAACAAGAGAGGCCACCGCAACGAGAAGCCCGTGCAACACAACGAAGAGTAGCCCCCGCTCGCCACAACTAGAGAAAGCCCGCACGCAGCAACGAACACCGAACGCAGCCAAAAATAAATAAAGAAGACAAAACAAATCACTTTGAGATACTATTTCTTACCCACGAGGACGGCTTTTATCAAAAACAGGAAAATAACAAGTGTTAGCGAGGATGTGAAGAAACGGGAACCTTGGTACACTGCCGGAGGGAATGTAAAATTTAAAAGACGCAGCCGCTGTGATAAAGGCTGGTGGCTCCTCAAAAAGTTAACCATAAAATTGCCACGTGATCCTGCAATTCTACTTCTAGGTGTACACCCAAAAGAACTGAAAGCAGGGACTCTAACACATACATGTGCACCCATGTTCGCAGCAACCTTATTCACAACAGCCAAAAGGTGAGAATAACCCAAACGTCTAGTGATGGATCAATGGACAAAATGTGGCATAAACATACAATGGAATATCATTCAGCCATAAAAAGGAATGAAGTTCTGACACAGGCTACTGCACAGATATACCTTGAAAATATTATGCTAAGTGAAAGAAGCCAGACATATAAGGGCACAAATTGTATGATTCTATTTACATGGTGTCCAGAATAGCTAACTCCACGAAGACAAAAAGTAGATCAGTGGTTGCTGAGGTCATGGGAAGGAGGGGTTGGAAGACGCCAGCTAGGCAGAACAGGGTTCCTTCCTGAGATGATAAAAAGGTTTTAAAATTGACTATGGTGATTGCTGCACAACTCTGAATCTACTGGAAGCCACTGAACTGTGTCCTTTAAGTGGGTGAGTTGTATGGCACGTGAATTACATCTCAAAGCTGTTATGGAAAACAAACACCTCCCCCACCCCACTCCAAAAGACATTCATACACTGAGCTTAAAAGCCTAAAGAACAGATTTTTAAATTTTAAATATATTAGTTAAAAAATATATATAGTTGAAACTGTTATATTACAGCTGTCCCTCCGCATCCAAGGGGGATTGGTTCCAGGAATCCCCCCAGATACCAAAATCCACGGATGCTCAAGTTCCCTTACATAAAATGGTGTAGTGTTTGTGTAAACCTACACACATCCTCCATACACTCTAAATAGTCTCTAGATTACTTATAATACCTAATACAAGGGAAATGCTATGTAAATAGTTGTTGATTGTGCAGCCAATTCAAGTTTTGTGTTCTGGAACTTTCTGGAATTCTTTTTTTTTTTTTTTTTTACGGAT
>NW_020172451.1:243720-246885 GCF_003031525.2 Neophocaena asiaeorientalis asiaeorientalis | reverse complement strand
CCCCCAGACCTCCCTATAGGTTCCGCCCCACGGCCCAGCCTCACCTGGCTCTTTGCCCTGCAGCAGGCGGAGGACCAGGCTTGTGAACCAGGGACTGTGCGTGTGCGGGCCCAGGGCCGCGAACCACATCTGCCAATCGAGGCGCGGCTGGTGGGGCACCACAATGGGGGGCGCCCGGCTCACGTTACCGGGCTTGTACATGAACTCGATTTCCTGCTGGGCAGAGTGAGGTTTAGCATTATCAGCAGGACCTGGTTCCCGGCTCTTCCCCCCAACCCCACGCCCGTGGGCTCCCCAGCCCCGTGGAGCCCGCCAGGTGCCCCAGACAGGGGCCCCAGGGAGCTCTCACCGTCCAGTGGCGCCCGTCATAGCTGCCCTCGAGCACCACCTCGGGCCGTCCACCCAGACCAGTCATCCGGCGGAAGAGGCCATAGGAGTGGGCCAGCTGCAGGTGCTCCACGGTGCCAAACAGGCGGTGGGCCCCAGTCCAGAGGCGCCCATGGGTCGAGGGCTCCATGTAGGAGTATGGCACCTGGACACAGGTAGGCAGAGGCTCAGCAATGACCTTCCAGCCCTCTCCCGACCCCCTACCCCGGCCGCAAGGGACTACTCACCAGGCTGATCACGAACAGGGCCGCCGTGGCAGTGCCGAAGATGGACAGCTGGACTGCAGCACAGAACTTCTGCAGCCACCCTCGCACTTGGGTCCACCTGGGGGGCAGGGGACCGAAGCGCAGTCAGGCCTGCTCTGCACAGCCCTACCCCACCCCCTTAGACCCTGTACCTCCAGAGGGCGGTCAGCAGTTCCCAGGCAAGGGAGGCTGCACCCAGCCACATGGTGGGTAGGGTCACCATCTTCAGCCACTGGGAGAACTGGTGGAAGGTGAAGGCTGTGGAAGGAAGGGGGCGTGAGGAGGGATGGGAGAACTGGTGGAAGGCGAAGGCTGTGGAAGGAAGGAAGGGGGCATGAGGAGGGATGGCCCAGCCTCTGCCCTCTGAGCCCCCAGCTGGCACTCACTGGTCTTGGAGTGAACAGTGCGCTGCTTCCAGTCCACCTCTAGGCCAAAGCAGTGCACCACGCCGCAGGCCAGCAGCCCATAGACGGCCAGCTCCAGCAGCAGGGCCAGCAGGGCCTTGGGCCAGGCTGCAGGGCAAGGAGGTCATGGGTCGGTCGGGAACAGGGCTGGAGGGTCTACGGCCAGGGGGCTGGGGCGGAGCTAGAGCAGGGTCACTTGCGGGGTGCTGGCAACACTCTGGCAGGCAGCAGGGGTGAGGACGGCTGTCTGTCCGGGACAGGCTGACACTCACAGGTGGGCGTCTTCTTGCGGCGGCTGTTGCCAGACGCGGCGGCCAGGTGTGCATCATCCAGGAGGGCAGTGGTGAGCACCAGGGTGAGCAAGTTGAAGAAGTTATAATTGCCAGTGACGATAATCAAGACTTGCAGCAAGACCTGGGGAGGGGCTGGACTCAGAGTTTACAGGAGCCGCCCCCTTCCTGGGCCCTTCAGAGCCTACTTCCAGGCCCCTCTGCACCATCCCCCCACCCCGCCCCGCCCCACCTAGAGTGTCACCGCACACAGACCTCTGTTTTCCCACTCCGCCTGTCCTCCCCCTGGGCTCACAACTTCCACGGCTCCCCACCACCACCTGCAGAAAACCCGAGCTCGGCACGCCTCGTGCGGCGGCCCTTCCCCACCTGCCCCTGCTGACCCAAGATGGACATCCTCCAGCGAGGCTGCAGCCCTGCCCCACAGGCATACCTTCAACCTCAGGCTGACTCGCTCCTCTGCCCACGAGGCCTTTCTGACTGCTGGCAGCAGACACCCCATCCCCAGTGGGACCCTCTGGGCAGTGCAGAGGAAGGCCACGTCCTGCCTGGCTTCCTGACGGCTAAGGACCCCACCCACCTGGGAGTAGAAGGCAGCCAAGCGCAGGCGGCGAACTGGAGCGAAGAAGAGAGGGGGCACTGCAATCTCGATGAGGAAAGTGGCCACCACGCCGAGCTTGTGCAGCCAGACGGGCAGATGGTGGGCAAACCAGGAGGCGGGCGTGGGCAAGCACTGAGTCTCGAAGTGGTAGGTGAGGGCTGCGGGTGACAGGCGGGTGGTCAGGGCTGGGCAGAGCCCCCAAGACTGCCCCACGTCCAGACAGGGACCTCACCGGTGAGCCCCCACCACGCGGGGCAACGGCTGGTCAGCTTGACCACACCCGAGGCAAACATGAGGCGAAACAGCAGCCAGCGCACGAGCCAGAAGGGGAGGTCTTCATGGGGCGAGACCCCTGCCAGCCTGCCCTGGGCCTGCTTGTGGGGCGGGGGCAGCCTCAGAGGGGCCACCAACAAGGCCAGGAAGCCAGTCTCCAGCAGAAGAGAATCCCTGTGGGGAGAAAAAATAGCACAAAGGACCTCCTCCCCATCAAGGCTGCCCCCCTAAGGGGGTCCTCCCGGGAGAGACAAACACACCCCACCCCATCCCACCCACCCAGCCTCCTGCAGCCCCACACCCAATAGTCACTCACCACTGGAAATAAAGAAACACCTGGCCCACCTGCAGGGAGAAGGGCTGTCAGGGAACAGGGGGTGTGTCTGCAAAGGCAGGCAAGGCAGAGGCAGGGGTGGGGTGGAGAGCGCATGGGCCTGGAGCGAGCTGGAGATAAGGGTCCCAGTGGTGCAGGGGGCAGCAGGCAGCCCTCACTTGCCTGGTAGGCAGACAGGTAGGCAGCCCAGAGCAGCAGGTAGACAAGGAGGTGGCGCAGCTGGTGCAGCAGCAGGGCTCCCAGGGCCAGCAGGGTGCCCAGCAGGCTCAGCAGCTCCAGGCCCTGTGCTGTGTCCAGCCCCAGTAGCGGAGTCTCCCACAGCAGCGTTGGGGTCTCCCACAGCTGCGGCCAGCGTCCCTTTCCCTGCGGCCGCAGTGTCCTCCGTGCAGGCAGGATGCCCTCAGGGCCGTACAGGCCTGTGAGAGGGCACGTCAGGGCCAGGCACTGGACACTGCCCTCCAAGGCTTGACTCCTCCCACCAGTCAGGGCCTTCAGGCCCGCCTCCCCAGGTCAAGCCCTGCAGACCCCCGCCCCCCAAATCTAGGTCAGGACCTGCTGACTCTACCCGCTCACAGGTCAAGGCCTGCTGACCCTCCAGACGCCCCCACCCAGGTCAGGCCACAGGCCTACC
>NW_020172451.1:227098-243656 GCF_003031525.2 Neophocaena asiaeorientalis asiaeorientalis | reverse complement strand
CCCGCCCCACGCAGACGCAGGCCCCGTCCCCACGCATGCCCCGCCTCCGGGGCGTCCTGAGACCCTTCCGGCGCGATTCGGCAGCCTCACGTCAGAGATGTGCGCGCGTCGCTGCGCGCTACGTATTTTCCTGGGCGGGAACAGTAAAATGGCGCCAGAACCAGTGGCGGGCTGAGCACACTGGGTCATTCGAAGCTGGCCCTGCGGTTCCCGGGCCGACCCGGCCCCTCCCGGACATGGAGGACGTGGAGGCGCGCTTCGCTCACCTCCTGCAGCCCATCCGCGACCTCACCAAGAACTGGGAGGTGGATGTGGCGGCCCAGCTGGGCGAATATCTTGAGGAGGTGAGGGCGGCCCCCGGGGAGTGGCGCGGGGCGGGGGCTGCCGGGGGCCGGCCGCCTCCTGGTGTGTATCCATCTGGCGCTCTGATCGCACTCATCCTCAGGCTCGTTTCTTTTTTCCCAGCCCCGTCTCTGCCCCTCGAAATCATCCTTTATTAGATTAGCCTGGAGCTGTCCTTACAGCTCCTGTAAACTACCCGTTAGTGAGCCTTGAAATCGACTTAGTGAGTGGCGACCAGCATTTTTCTCTGATAGAGTAGAATACGATTTGTGTGCATGTGTGGGTGTGTGAGAGGTCTGGATCACGATGTAAGAGGGATATCTTATGTTAGATTTTCAAACCAGTTTCAAGTGACTGCCATGTTCCATCTCGTCAGCATTTAACCTTTTTTCAGTGTTTGACAGCTGTGTCTAGACGTCTTTAAGGAGCTGTCCCCTCCATTTCTGCACTTCACTTTCACTCCTCAGCCCGCTTGGACTGCTCTTGTCTTGATCAATAATGATATCCCTCTTACCAAATCCAAGGGTCACCAGAAGTGTCATCTTATTCAACTCAGTAGCATTTGGTGGGTTGAGCACATCCTCTTTTTTGAAACAGGTTTTGGTGTTCTGATTTTCTTCCGATTTCGTTACCTACTTTGTCTCCTATGCAGTCTCAGTGTTGAGCTCCGCAGGGTGTGGCCTGAGCCATCTTTTTACACATTTCCCCTAAACCATTTCATTTATTTCCATGATTTTAAGTATCACTTGTATGAGAACAACCCCTAGGTTTATTTATTTATTCCCCCCTCCCTCGATTTATATTTCCGTTCCGGGTCTTTTTTCTCAATCAGTTTTGTGTATCCAGCTGCTCATCTTGACATCCCACTTAGATTTCACACAAGCAGCTCAGGCTTAATATATTATAAAGGGGAGCTCCTTGTTTTCCTGCTCGAATCCCAGCCTTCCTGATCTTGGCATATGGCACTACTGTTCAACCAAGGTGAAAGCTAAGAGCTAGTGAAACCCCACAGTCCACACCAGTTCACCCGTGGATTCTATCATGCCACCAGAATTTCACTTCAATTCATCTGTTTTCCATTTTCTCTGATCCAGGCCACAATCTGGCTCCCATTCATGCTAAAACCTTCCTTCCTGGCCTCCCTACTGTTGTTTTTGGCCCCATCCAATTCATGCTCCACCCAGCAGCAAGTGTGATGCTTAAAATCAGGCTGCAGCACTGCCCTGCCTGAAACCCCTCAGTGGCTTTCCCTTGCTCCCAGAAGAAAATCCACATTTCCTTCTCTGAACCGGGTCCTGCCCACTGTCTTAGCCTGTGGCAGGCTCTCCACCTGTTCTTTTTTTTTTTTCTTTTGGGTCCACCTGTTCTTTTGAACCTGTCAGTCGACAACACCCACATTCATTCTTCACTGACAGTTTATATTTTCTGCACTCAATGGCAAAAATTCTTTGCCTAGTTCTTTTTATGACTAATCCTTTCTCATCCTGTATCTCTCAGTTGAAATATCAGCTGATCACCAGGTCTAAAACAGTTCTCTGTCATAGTACCTTCTGTATTTTAGAATGTTCATTGTAAGCTATTCTCTAACTTGTTTATGGTCTGTTTGCACCCCAGAATGTAAGTTCTGTGAGGGCAGGAACTATGTTCATGCTCTCTCCCCTTTGCTTAATACAATGCCCGACACATAGTAGGTGCAGAATAAATGTTTGTGAAATGGACACTTGATCTGACAATTGACTCTGCTTGGACATAGAGTCTCCTGAGAACATGCAGAGAACTATGCTAGGTGGGGCTGCTGTGGATTCAGGCTTCCACACTGAGCAGGGTGCTTGTGGATGCCTGGGAAACCTACTTGCTCGGTCAGCTCCCCTCCTGCTCCATGTGTCTGCTTTTCCAAACCTTCTCTGCCCCCTGAAGTTCTGATTTCTCTGCCTCTAGTTTTGTCTTTCTCCTTTCGTTTCCACATAGCTACCAGAACATTCTTTCTTTCTTTCTTTTTTTTAAACACGTTTTATGTTGCTGTCCTCTTCACAAACTTCCTCTGTCTTTTCAGGAATTAGCAGAAGTGGTGCCATCGTGGCCCCTCTCAGACTCTCCCCCTTTGTTGTGCCACCGCAGTACCTAATATCTTGCCTTATTCCCCAGCACACCCTCTGCTTTGGACATGTTTGCGCGGTACTCATCTCCCTGAGCCCTTGAAAGCCGTGTCCGCTAGCTGCCTCGGTGTGGGTGCCTGTGCTTTCCTAAAATGCCGTTCCCTTCCTCTGTCTGGGAGCATCGATCTGTCTTCGCGCGTAGCCTCCTTGTCGCCAGCTTGCTCATCACGCATTTGCTGAGCACCGGTGTCGGGCACTGAGCTGACGGCTGGAATCCCCCTGATGTTGATCACAGTCTACTGGGGGAGGAGAGCCTTGGTGTGACAAGACCACCCTAGCGGTGGTGAGGCCCAAGGCACGTCCTAGGGAGACTGCTGCAGAGGCCAGTCTGAGCGCGTTGGGGCTGGACGTTCCAGGCAGATGGAAAGCGAAGGCAAGGAGCTTGAAAACCATGTGGAGGCTTCAGAGTACCGCTCCCTGAGAGGAGCAGGGGAGGCGCCGGGTTGTGGGGAAGATCCTGAGTTAAGCATGGAGATGGAGTTTGGGGACTTTGGGTGTCTTGGTGGACATGCCTGGTGGGCAGCTATAAACGCAGTTCTGCAGCTTAGGGGAGAGAGCTGGTCTAGATGGGTTTGGGGACTGTTGGCCTACGGTTGGTGGACACAGATTTAAGGGGTGGTGGGAATTGGGGCTCACGAGGGGCTGTGGGGTTGGTGGTTGCAGAGGAAGGAGGATGTACTTGGAAGTGTTTCCTGACTTTCCTGCTCAAAGGATTGAGACCCCAGCATTTTGTCTCTGTCTCCCCCACCCCTGAGGGTCCTCAGTCCTTCTCTCGGGGTGGGCGTCTTCCTGCTGGAGTCTGGCTGAGTTGGCCCCGACTAGGATGGGTGAGGTGTGAGCACCTGCGGAGAGGAGGTGGTGTGTAGCTCTGGCCGTTCGTGGATGATACACTCTAGGGGCCTCCCTCTTCCAAAACACTAGGTCTCAGAGGTATACAGGAAGTAGGGAAAATCACAAAGACCTGTCTTTTGCCTCTAAAAAAATGCACAACCGGTGAGCCCTAAGCAGAGTCAGAGCTGTCATTCCGAGGGGCTGCTTGTGGTGATGGGTACTTTGGGCCAGTGGCACTGGGAGAAGGTGGGGTGGCGGGTGGGCTGCCGGCGAGAAGGGTGCATAGACTTCCCACTGCCCTGCGTTGTGTCTTGCAGCTGGACCAGATCTGCATTTCTTTTGACGAAGGCAAAACCACAATGAACTTCACTGAGGCAGCACTGCTGATCCAGGGCTCCGCTTGTGTCTACAGTAAGAAGGTGGGCCCCTCCTGACTACTGGTCTTGGAGTTGTAGTGTCTCGTGAGACCGAGGTCTGCTGTCCTGCCGGGGCAGGTGGCAGGCTCACCAGCGCCTCCCACCTCCTCTGCCAATTCCTCGCCACCTTTTAACACCGAAGAACAAACTTGGATTTAATCATTGTAGGGTTGGGACTTCCCTGGCTGTCCTGTGGTTAGGACTCCGCGCTTCCAGGGGGCATGGGTTTGATTCCTGGTTGGGGAACTAAGATCCCACATGCTGTGCAATGTGGCCAAAAAAAATAAAAGAAGAAGAAGAAAAAGAAAGAAAAACATTTTATTGTGAAGAGAAGGAAAGAGATTGGTCAAATACCAAATCGGTGGCTCTCAACCCAGGCTACGCTCCAATTAATCACCAGTGCCTCGGCCTAACCCAGACTGATTAAATCAGGATCCCCAGGTGGTGGGGTGGAGGGGCAGGCAGGTCACAGGATTTCCTGAACTACCCTCTGACAACCAGAATTGAAAACCACGGAGCTGGGGTGGCCAGCCGGGGTGGGGGGAGGGGAAAGGGGAGCTGGGGGAGGAAAATGGATGAAACAGAACCAGAAAAAATAGGTAAGGAATGGGTCAGAAACATGGGCTGACGGGCTTGCCTTGAAAAAAAGAAAAGACAGCTCATCTCAGGAGACTGCAGGGAGAAACGCTGATGCAGAGAAGGTGGGCCCAACGGTTTGCAGAGGTCACACCTAAGGCCCCAATTTTCACAATGGAGCATGTAAGTCAGCTACTGAGAATCAGCTACTGGACTGGAAATTTGGAGTGAGGTTTGGCGAAAGTTCAAAATATTTGCTGAGGGGAATGCAAAATGAAAGATTAATTGAAAGCATTGGTAGTCTAACGAAGATTAAATGCTGGAAAGTCTTCTCCAGCAGTAATAGCTGTCCCCTAGTGGAGGAGCGTGGAAAAGTGGACCACAGCACTGATCCCAAATTGTTGGTTTAGTGGGAGGGGGGAAAATAAAAAGTGCACAGGAGGTAAGAATTCAGAAGAAGTGTGTTGAGGAGCTCAGTAATGCGGTCCCAGCCAGACAGAGGAGGGGGAGTAACCTACCTGCAGGTTAACGGGCGCAGGGCACAGTGGACCTGCCTCCGGGCACTGTAAGTTATTAAGATGGTCTGAGATTTCATTGGTTTTTGTCCTAGATGATCCAATTAAATTGGATTCTTTTGTCCCGCATTTGTCCTAAGAAGGAGTATCTGCAACTGACTTTGAAAGCACAAAGCCTAAGGTGAACCGATACACAAATACGGGGATGGGTAGACATGTGATAAAGCAGGCGTAGCAGAATGTTAGCATGAAGTCTGGAAGCTGTGAGGGGAGCGTTGGCTGTAGTCAGCGCCATCCAGCCGGACCTTCCGAGGTGATGGGAACGTTCTATGATCCGTGCTGTCCGAGACGTGCGGCTCCTGAGCCCTTGAATGTGGCAGGCGTGACTGAGGCATCTTGCGCTGTATTAACTCTTACTTACATTTAAATTGATTGCACCAGCTGCGGCTCACGGCTGCCGTGTTAGACGGCGCCGCACTGGATTTCTACGTCCCTGGCGCAAGTCCTGGACCCGCCGCTGACTGAGGTTACTTTGATTCTCTGAGTCTCAGTTTATCTCGTATGCAGTGAGAATAGTGATGGCACCTAATCCAGACAGAGTGGATGAGATGAAGCATGAAGCACAGTCCTGTGTGTGTGCCAAACACTTAAGAAAGTTAATGTTTATTGTTCCTGGTGAGTGGAATCCATGCGATCAGGGGCCACCACCTGTTTTGCTCACCACTGTCTTCTATCGGGTGCTGTCACCCCAGAGGAAATGGCCCAGGGGCAGCGCGTGTATGTACCCTCCTGGTGGGTGCTTTGCGGTATCTGGAAGATCCCAACCCTCACCCTAACAGTGGGGCCCCACAGGTTGTGGCTGGAGCTGTGACGGGCCGGCAGAGACCCCCAGGTGCTCCTGCAGGTTGGGCACTGATTGGAGCAGCAGGGATGTGGGCTGCAGGCAGGCTGGTTGGTGTGCCAGCAGTGAAGGCAGACAGGGCTGCGTGGGGCACAGGCTGGGGTGCCACAGTGCGGAGGTGGCCACAGCTGCCGCGGTGTGGTGTGAGGACGCAGAGCGGGGTGGGAGCTGCGGCTGTTAGGTAATTCTGGGGAAACATACTAGTTTGATTGGACAAGTATTTCTGGCAGCCACATTGGCAGGAATTGTGCTGGGGGTTTTGGACAGGACATCTGGGCTTCTCTGTGTACTTGGACGACTAGTTGGAAAGGCTCTGGGGAGGGCCCCCTCCTTTCTGCATCCTCACTGCCCGCTTCTGGTTGCCAGGTGGAATATCTCTACTCGCTGGTCTACCAGGCTCTTGATTTCATCTCTGGCAAGAAGTGAGTACTGGAGGTGGGGCCTGCATGCGGCTCGGGAGGCCCCGTGGCCTCCTGTGACCTCCTTGCACTGATTCTCTCTCAGGCGGGCCAAGCAGCTCTCCTGTGAGCGGGAAGACGGGCCCGTTGGGGATGCCGGCTCCAGGGCGCCCCAGGAAGTGGAGTATGAGGTGAGGTTTCCTGGGTGCCTGGCATTGCCCCCTGTGCTCGCCAGGCACCCTCCTGAGCTCTCCACTCCCCCGCAGTTCCTGTCGTTGGATGACCTCTCTGATTCCCGTGCTAACGTGGATCTGAGGAGTGACCAGGCCCCTAGTGTGAGTGCCCCTCTCCTGCGTTTAGCTGATGGGGGTGTTGGAAGGCGGTGTCACGCCATGTGGGTTCTCACGGCTCACCCACTCTTGGCCTGTGTTCAGGAGACCCTCATCGTCCCCCTCCTGCCCACGGCCCTGGTAGCCCCTGATGAGATGGAGAAGCATAATAACCCCCTGTACAGGTGCGGGCCTTAGCCTGGTGGGTGGAGGGTGGTGCTGGGGAAGGGCCACTGTAGCACCTGCGTTTGTGCCAGCACAGCTGTCGGGGGGAGGTCCTGGCCAGCCGGAAGGATTTTAGGATGAATACGTGCACCCCCCACCCCAGAGGAGCCTTCATGTTGGAGCCGGTGGGCATGTCCCCCACGGGGGCACTGCTGCCGAGGAACCAGAAGGGTGAGGGCTCGGGCTCGGATGTGGGTGGGAAGGAAGGGGCCTTTTGCGGGGGAAGCGGGGCTGACCCCGTTCAATCCCCCATCTCTCCCAGAGGCCTCTGGGAGGGCTGAGGAGCAGCCAGTGGAAGTCTCTGTGCGCAGGAGTCCAGTCCCGCTGCTCAGCGCCTCCCAGGAGCCAGGTGAGGAGAGAGCTGCCGCGTGGAGCTGCAGGGTGGGGTGGGGGGACGGGACCCTGCACTCCTCCGCCGCTGTGCAGCCTGTGGAGGGGTGAGGCATGGGGAGCAGGCCCCTGTGCTCAGGGCCCACCTTGGCCAGCCGTGCTGTCTTGGTCCAGTGACCACCCCCTGACCATTCTGGGGCTCTGAGGTTTGGGCCCACCCCCTCCTCTGTGGGCAGACAGAGGTGGCAGCATTTAAAGAGAAAAATTACTAAGAAATAAAATGAACCAACCAAAGCAGCAGTACGATGAGAGTGTAAAACGCCCTGCTGCATTCTCTGGTTCTAACAAATGAAGCTGAGAGAGGAGTGGCCTCTCAGGTTCTCCTTGGGGTCGGCCCCTCATCCCGGAGGGGCAGCCCCCCCTCTGCTGTCTGGTCTTCAGGCTCCTTGGGGCTGACTGGTGTCTTCCTTCCCTGCCCAGGCACCACTCCAGAAGGCCCAGTGCCCGGAGGTAGGGGTGAAGAAGAGGATACAGAGTGGGCAGCAGAGCCCCCCGAGGCCTCAGCCCCTGAGGTCCCGATGGAGCTGCAGGAGCCCAGGAGCCCAGAGCAGGTGGGACCCACAGTCCAGCCTGCAAAGCTCTAGCCCTCAGCCCTGGCGGGGACAGTCTCGCTTACACAGGGAAGGCAGTCCCCTGGTCTTTGCTCCCTCTCTGGTCCTTGCACACCAGGGCAGTGGGTGCGTCCCCCAGCCAGCCCTAGACCTGGCCCTGCACCCTGCCCGTTTGGGCAGCAGCTTTCATGTCTCTCCCCTCTCCGAGCAAAGCAGCTGCTGCTCTCAGGGCGGGGCGGCTGGTGTCCAAGAGTCCAAGGCCCACGGTGCTCAGGGTTACTACCCAGAATGGCAGCTGGTCTCCAGAGCTGACTCTCCCAAGGCCAGGCTGGCAGGAGTGGACAGGCCGGCCTCCCTCACCCCCGAGGGTCAGCTCTGTGCTCCAGCCTAGAGCTAAGAAATCTTTTTTTGTAAGAAAAAATCCTGACATATAGGAAAAAATACTAACATTTGTCAATTTTAGCTGGTAGATACTTGGATATTGTATCGTTCTATTCTTTTTTCTGTTTTTTAAAGAAGAAAAAGTACCCCGTGACCACTAGTTTACTGATTTGTATGTTCTCCTAAAGTTTTTCCTAGAACTTTTGTTTTACTTTTTAGTCATTAAAACTATTTGAACTTCCTGCCCCCAGAGAAGGTCCCTGCAGGGTTCTTGGTGTCTAGCCCCGGAGCAGGGCTGCTGGGGTGCCTGGAGCCTTGGGTGGAGGAGGAGAGGGGAACCCTCAACGTATTTTTGCAGAGTGCGGCCCAGCCCAGGAGGTGTGCACTACGGGAGCGAAGGGAGGCCCTGGAGCCTGCGTCCCGGCTGAAGGTGAGGGCTGGTGGGGCCTGGACCCCCGGCAGGGAGGGTATGCTTGAGGCCCCTCTGCAGTGGCTGTCTTTCGAGCAATCTTCTTCCCTGCAGCCCCAGGGCACCTCCCTCCCTATGTCTCTCGACTTGGGGGAGGGTGCACGTCCTCCACTCCCCTGTGTCTGCTTGTGCTCTGTGCTCAGGAGACCCCAGACCCCTGGCAGGGCCTGGACCCCTTCGACTCCCTGGACTCTAAGCCCTTCAGGAAAGGTAACTGGGGGAGGGGCCCTGCCCCTGGGCATCCGGGGCTGGGCTCACCTGCCTTGAGTGGAGGCTGGGGCTCCAGGGCCCGTGGGCACGGTGATCTGCCCTGGGCCACGGTTGTGCTCCGAGACCGTCTGTTTGCCCCCAGGTAGGCCCTACTCTGTGCCCCCCAGTGTGGAGGAGGCTCCAGGACAGAAGCGTAAGAGGAAGGGTGCCGTTAAGCTGCAGGACTTCCACCAGTGGTACCTGGCTGCCTGTGCGTGGGCCTGGGGGCTGGGCCAGGGCCAGAGGGCCCGGGTGTGGCTGTGGGACTGGGCTTGGCGCCTGCTGACCCAGTCCTCTTGCAGATGCTGACCACGCTGACAGCAGGAGGCCCCGGCGAAAGGGCCCTTCCTTTGCAGGTGCGGCCGGGGCCTTGTGGGCTCTTCTGAGGGATGATGGCACCACGCTCTGCCACCTCCCCTCAGCCTGGGGACACCTAGGGCCCGGGGTGGATTCGGGTGGACCTGGGCAGGATGAGGGAGCCCTTCTCACAAGGCTTTCGTGTGCAGACATGGAGGTCCTGTACTGGAGACACGTGAGGGAGCAGCTGGAGACCCTCCGGAAGCTGCAGAGGAGGGAGGCAAGTACCGGCCACCGCCTGGACCCCGCTTGGCCCTTGGTGGGAGACGGCAGTGCCCCTCAGATGCTCTCTTTGCACAGGCGGCTGAGCGGTGGCTGCCGAGGGCTCAGGAGGAACCGTGGCCCGCGGAGGAGGACCGGCTGGAGGATTCCCTGGAGGACCTGGGAGCGGCAGGTGGGTGCCTACGGGGGGCAAGCTGGGTCGGGGCTCAGCGCCGGCTGTGGGCTAACCTGCCTTCTGTTCGGGTCCTCCCCTCCCAGCAGGTGACTTTCTAGAGCCCGAGGAGTACGCAGAGCCTGAGGGGGCCGAGCCTGGGGAAGACGCAGACCTGGGTAGGTCTGGGAGTGGGCTGCTGGCCAGGGGACCCTGAGGGGAGGAAGGAGAAGGTGAGGCTCACGGCTGCAGCACCTCATGGCTGCCCTTTTCCAGAAGCAGAAGCCATGCCGGCCTCCCTAAGCTACGAGGAGCTGGTCCGAAGGAACGTGGTAGGGCCAGGTCAGAGTGGGTGGGGGAGCCGGGCGGTGGGCCCTGCACAGAGGTGATAGCCCCTGCTCCTTCCCCAGGAGCTCTTCATCGCCACCTCGCAGAAGTTCGTCCAGGAGACAGAGCTGAGCCAGCGCATCAGGGACTGGGAGGACGTCATCCAGCCCCTGCTCCAGGAGCAGGTGAGGTGGGCTGGGTCAGGGCCTCTGGTGGAGAGCTGGAGCGTCCTGCTGCCTGCCTGGGGCCAGCCCGAGCACCTGCCCCTCCCCTTTGCAGGAGCTCCAGCCCCTGCTCCAGGAGCAGGTGAGGTGGGCTGGGCCAGGGCCTCTGGTGGAGAGCTGGAGCGTCCTGCTGCCTGCCTTGGGCCAGCCCGAGCACCTGCCCCTCCCCTTTGCAGGAGCAGCATGTGCCCTTTGACATCCACACTTACGGGGACCAGGTAGTCTCAAGGTTCAGCCAGCTCAACCAGTGGTGTCCCTTTGCGGAGTTGGTGGCTGGCCAGCCTGCCTTTGAGGTGTGTCGTTCCATGCTGGCCTCCCTGCAGCTGGTGAGTGGCCTGGGAGCCTGGGAGGGAAGCGGTCCCTGGTCTCTGCTGATGATCTGTCTCTACAGGCTAATGACTACACAGTGGAGATCACCCAGCAGCCGGGGCTGGAGGCGGCGGTGGATACCATGTCCCTGAGACTGCTCACGTACCAGCGGGCCCACAAGCGCTTCCAGACCTACGCTGCCCCCTCCATGGTCCAGCCCTGAGTGGGGAGCACTGAGACCGGGGTTGGGCCCTGGAGCCCTGTCCCCAGCAGGTGCTGGGCATGCATCTGCTCACTCCACTTTGCTTCCTGGCTCGCCCAGCCCAATAAAGTGTTGCCACCCCGCCAGTCCCTTTAAAAAACCTTTACAAAACTGTTCCGTGTGGAGGAAAGGGCTGTCCACCCTCCGCACCTCAGGAAGCTACCACGTCTCCAGCCCCTTTCCTGCCGTGGCCTCCAGGGGCTGCTGGTATAGATCTCAGGCACACACAGCTCCACCACATCCTTTTAATGACCCAGCTCAGTGCAGGACGCTGCGGAAGGCAGCCATGTGGCGCCGCACACTGTCTGCGACCTGCTCGGCCGACCTGGCCCTGCCGTAGTAGTCTGTGAAGAGGCCGTCAGGGCTGAGCAGGTAGATGGCGATGGAATGGTCCACGATGTAATCCTGGTCCTCGTCCTTGGGGCCGGCGCTGTAGTACACGCGGTAGCTGCGGCTCACCTGGGCAACCTGCTCAGCAGAGCCGGTCAGGCCCAGCAGCCTGGGGTGGAAGTCCTGCACATAGTGGGCCATGGCCGCCACATCATCCCGCTCGGGGTCCACGGTAATGAAGATGGGCTGCACGGGGGGCAGGCCAGGCTCCGCCTCCAGCTGCCGCACCACCTGCACCAGCTTCTCCAGTTCCTCGGGGCAGATGTCAGGGCAGTGAGTGAAGCCGAAGTACATCAGCACCCACTGGCCCCGGAAGTCAGCTTTGCAGCGAGCCTGGCCCCGGTGATCCAGCAGGCTGAAGTCACCCTGGCCCACGGCAGCTTGGCGCAGGGCCTCTGTCCTTTGTCGCTGCTGCCACCGCTCCTTCTCGGCTCTCATGGCCAGCCAGACCCCACCCAGCCCAGCCCCAATCAAGGCTGTGATCAGCAACCTAGTTCGTAGCCCAGGGCCCTGAGGCTGGTCCTGCCTTCCCATCTCTGCAGGGCCCTGCCTTGATAGGAGCCGGTACCTCACATGCTGGGCCTCTCCTCCTGGGGTCCTAGGGAGGGCTGGAGGCTTGAGCTGAAAGAGCCTGTGCCAAGCCTTGGGTGCCTGAGCCAGCAACAGCATGGCCTGACGCTCCTGGAAAAGAGCAAGGGTGTCAGGAGCCAGAAGGTGCCTCGGCCTCCCGGGTCATACCCCATCCTGGAGATGCTTGCTGCCATCTGAAGGACCAGCCCTACCCAGGCTCTGCTAGCAGCAGCTGCTCACCTGGCATCAGAACTGCTTCACCTCTGAAACCTCAAACTCCAGCTTAGGTGTCATCAAGCGTCCATCCCTGTCCCTCCTGTCCTTCAGCCTGAGAGCCTCAGTCTATCGCATCCCACCCGGACCCCGCCCCCGGTCCTGTGCCTGCAGCTCTAACCAGCCCAGCCCTCGCCTGCACCTGAGCGTCTGAGCTGACCGAGAGCATTCCAAGCGCATGCCTCGCCCGGATTCCTGAGCATATTTATCTGTTTGCAATAAACTCCCATTTCTTGAAAGGAGGTAGGTGAGTCTCTGGCTTCAACCCCCGTCCCCCAAGACTGACTCCTCCGGCCCTTTTGCAGCCTCTCCCCTCTGAGGCCGCTTCAACCGTGGTGCTTTGGCCTCCAGCCCCGCGGAAATCCTGTGCCAGCCGCACCACAGCCTGCAGCGCCTTCCCCCGCCCCCCCACGAGCCCCTCGCACGTAGAACCTTCCGGCCGGCAGTCACCCTGTAAGAGAAACAAGGTTTCCACTTGCCTCGAGCCCACTCTCTTCACAGCCGGGTACCCGACAGCAGCTCTGAGCTCGTGGCCCACACCCTGCTGTTGCCTCCTTTTTGGGAGGACCCTCTGGAAGACTCCTAAACGTCCGGCCTCCGCCCCGTCCGACGATTCCTGGGCTAGAAGACCTTGGATACGCCCCTCAGCCTGTTGACATCAGCTTCCTCCTTTACAAAATGTGTTCTAATTGGTGCACAAGATGGACCTGCAAACGGAGGCAGCCTGCGAACGTTTCCAGGGACCCTCTCCGGGAGGCCCTTTTCCTCCAGGAGCCCCGTTCAGGGCGCCCTCTCGGAACGCGCCTCGCCGGCCGCTTTCCCAGGACCCCGGCGCGCCGGGGTCGGTGCCAGGAGTCTGGGGACGCGACCTGGCAAGCTGCGGAGACCTCCCGCCTCGCGCCACGCCAGCGCGCATGCGTCAACGGCGCTGCGCTCGCGCACACTGACTTGGAGCTGGCGGGCGCTGGGCCGTGCGCGTGCGCCGAAGGTGGCGGTTCAGCCAGAGGTCACGTGTTGGAGGCGGGGCTTCCCTGCGCCCCGCCCCCCACGCGGCGGCTCCTTGTTCGGCGCTGTAGCTAGTCGCTGGCTCTACTCGCCCTCTCGCTTACGGCCCCGGCGCACCAGGCATCTGCACGGCTGCGCGCCTCTCGGGCTTCGTTGCTGCGTGTCGGCCTGCGCGCGCGGTGGGGCGGGGAGTGAGGAGCCGGGCTCAGGAGGGGAGGACGTCTCTGGGCGTAGGGCTGAGCCACAGCGGGTGCCCCTTTTCCTGTCCCCTCACCGAGCCTGGTGATGGGTGACCGGGTCCGCCGGCCCGGTGGCCCCAGGCCGTCCAAGCACAGCAGCGCTTCCTCCACTCCAAAGCGTGGCCTACGGCGGGGTTGTTCCTGGCGGTCAGAGCGGCTGCCCCATGCCAACCTGCGGAGACACGGTTCAGCGTGGACCCACCCCGCGTCTCGCGTGCAGTCAAACTCCAGCCCCTGATGCACCCTTGGTTGCCAGTTCCCCTGGAGTGAGGGGGCGGGGGACACGTGAAGCGGCAGTGTGCCTGACTTCAGCGGTGGGGGTCAGGAAGTCCTTGTATTCGGCCTGGGCGGGAGGGCCGTGAGGGTTTCCCCAGACCCGAGGTCAGCCTTGCTTGGATAAGGTCACTGGGTGGGAGTTGAAGAAGTGGGGGGGGGGGGACTGCCAGCGGTGAGGCCGGTCCCGGCAGAGGCAGGGTGAGACAGGGCTGCTGAGGTACTTGAGGACCAAGGCTGCGGGAGTTATGAACGGGAGGTTGGGGCCACATAAGGAGATCCATGCCAACAGACATGCCACAGCCACATGGGGACCCCTATGGAGAGGCCACACAGGCTCCAGGCGCTCCGGGGCCTGTCCTGGCTGGGGAGGACTGCGGCCGCTCTGAACTTCCTGCCTACCATCAGAGCAGACAGGCTGTCCTCTGCCTTCTTACTGAGGATGAAGGCTGTGTGGGGGAGGCTAAGGTGATGGAGATCCTGCAGCTTCCTGTGAGATGCGGGGGATGCTGACTCTCGGGTCAGTCATGAGAGGTCAGGGACCCTGAGCATGGAAGGTCAAGTTCCCTATGTGATGGGATGACAGGTGCATCAGTCAGGTCACCTTCTTGAGTGGGTGGTCAGGCATCCTGTGATGTGGGACACTGACCCTGGGTTTGGGTCAGATCACCTGTGGTTGTGTGTGTTCATAGGTTAGGGGTCTTTAACATGCAGGAGGTGGACCCCGGAATCTGGGGTCAGGTCACACGTGATGAGTGGCAGGCTGTCGACAGTGGCTGTCACATCTCTTGCTTCATGCAGGATTCCGTCTGCAGGAACAAGCTTCCTGCTCTGACCCACTATACAGCGGCCCCCTTGCCCTGGCAGCCCTTGCATCTGGCCAACCTCCCCTGCATCAGGACTCCCAGTGACCCTCAGTGGCCTCTGATCAGTGATCGCATCACTGACCCTGACCAAGGACTCATCAGCAACCTTAACAAATGTCCAAAATAATGACCAGTGACGTGAACAATTGTGGTAAGTCCTCACTAATGACCCGTCAAAGATATGGGTCAATGTCCTATGGCCCATTAATGATTGATCAGAGGCCCGTCAGTTATTTTGACCAAGTCCCTATTAATGACTCCAATCAAATTTCCGTTGATGATCTTGACCAAAGTCCAACGACCCATGAATAACTGATCAGTATCCTCCCTAGTGACCCTTCAGAGATTCTGGCCAATGTTTCTACCAAACCCAGATCAGTGACCAATCAGTGGCCCACCTATACATGCTCTGGGCTCTGGGTGACAGTGAATCCATGAAAAGACTCCAGTTTACCCAAAGTGCCCTCCCGCGTGCCCCAGACCACGTCTGCTGACTATTGGTACATGCTAGGCAAGGATGCTCTTCACCTGCACAGTCACCCCCCCACCCCCACATTTTTCCTCACCTTCCTTGGTTAGGACTCAGCTGGAGTTAAGTATTTACTGAGCAGTGTAGTGGGTGTCCAGCTGGAGAGGGAACGGAAAATAAATTGTCCTCGTTTGGGATGGGGGGTGTCAGTGGGGGGATGAGGCTGGTACATATTGCTGGGGGTACAAGTCTGGGGGATGGAGGGAGAGCAGCTCTTCCCTTGGGAACCGAAGGGGAAGGGGCAGCTGGATGATTTGGTCCTGTTATTGGGGGCTGATGGGAAGGGAGATCCAAGTTCTGTCCTGGGGCTGAGAAGCCTGGGTCCTGCTTTTGGGGGCTCTGTCTGGGTCAGGCGTGCGGTTAGGAGCTGCCTGTGGCTGCTGGCCTTTTTGAGGTCAGAGGTTCTGGTCTGGAGAGGAGGTGTCTTCTAACCTTGCAGCCACAGGCAGCCAGGGCAGGTGCCAGGACTCTGCCTCAGGGCATGTTTGTCCCCAAGGTATTGGCACCAGGCTTCCGGCCACTCCAGCTGCTGCCCAGACTTGGCCAGGGCCGCGGTCTCCTCCAGATTCATGCTTCGCCAGATGGCCAAGAGCATGGCCCCTCGGCATGGGTAAGGTGGTGTAGACAGCACAAAGGGGGCGTTCCCACAGCAATGGGTTATCCTCAGTGTCAGTGACAGTGGTGGGGCGCTGTGGCGTCCCTGGGGGCAGGCAGTCTCTGGGCCTGACCTCTGGGTCGGGGTCAGGGGCAGCCAGCCGTCTCCACGCACGGATGTGTGCGCCCTGCGCGTCCGGTCCAGCACGGCGCGCACGAAGCCTCTGATGTACCCTTGCTTCAGGCTGATCAGCCCCCGCAGCTGCTTGGGCTCTGGTTCCCGCCCCGGGAGAGATCAGCAGGTGCGACAGGGGTAGATGGGGCCGCCACCACTCCGGGCTGCGACACACATCTGGAACCTGTCGCCGTCCTGTGTCCGTGTCACTGAGGCCAAGTGCCCTTGTCCCGACCCCATTCTCGTTTCTCTCCCGTGTCCGCCCCTCAGTCCCGTGTCTGTGTCGCCCGTGTGCATGTCTCCGTGTCTGGCTCTCACGTCTCGGTCTCACAACTTGATCCGGGGCCGTACCTGTCCTGCACAGAGGCGCTCGCCGGTCCTCTTCGGATCCCAGCCGGTTTCCGTTCCGTCTTGCGGGAGGCCACAGGGTGGGAACAGTGGGACTGCGCGCCTGGCCGGAGTCGCGGAGGGGCGGGGCCTCCCGACAGGCAGGGATTTAGGCCAATCGCCGCCTCGGAGGGGCAGGACGACCCGGCTCACTTCTGTCCTGGCCAATCACGAGGGCCTGCGGGAGCTTGAGAAGTCCGGGACTTCGCGGGCCCGCCCACCTGTCCGTTTTGCCCGCCTGCGCGCCGCAAGCACAGAGAAGCCGACAGGCTGCTGGCTCCAGAGGTTTTAAGAAACATTCGTGGGGCCGCGCCCGCCCGGCTGGTCAGTCATCCACGTCGATCACCATCGGGGCCAGGTAGTCCGAGTGCCGGATCCCGAAGCTCCAGCCGCGAGGCTTCCGGTGCTGCGGGCCCAGGAGACGTCTCTGGCCTGGCGCTGCCAGCCGGCCCAGGGCTCCCGGGTCCCAACCTCGCACCTCAGACCCTCGATCCAGACCCGGACCCCTTTACCCCGCCTCTGACCCTTGACCCTGAACTGCAGAGCACCTGGTCCACGTTGTAGGCTGCAGGCCCGGGATTCAGGCTGTTGCCTTGGGGGAGCGAAGTCCGCGCCAGCATTGAGAACTGGGGGGCCCGGGTCTTGTAGATCCCAGGGCTCACCACATGGTAGGTGC
>NW_020172451.1:224688-227000 GCF_003031525.2 Neophocaena asiaeorientalis asiaeorientalis | reverse complement strand
CGCAGGGCCCGGGGGTCTGCGGGAGGGCGGGAGGGGCTCTGTGTCCGGCTTCCAGGACCGTCGCCTGCTGACCCCTCGCCGCGCGGTGCGGGCAGCCCCTTCCCCACCTTACTGAGGTCCTCGCAGACGCTGCCCACCGCGCTGCGGCCGTAGATGGAGTAAATCGGCGCCGAGACTTTACCGACGACGCGCGGGCCCAGGAGCGAGGGCACAGTGTAGGTCCCGGGGCCTGGGGGAGCCAGCGAGGGTGGGTCTTTGAGGACCGGCCAATCTGCCCGCCGCAGCCAGTGCAGGGTGGGCCTTCCTGGGCTCACCTGGGGTCTGCGACTCCGCGCGGAGGCCCCAGTTTCAGGGAGCGATGGTGTGCCGAGGCGCGCTGGGGTACGCCGCGTTCCCCGCTCGCTCCGGGAAGCACCTGTCTGCGGGGCGGACCGGGGTGTGGGCCGGAACTGCACTGGGGGCCTGGTGGGTGCCCGGGCTGGAGTCCAGGGATTAGGGGGAATTCGAACCACGATTTGTCAAAGCCTGGTGAGGCTTGGAGCTCTTTTGAGATCCGGAGACGGGGGGACCGAGTTTGGAGTGTTAGGGTGCTCGAGGGGGACTCGGGCTCAGTGGGGGGAGTTCCCGAGTGGGCGTCCCTGGAGGCGGCTCGGCGTTGGGGAGGCCGGGGTCCCAGGGTCCTGACCCGGTCCGGGAGTGAGGAAGGGCGCTGCGTGGCGCGGGCGGCCAAAGATGGAGTAGGCGGGAGCGCCGTCGCGGCCGCGCACGGTCATGCGAGCGGGCACCAGGTGACCTGGCCCTGGGCCGCACGAAGTCTGCAGCGTGGGGAGGCGTGCGCCGAAGGTGAAGGCGGGGGCGCGGGGCCGCGACGGGTCGTGCAGGATGTAACCTGTGGGGTTAGGGTTAGGGTTAGGGTTAGCCCCTGTGTGCCCCCCTCCCCCGGCCCGCCGCTGGTACCGGTGCTGGCTGGCAGCTTGTACTTGGGCCCCGGGCCGCTGTAGAGCGCTGCGATGGGGCCGCGGCGCCGGTGCGGCCGCCACGGGCCGACCCAGACTTCCGAGCCCATGGTACGGTGGGAGCGCTTGCTGCCGGCAACACCTGCGGACACAAGGTGGCGGCCCCGGCCCCCCCACCCTGACTCGCGAGGCCGCACTCCCTATCCCCTCCAGACAGGCCGGACTCCGGGGCGGGGCCCGCGCCTATCCCAAGTACCAGGGAGACAAACGGTAGCTTTCCCAGCTGCAGAGGGGCGCGGGTCAGGGACAGAGCTTCGAGGCCGTCTCTTGTCCCCCACCCCCAAAATGAGTTCAGTGGAGGTGTATGTGCGCGCTCCAAGTTTGGACTCAACACTGCGGGAGAGGAATTCCCCGGGGTTCTGGAGAACTGGGATATTTTAGGGATATTTGGGGGAGGATACCGGGGCGAGGGAGCGGCGTGGGGGACCTGGTGCCGGAGGGGGGCCCCCGAAGTTGATGCACTGACCTGCTCCTGTGTCTCCTGGCTGGGAAGGTAGGGTTGGGTGTCTGGATTTCTGCCCCTGCCCGGCCCAGCTCCCAGACTCCATTGTGTCCAGGTCCTGCCTCCAGGCAACCAGACTGACCGTGCCACCTGGCTCCGCCCCTCCCCTCCCCCCGCCTCTCCTCCTTGGAGTCCATGGCAATGGCAGGCGTCCTGCAGGCTGTGCCACAGACCAGAGCTCTGTCCTCACCCTTCCCCAGGCTTCAGTACACCCATTCCAGAAATGGACAGATATGCAGACAAAAAACAAGTGCGAGAATAAAGAAATCAAGCTTAATTTAATTGTTATGTGTAGGGGAGAGAACTTTGCATCTATTTAAACCCATGGAATATTTGCAGAAAATAATCATGTACTGGGCCAAAAGAACGTCCATACAATTAGCAGATGTAAACTATTATATATAGGATGGATAAACAACAAGGTTCTACTGTATAGCACAGGGAACTACATTCAATATCCTGTGATAAACCATAATGGAAAAGAATATGAAAAAAAAGTGTCTGTGTGTGTATAACTGAGTCACTGCTGCACAGCAGAGACTGACACAACATTGTAACTCAACTCTACTTCAATTCTAAAAAGAAGCCCATACGAGTTGAATAAAGAGATATAATAGGACACATGATTGATCACAATTCAAAATAATTCTTAGCAAACAGTAAAATGTGGGGTTTTTGTGAATTTTATTTATTTTTTTAATGCAGCAGGTCCTTATTAGTCATCCATTTTATACACATCAGTGTATACGTGTCAATCCCAAACTCCCGATTCATCCCACCACCACCACCCCACC
>NW_020172451.1:224228-224610 GCF_003031525.2 Neophocaena asiaeorientalis asiaeorientalis | reverse complement strand
ATATATTTTGGAGATTAATCCTTTGTCCGTTGATTTGTTTGCAAATATTTTCTCCCATTCTGAGGGCTGTCTTTTCGTCTTGTTTATGGTTGCCTTTGCTGTGCAAACGCTTTTAAGTTTCATTAGGTACGATTTGTTTATTTTTGTTTTTATTTCCATTACTCTAGGAGGTGTATCAAAAAAGATCTTGCTGTGATTTATTTCAAAGGGTGCTCTTCCTATATTTTCCTCTTAGATTTTTATAGTGTCCAGTCTTACATTTAGGTCTCTAATCCACTTTGAATTTATTTTGTGTATGGTGTTAGGGAGTGTTCCAATTTCATTCTTTTACATATAGCTGTCCAGTTTTCCCAGCACCACTTATTGAAGAGACTGTCTTTTC
>NW_020172451.1:221518-224179 GCF_003031525.2 Neophocaena asiaeorientalis asiaeorientalis | reverse complement strand
TTAGCTCTTCTCTAAATGTTTGATAGAATTCACCTGTGAAGCCATCTGGTCCTGGACATTTGTTTGTTGGAAGATTTTTTTTTTTTTTTGCAGTACGCGGCCCTCTCACTGTTGTGGCCTCTCCCGTTGTGGAGCACAGGCTCCGGATGCGGAGGCTCATGGGCCTAGCCGCTCCGCAGCACGTGGGATCCTCCCGGACCGGGGCACGAACCCATGTCCCCTGCATCGGCAGGCGACTCTCAGCCACTGTGCCACCAGGGAAGCCCCCTGTTGGGAGATTTTTAATCACAGTTTCAATTTCATTACTTGTGATTGGTCTGTTCATATTTTCTATTTCTTCCTGGTTCAGTCTTGGGAGGTTGTACCTTTCTAAGAATTTGTCCATTTCTTCCAGGTTGTCCATTTTGTTGGCATAGAGTTGCTTGTAATAGTCTCTTAGGGTTCTTTGTATTTCTGCAGTGTCTGTTGTAACTTCTCCGTTTTCATTTCTAATTTTATTGATTTGGGTCCTCTTCCTCTTTTTCTTGATGAGTCTGACTAATGGTTTAACAGTTTTGTTTATCTTCTCACAATATTGTAGTTCTTCTTGCTTCTGCTGTCTGCCCTCTGGTGGATGAGGCTATCTCTAAAATGTTTTTTTAAAAGGGTTAAATACTTAGAAACTAACAAATTCTCTTTTAAAACCAGCAACCACTGAGGTAGAAGGAAAACAAAGGGTAGGGGCACTGTGAAGGCTGAGAGCGCATTTCAGGAAGCTGTTGGGTCTCTGTTTAATATTCTTGAGAAGCTGAGGAAGGCCAGTTCCTTGAGGCTAATGAAATGGGACTGCTCATGAGGAAAACAGCTAAACTCCCAAATTAAAAATGATGAGAAGACACAAGTGCAGCCTGCACACAGACATGCTAAAGTATACAACTATACTTCAATTTAATTTTTTTAAATAAATAAAATTCTTTTGTTTCCCTCTGAAAGATACCCCCAAGTGTAATTCCTGCATCATATGTTCTATTTTTAATTTCTCGAGGAACCTCCGTACTGTTTTCCATACTGGCTGTGCCAGTTTACATTCCCACCAATAGTGCATGAGGGTTCCATTTTCTCCACATCCTCACCAACACTCGTTATTTCTTGTCTTTTTTTTAAACATCTTTACTGGAGTATAATTGCTTTACAATGGTGTGTTAGTTTCTGCTTTATAACTGTTGTCTTTTTCATATAGTCATTCCGATAGGTGTGAGGTGATAGTGTGGTTTTGATTTGCATTTCCCTGATGATTAATCATGCTGAGTGTCTTTTCAGGTGCCTGTTGGCCATCGTATGTCTTTTTTTGGGAAAAATGTTTATTCAGTACTTTTGCACATTTTTTCATTTTTCTTTTCTTTTTTAATTTTTATTTTTTTATTTAAAAATAGTTATTTATCGGCTGCGTCAGGTATTAGTTGCCGCACGCAGGATCTTCTGTTGCGGTGCATGGGCTCTTCGTTGTTGTCGTGGGCTTCTGTCTAGTTGTGGCACTCAGGCTTAGTTGCCTTGTGGCATGTGGGATCTTAGTTCCCCGATGCATTGTAAGGCAGATTCTTAACCACTGGACCACCAGGGAATTCCCTAGGTCCATCCATGTTGCTGCAAGTGGCGTTATTTCATTCATTTTTATGGCTGGGTAATAGTCCATTGTATAAATATACGACATCTTCTTTACCCATTCCTCTGTCGATGGACATTTAGGTAGCTTCCATGTCTTGGCTATTGTGAATACTGCTGCTATGAACACTAGGGTGCATGTGTCTTTTTGAAATAGAGTTTTCTCCAGATATATGCCCAGTAGTGGGATTGCAGGATCGTATGGTAGCTCTATTTTTAGTTTTTAAGGAACTTCCATACTGTTTTCCACAGAGGCTGCACCAATTTACATTCCCACCAACAGTGCAAGAGGGTTCCCTTTTCTCCACACCCTCTCCAGCATTTATTACTTGTAGACTTTTTGATGATGGCCATCCTGACCAATGTCTGTTGCACTTCTATACACTAACAACAAACTATCAGAAAGAGAAATTAAGGAAACAGTCCCATTTACCATTGCATCAAAGAGAATAAAATACCTAGGAATAAACCTCCCTAAGGAGGCAAAAGACTGTACTCTGAAAACTATAAGACAGTGATGAAAGAAACTGAAGTTGACAGAAACAGACGGAAAGATATACTGTGTTCTTGGATTGGAAGAATTAATATTGTTAAAATGACCACACTACCCAAGGCAATCTACAGATTCAATGCAATCCCTATCAAATTACCAATGGCATTTTTTTTTCCAGAACTAGAACAAAAAAATTTTAAATTTGTGTGGAAACACATGTTCTCTTCATCATTCCCATACTGTTGAAGGCTTATGTGTTTTAATTTTTTCCATTTTAAATCACATTGTATTGTTTGTCTTTTTTAAAAAAAATTATTTATTTATTTATTTATGGCTGCGTTGGGTCTCCGTTGCTAAGCCCGGGCTTTCTCTAGCTGCGGTGAGCGGGGGCTACTCTTCGTTGCAGTGCGTGGGCTTCTCATTGCAGTGGCTTCTCTTGTTGCAGAGCACAGGCTGTAGGCGCACGGGCTTCAGTAGTTGCGGCACGCATGCTCAGTAGTTGTGGCTTGTGGGCTCTAGAGCACAGG
>NW_020172451.1:220026-220487 GCF_003031525.2 Neophocaena asiaeorientalis asiaeorientalis | reverse complement strand
TTCAGCAGTTGTGGCTCACGGGCCCAGCTGCTCCGCGGCATGTGGGATCTTCCCGGACCGGGGCACGAACCCGTGTCCCCTGCATTGGCAGGCGGATTCTCAACCACTGCGCCACCAGGGAAGCCCTGTTTGTCTTTTTTAAATAACTTTTTTCTGCATAAACCTTTCCCCACCTCAGATGGATTCCTTAAAAGGTATCCCCTGTTGGGTATAACTATATAACTATTAAACCTGAGATTTATATTTTCTAAGGCTTAAACAGTATTCTAGATTTATTTATACATATATAAAAGTACATATGTACTTTTAACATAAACATGATTATATAATATTATATTCTTTGTTTTATATCATTTCTGATTATGCAATCTTTCTTGTCTTTAAAAAATTCCAATAATGGAAAAAGTCTACATTTAGTGGAGTTTGCAGCTCTCTACCATCTTTTTTTTTTTTTTTTTTTT
>NW_020172451.1:177057-219380 GCF_003031525.2 Neophocaena asiaeorientalis asiaeorientalis | reverse complement strand
GGTACGCGGGCCTCTCACTGCTGTGGCCTCTCCCGCTGCGGAGCACAGGCTCCAGAAGTGCAGGCCCAGCGGCCATGGCTCACGGGCCCAGCCGCTCCGCGGCACATGGGATCCTCCAGGACCGGGGCACGAACCCGCGTCCCCTGCATCGGCAGGCGGACTCCCAACCACTGCGCCACCAGGGAAGCCCCTCTACCATCTTATTTATATTAGCTGTCCATTTGTATTTAGCTCTCCATGTGGAATCATGTCTTCATCACACTAGGCTTTTCCTCCACCAAATGTTTCAGAAAGGCACCATGGGATCTAGCGTAGTTGGGGCTTGGTGACCAGTTAGTGAGGGTCTTCCTGTGAGTGCTGCAGTGGATCAGCTCATGTGGATGGATTTCCCCACCTCCCGGACTCCCAGCTGCATTGGTCATGGTTGCTGGCAAGCAGGTGACTGCCTCCATTCCTGTTTTGCTTGTGTTGTCTCTGAGGAAACAGGATCTCTGGGTCCATAGGCCCAAATCCCTCTATTCCTTGGAGCGACTGGGACAGGGGTCCTGCCTCAGCAGGCAACTGGAAATGGAGCTCTGAGGAGGCTGCTACAGGTCAGACTTTCCTGGGACCCATATTTTTGATCTTTATTTTTACCTCAATGGGAATCTATGATATTTATGCCATCATAGCACAACCAGAACCATTACTCATGTTTCACAATTTCTGTGGGTGATCCTGTGTGCTTCTGAAGTTCTGTCACCTTTTCAGCAGTGCCACATTTTTACTCTCTATGGAAAGAGGGCAAAACTCCCACTGTTTTGGGCGGTAACATGTCTCCATTCACCTTCCCAGTAGGGAGCTGCTCCACGAAGGGCAGGGTTTGCCCTTGACAAAGTCAAGGGTTTTGACAAAGTCAGGTGTTTCCTTTCCACAGAGGAGGGGACTAGACCCTTCCTTGGTCACCTGTGTGTCTCTAGGACCTGTCACGGTCCTCAGCACCTTGTGAAGTTGGTGTCCTAAGGTACCCCTAGTGGACACGTGTTCTCTGGCCGCAGCCTGGTGCTCAGACCGACAACAGGGGTCTTCAGGTACTGGGTGGAGATGCGTGGTGGACACCACATGGCCGATACAGAGGTGCAGACGATGGTGTCATCTCCATCCTCTCAAGGTTGTTGGACCCCAAACTTAACCAAGAGGCAGAGCCTGGGACCAGGACAGAGAATAAGGGCGGCATCCAGAAAGCCTGCCACCAGCTTGAGGTCCACCTTAAGGCAGGGCCCCCTTCCATCCTTCCTCTTACTGTCACTTAATACGCTCGGGGAGGAGGGAGGCTGGGAGGGGACAGGTGGGTGAGATACCTGAGGCTCAGCAGAACCCAGGCTGGGTGCCAGGGACATGGCTTGGCCATCTCACTGCCTGAGTCAGGGAGAGTTCTCTGTCCCTGAAGAAGGAACAAGTACGTGTCTTGGGGGCCTGCCTTTGTCCCAGGAGCTCCAGGCTCTTTTTCATATCTGGGTCCCACATGGCACCTGTCCTGACACTTACTCCTCGGCTTAAGTGAGAAGCAGATGGAGGAGACAAGGCTTGTCCCCTGAGAAGCCAAGTGCTGCAGGGCACCTACACGCCGGCCTGTGAGGGGCCTGAGTCCTGGCGAGGAGGGAGGGGGTGGACGAGGGAAGGCTGAGGCCTGAGATGAGGCACCAGAAGTCAGACTGATAGAGCCTCGGGGCCAGAGGAGGGTTTGTGAAGTCTCCCAGGGCTGAGTGGTGATGGGAGATGGAGCTGGCGGGGGCTCAGGGTTCTCCACTGCGTGAGAGTGGCGTTTGGCAGTCAAGATGGCCCAGAGGGAGGCCCAAGGGCTCTAGAAGGTTGTGATAAACCAGGCCAATAAAGAGGAAAACACAACTTTTGGATTTTCTTTGCTTTGTTCACTCTTTATTAGTGAGAGCTTAAAAATTCCTGTTGACAACCATCCCATCTCTGCTGAACTCAGGGTACGGAGAGTCCAGAGGCTGCTGGAGGAGGGGAAGGGAGAGTCGGCCTCGGCCCCCCCAAGCACCTGCGTATCTGGGAGGGAGAAGCGCCAGCCTCTGCTTCACACCTGTGCACCTTCCCGGCAGCCCATCTGTGTGGAGGGCAGTGTTGCCCCCATGGTCCCCCTCCTCAGGGAGACCCCCCCCACCCTGGCCAAGAGTGGAATAGTCTTCTCCGGTTTCTGGTAATTTCATCAGGGCCTCATCGTGTTGCTGCAGCTACAGATAACATCTTCCTGTGGGTAACTCTTCCCCGCCAGAGCCCCCTGAGGCTGGCCCCGAGCTCAGAGGAGGGGCACGGGGGTGTGGGATGAGTTTGGGGGTGTGAGGGTCTCTTAGGCAGAAGTGGGTCGGCTGGGATGCCAGAAGAGCGCTGAGGAACGCTGCCATTTGCCATTGGAAGCTATGGAAAAAGGGAAGGGGCAGGAGCTGGGCAGGGGCCTGGGGACGCCCCTGAGCTCCTGGAGCTGCCGTGGGTTATGCTGTCTTCTGATACCTCCAGCCAGGCCCTCCTAACAACACCCAAGCCCGGGTGCAGACACAGAGACCCACCCCTCCCAGGTTGGGCGGTGCACTGGCCCCAGCACAGGGCCACCTTAACTGGGCAGCCCTCTGGGCGGGGCACGTCACAGATGCCATCTGCGCGACACCAGGTGGCACCCAGGCCTGAAGCAGGACCTGGTGTGCGCAGCACATAGCTCCCAGCCTGCTGCCCAGCTCCTCACGCTGGGTCTCCGCCCAGACCATGACCCAGGGCGTCTTGGAGGCTGACAGCCCCGGCTGGGGCTGGGACGGGGATGGGGACGAAGACTGGGATGGCGTCGTGCTGACCCTGCTGGCGCTGGCTGTGGTGGCCGCCACGGCGCTAGCTTTGCACTGGTTTGGCTCTGGGCAGGACCAGGAGGCGGCAGGTCCAGCATCCACAGCCCCTCGACCTTCACAGGTGGGAGGACCTGGGACAGCCCTGCCCCCGAAATCCAAGGTCAGTGGTGGTGTCGAGGGACACAGCCCAGGGCAGGAGAAGCCACACCCTCCAGGACGTGGCCAGGGGAGTCCAGCTGCAGCAGGGGCCCAGGATCAGGAGCCCCCGCGAGGTGAAGGTCTGGCTGCTACAGCTACACCTCCACTCAAGACACCTGGTGAGGTGGCCAGCGGAGGGGCCTTGGGACAGCAGCGTGGTAATGCCACTCCAGAAGCCCCCCGAGGAAAAGGAAGGGAGCCTCGCAGGCCAGGTGCTGCCCTCCTGGGTCAGAGCAAAGCAGAGGGGACGTCTGCCCCCCTCCTGATACACTTCACCCCCCGGAGTCCTGGCGGAGAAGTGGAGGTGCAGGTAGAAGCAGGAGGCGTCCAAGCCAAGGCACCAGCTCACCAGGCCCTCGTCCACATGGTGCAACGGGACACCAGCCCCTGGCAGCAAGGTGTGGCGTCACCGGGCTCACTGGGGAGGGGCCCAGGCAGCCGCCGGTGGCAGGTGGACCGCAGCTCAGGAGAGAGAACCTGCCGCTCCCCAAGGCTGGACCCCCTGTCCCTGGGCACTGTGGTGAGTGTGTGGGATTCTGTGGGTGGAGCCAGTGGCCTCCCCGCGGGCTCCCAGGGGCTCCCTTTGCCCCAGGAGCTGCCCCCATCGTACACCCTGAAGACTAGTCCCCCGATGGATGTCTCAGAGAGGGGGCCTGGGAAGAGCAGCCCCCAACCAGCCCCAGTCCTAGCTCTGGACTCAGGAGTCAAAGCTACTGAGAGCAGGGAGGCTGGGACCCTGGCCCCCAGGGAGTCTCAGAGGTCCCCAGCCTCCGTGGAAGGTTGGCCCCGGGTGAGGAGGGAGGTCCTTGTCACCGGGAGCTTCAGCGAGGCCCCAGGCTCCATGGGCCTATCACAAGAGGGGCCACAGGGGGGACACCGACCCTTGTCCCAAGGGGAGGGGACCACAGAGGCCAGCACTGCGGGTGAGGCTGGGGCTAACGGCTCTGGAGACCACCTTTTCTTCAGTTCAGGGCCTGAAGGGACAAAGGAGCAAGAGGGCCACAGTGTTAGAGAAGGGAGAGGATCCCTGCAAGGCCAGGTGGCTGGCGGCTCTGACAGAGGGAAGCGAGCTGCAGAGGTTCGCAGCTGCGTGCCCTCCTCAAGCCCCTCCCTCACGTCCTCTTCACACACCCCTAAACCCCTCCCACCCACAGCACATCCCCATCCAGGTCTCTTACCTGTAGCCCCAACTCTTCTGAACTCTTCTCTGTCAGTCTCTTTGCCCCCCAGAGTTGGCCAGGGTCCTGCTGAGGATGAAAATCTCAAAGCCATGCCATCCCCTGCCCCAGGCCCATCCCCTGTCACAGCTGCAGCCCCTGCCCCAGGCCCATCCCCTGCCCCAGGCCCATCCCCTGTCACAGCTGCAGCCCCTGCCCCAGGCCCATCCCCTGCCCCAGGCCCATCCCCTGTCACAGCTGCAGCCCCTGGGCCTGCTAGTGGGTCAAGGCTTGCACCTCAGAAGCCCAGTGTGGTTCTCTGCAAGGGCAGTCAGGAGGGGCAGTTCTCAACTAGCTGGGGAAACCTTATTTCGATGGTTCTTAGGAGTCACCCCTTCCCCAGGCCAGAGAGGCCCCAAGGGACAGTCCCAAGGGCAGCTCTGGAGAGCCCCAGAGATCCCAGCACTTCCACACCCTCTGAGAACAGAGAGTCTGGCTCTTCCCCTGAAGAGGCCGTCCCCAGCCGTGAGGACAGGCATGGCTCGGCTGGACTGGTCACAGGGGCAGGCACAGGGGGCCTGGCTGAGGCTGGAGCTCGGCCACAGCAGAGCAGCACCGAGACCAAGGAGGCTCCCACCGCAGGCCCTCCCTCAGGCCCAAGAGGGGAGAGAATTGAGGAGAAACATCCAGACTCGCTGCCATCTGGTACTGCAGAACCCAGGGCCCCCTCACGGCCACCGGAGCAGACCCAGCCTGGCTCTGCACCCTCCCCAGTTACAAGGCAGGACTCACAGCCTGTCCCTCGGCCACGGAAACGCAGCTTGTGCGAAATATCCCAGAGCTCTGAGCGTGAGGCCAGCCCAGCGGCCCCAGGGCAGCGCCGAGGACAGGAGCCCGGGGAGGGGCCCAGCCCTGCAGGCAGCGGGCAGGTCCTCACTGAGAAGCAGAAGGAGGCCCGAAAACTCATGGTGTTTCTGCAGAGGCGGGGGGCCTGGGGGGTGGTGGAGGGGCCCCAGAAGCCCAGATCCTCGGCGGCAGCGGCTCTGCAGCGATGGCTGGACCTGGGCAGCTGCCTGGAGGCACTGGCCTTTGCCCAGCAGCACGGGGACCCCCGCCTTGCCCAGGAGACCTATGCCTGGATGAGTGACAATCTGCTACACGTGCTGGGAGACCCGAGCCTCTACCGGCAGCTGAGTGGCGCTGACCGGGAGCGTATCCTGAGCCTTCGGACCAGCCGGGGCCAGGCGGTGCTGGGGGTCCTCGTGCTGCCCAGCCTCTACCGGGTGAGCCGCTCGGGGCTCACAAGGGACCCTCGTGGGGTGGAAGAAACTCACGCGGTGCGGCCCGTGCCCCCGCCTCCCCGCACGTTCCTGTACGTGTTCCACCCCCGGGAGAACGCGTGGCGGCCCCTGACCCAGGTGCCCCAGGAGGCCCCGCTCCGGGGCTGCGGTCTCTGCACCCTACACAACTATCTGTTCCTGGCGGGGGGCATCCGTGGATCCGGTGCCGAGGCCGTCTGCTCCAACGAGGTCTTCTGCTACAACCCTCTGACCGACATCTGGAGCCAGGTGCGGCCCATGCGGCAGGCGCGTGCCCAGCTCAAACTGGTGGCGCTGGACGGGCTGCTCTACGCCATTGGGGGCGAGTGTCTGTACAGCATGGAGCGCTACGACCCGCGCACAGACGCCTGGACCTCCTGTGCGCCCCTCCCTGCAGGCAGCTTCCCCGTGGCTCACGAAGCTGTGGCCTGCCGGGGGGACATTTATGTTACCGGCGGCCACCTCTTCTACCGCCTGCTCAGGTACAGCCCCACGAAGGACGCGTGGGACGAGTGCCCCTACAGTGCCAGCCACCGGCGGTCCAGCGACATTGTGGCTCTGGGGGGCTTCCTGTACCGCTTCGACCTGCTGCGGGGCGTGGGCGCCGCGGTGATGCGCTACAACACCGTGACAAGCTCCTGGAGCCGGGCCGCCTCCCTGCCCCTGCCCGACCCCGCCCCGCTCCGCTGCGCCGTGCTGGGCAACACCATTTACTGCCTCAACCACCAGGTCACAGCCACCTTCACGGTCTCCGAGGGAACCGCCCAGTTCCAGGCCAAGGAGCTAAAGCCTTTTCCCCCGGGGGCCAAAGGGGTCCTCTGCCCATTCATCCTGACGCTGCCCCCCGTGGACCCGCTGCAGACTGCCCTCTGAGTGGCTGCTGGAACACCAGGGACTTCAGCACTGCTCTCCGGGGAGACCCTGGGGCGGAGTCTGAGGGCAGGAGGGGCACAGGGAGGAGGCTGTGATCCAGAACTTTCTGCCCTTGTTCCCGGGACAACTTTCCTTTTCTGTTCTAATAAGCCTCCTGACTCCGCCTTCCACCTGCTCCCCTCCCCTAAGCCTCTCCCCTCAGAGCCCAGGCTCCCCGCACCTGGGAGCTGGTCGCTGGGTGTCCCTAGCCTGGTATCCTACCTCCCACCACACCCATGCTGCTTCCTTCCTCTAGGACTTAATTCCCTCTCTGGTTACCCAGCGCCTCTGCTGGCTCACCCACCCTCCTCCAGACAGAGATCCTCTCTCACAGCACCACCCCACTGCCTGGGAATTACCTGCCTGTGGGACTCCCTGGGCTCCGAGAGCCTGACGTGTCCCTGGGCACCAGGACTTGGCCCACTGAGGAGCCTGGCAACCCCTGAGCCGAGGAAGGAGATGGCTGGGAACACATTCTGCTTCCTAGGGTCTGTCCCTGGGGCTCCAGGCCAGGCAAGGAGCCCTCAAGGGGGTGGGAAGGGGGACCAGGGAGCAAACAAGTCCCCAGGAAAAAATCCTTGCCTCTGGGACTTTCTACCTGTCCTGAGGCCTCTGGGAGCCTGGTTGGCTCTCCCCTGGAACAGCTCTGAAGCCCTCTTTTGTCTGACTGACCTCAAGGGCCTAGAACCCTTGTCTGTGAAAGTGCCCTGCTGGCTCTATCCCCTGCCCAGACCCCAGCCCAGGCCGTGCAGGACCACTCAGCTCATACCCCTCTGCAGCCTGGTGGGGTCTCTCCTGCCGGCTCAGCCCCTCCAGAAGCCTGCCCCACTTCCCACCAGCCCCCTTCCTAGGTGAGGCCTGGGTTTCGCCCTCGTTCTGCCCCTTATTAGCTGTGTGGATTGGAAGAGACATCTAACATTGCTTTTCTTGTCTGAAACGGGGCTGTGAGAACATAAGGACACACTCGAGAGTGCCCAGCCTGGTGCCCCAAATACACAACTGAATAACTAATGTTCCCCCTTATTCGCTTTGGAACTCACAGTAGGAAGGTAAATAAATCTGACTGAATACTGCTGCCTGTCCCACCCTCTGACCTGGTTTGTCCCCGTCTGGCTCCCTTTTAGTTTTTTTATTCTAAGTTCGGCACCACTGGCACTGAGTACGTCTACTTCATCGAGAGCCTCTGCATCTCGCCCTTCTCATGTGCTGTCCACAAGGTTTGTTATGCAGCTGGGTGGGACAGAAAGGGTCCTTAGGTTGTGCTTGGAAAGAAGTTTACTGAGAAACAAGCTCTGCGCACAGCCCTGCTCCGGGGCCGCTGCTACTCTGCCAAGCCTGCTCAGGCCGTGTGGGGTGGGCGGGCCTCCTGCGCTCGCTTGGTCTCATCGAACAGCTCCTGCCAGTTCTTCTCCAACTCCTCCTTGCAGTTGAGGAAGGCGTCCTCCAGCCGCCGCATGGACTCCGCCAGTGTGGGGTTGGTGCGCATCACCACCATGTCATAGGCCATCCACGTGGCCTGCACTGCAACAACCAGACAGGCCCTGGTCAGGCCACAGGGGGCTGCCGCAGCGCTGGAGCCCCCCAGCAAGGGCTGGGCGCCTCCGCTCATGCCCAGCATCCTGGGGACAGGACGTGCTGAGTCACCCAATTACTCGAAGGAGAGAAAGCGGGTCGGCCATGCGTTACAGGGCTCATGACAACCCTATTAAAACTCCTCTCTACGAAAAGCAGTAATGAACCTTCCCTAATCTCACACAAGCCTTAACTTCTGGATACACCAGCCCACAACACTAAAAGGTTGGAGGCCAATCTGACATGAAATGTTAGGAAAAATGAGAGTAAACACAGGTCCTTACCTATCTGCAGTTCACAGCTAGTGGTTGCCGGGTGACCCCCAAGAAGTCATAACCCTGCCCAAGCTCACATACTCAGGTAGGGCTGACCACTCTCACTCCCCCAAGGCTAGAGCCTCAGGTTATCTCGTGCTCATTGGCCTGGGATGCCTGCCCACCTCCACCTTGGCACCTCTCTGCTTTCAATAAGGCCAGTCCAGGGGCTCCTCCTTCTGGGAAGGTTTGCCAAGTTCCATGTTAGGTGTCCTTTGGTGCTCACCACTGCACTGACCACCTTTCTTGCTCTTTCCCTTTGAGAGCAACTTGAGGGCCGCATCCCCTGGGCCTATAGGTGAACATGTGCTTCCTGTACAAATCCAATGGTGTGTGCAGAAGCCCCACCCCCACCTCTTCCCTCTGCAGCACCCGCCCCCCACTGGTGTGGTTCTCCCCTTTAGAACTATGAAGAACAGGGTTGTCTCTCTGTGCAGTAAATACATCTCCTTAGAACCTCTCCTGTCTGGGTTAAAAAATGCTGGATACTTTGGGAAACTATGTCCTTCAGGAAATGAACCAAAGAAGAGATAGGCAGGGAATTCCCTGGCAGTCCAGTGGTTAGGACCCCGCACTTTCACTGCTGAGGCCGTGGGTTAAATCCCTGGTCAGGGAACTAAGATCCTGCAAGTAGAATGAAAAAAAAAAAAAGAGATAGGCAGAATGATTAATAACAAATGCACATGTATGTCTACACACAACCGAGGTCAGCAGTGTGGCAGACTTGAAGTTTATAGAAAGTGGCATCTGTTTGTTTAGGGAAAAAGTGTTAGAAGAGATACGTGCAGTACACCTCAGCAGACAGAGATACGTGCGGTACACCTCAGCAGACAGAGATACGTGCGGTACACCTCAGCAGACAGAGATACGTGCAGTACACCTCAACAGACAGAGATACGTGCGGTACACCTCAGCAGACAGAGATACGTGCGGTACACCTCAACACACAGAGATACGTGCGGTACACCTCAGCAGACAGAGATACGTGCAGCACACCTCAACAGACAGAGATACGTGCGGTACACCTCAGCAGACAGAGATACGTGCGGTACACCTCAACAGACAGAGATACGTGCGGTACACCTCAACAGACAGAGATACGTGCAGCACACCTCAACAGACAGAGATACGTGCGGTACACCTCAACAGACAGAGATACGTGCGGTACACCTCAGCAGACAGAGGGCCTATGATATATAGCTAGCACAGGGATTCTCGATCTTCTGGAAGTATGAGAGCCACTTGGGACACCTGTTAAAATGTAGACCACTGGCCCCTCTCAGAACTCAAAGAAGGTTCTTGTGTAGCAAGTTGGGAATGGTGCCCAGGAACCTGCATCTTGGCAAGCATCCTGGGCAATTCTGGTGCAGGAAGCCTGTAGACCACCATGTGAGGCCACCTGGGCAGCAGGTGGGGCATGGACCTGAAGCCAGGGCAGAGTCTGCTTCCCAGCTCTCCACTCACTGGCTGTGTGACCTGGAGTAAGTGATTTAAACTTACTAACCTCATCTCCTCTTATGTAAAGGACGGAAAACGTCCGGATCTCATGGCTTTGGTGTGAAGATTAAACCGATGATGTATGTAGCCTGTCTCCAACATATTAGGTGCTCAAGAAAGGAGAAACTCTTACTATAAAATAAATAATTCAGGTATTCAGGACAAAGAACTAGGGTGGGTAAACAAAACAAAACAAAACAGTCCACAGAAATGAATCTCATATAGTCCTACATAGCAGCTGAAATTCTAGTCCTGAGTTTCCTGAGCTCAAAGCAGAGAAGGAAACATGCTCGGTTATAAGATTCAGTGACCATAAAATAAAAACAAACCCATTGTTTAAGACACTTTTACCCCAAGAAAGAATTTCCTTATAGGTATATTTCATGAGAGGTGTGTAACATAATGGAAAATGTCCTTGACAACATCCCTACTTTAAATACAAAGACATTCTTCTATGTCTACAGTTGTAGGCACTGGTAAAAGAAAGCTGGTGGCACAGTACCAAAGCACACTTCAGAAAAGGCAATTCAATGAGACACTAAAACATTATATCAAGTGCATAGCCCTCTTATGATTTGATCCAAGGGAAAAAGAAAAAGAAAATATAGAATAGGAAGGACTCACAATCATCTGAAAATCCTTTGGAAATATATGTCGCCTGAGTTTTTCATTCATTCAATGTTTATTGCGCACCTGCTCTGCGTCGGCATTTTGCTAAGGCAGCCCTGATGATACAGCTGTCTACTACAGGCCAGACACATCTCTGCCCTCGTGAGCTTCTATACTAGTTGCAGTGGGAGGAGACAGATAATAAACATATAAGACAATTACACATTGTGAAAGGAGCTGCGAAGCAACGCGTATTGTGACAGAGAAATGGGATAGGAAGAGTCTTATTTTAGACCAGGTAGTGAGGGCAGGCCTTCTCAGAGGGCTTTTGGTAAGGCCTATGCAGTAGCAAAGCCAAGGTCCTAATCTCTCGAGGGGCCTGAACAGCAGATACTCTGAGAGGCTAGTTAGGACTCGCCCCGCAAACTCTGATAACCTGCTGGGTAGGGCCAGGTCCTCACACAGAAATTTAAAAACTGGTCAAGATGTGCACTAGATGCAGGGTTCAGTAAAGGATGAGGATAAAGTGTTCCAAAAATCTGTGTAGGAGAGGGAGGACTAACGAGGGATACAGTGAGGAGATGTATTCTGACAGTAGAAGAGGTAGAAGCAGAGAACAGGAATGACAAGGCTAGTTGAGCCAGGCGATCAAGGGATGAAGATAAGCCTGGAGTTTACAGACCACAGGCTAATTCACATCACTGGCAAAATAGAAGAATCAACATTTTAAAATGTAAATGGTGAAGGTCTACCTCCTCAAATCTCAGGTCCCAAATGGTTTTACAGATGAGTTCCACTGAACTGTGGAAGAACATTTCATTCTTATCTAACGTAAGTGATTCCAGAAATAAGAAAAAGAGGGAAGACTGATAAGCTGACTGTATGGACTAGTGTTAACTTTTTTAAAATTTTATTTTACTATTATTACTATTTTAAAAAATTTTTTGGCTGCACCACGTGGCATGTGGGATCCTAGTTTCCTGACCAGGGGTCGAACCCATGCCCTCTGCACTGGAAGCTCCGAGTCTTAACCACTGAACTGCTAAGAAAGTCCCCTGGTGTAACTTTTTAAGAAAAGCATTTGATAGAAGTATTCCGTTTACACTGTAGAAAATTTGAGAATAGAGATAAGCAAAAATAAAAACATAATTTTCCCTAAGCTGGTTTATTTTAAAACAAGACAAATATTATATAAAAAAAATTATAGGTCTGTCTCACATGAAAATAGATGTAAAATCCTAATATATGATCTAACCAAACCTAACAATGTGTTAAAATAATATGTTATGATCAAGTAGAGTTTGTAAAAGAAATTCAAGGATAGTTGAGTATCAGAAAATCAATCAGCATAATTAACCACATTAATAAAAGGGGGGAAATCATAGTAATATCTCAGTTAATGCAAAAAAAGGCAGTTAATAAAGTTTAATACTTATTTGTGATTTCAGAGAATCAAAACTAACAAATTAGGAATAGAAGGAGACATTTTAACCTAGTAAAGGTGATACACCAAAAACTTACAGCAAACATTATACTTAATGGAGAAACTGTGGATAAATTCCTTTGGGAATCAAACAAGGATGCCTCTAATAATGTAATGGGTATTGAAGATGTTGGTAAATGGAATTTAAACATTTAAAAGAAATAAGAGATATAAGGTAAGAGATAAAACTAACAGTATTTGTAAATTATAAAAGTGTATATGAAAGAATAGAGGTCCAATAGTCAAGTCAATCTTAAAAAAATAACAGCTAAAAGGGGGAATATACCCTATTAGATATCAAGACATCTTATAAAGCCCTGTTTTATTTATTTAGCCACACTGAATGGCTTGTGGGATCTTAGTTCCCTGACCAGGGATTGAACCTGTGCCCTCAGCAGTGAAAGTGCGGAGTCCTAACCACTAGACCACCAGGGAATTCCCTAAAGCCCTTTTTTAAAATCATAGTGTGGTACAGACAAACAGACCAATGAAAGAAAATAGTATGCTCGGAGATAGACCTAAGTGTATATGGAATTTAGTATATGATGAAAGTAACACTAAAAAATCCTTCAGAAATATACGTCTCCTGAAAAAAGGACAGTATACTCCAGATGGATTAAAGACATAAATATGAAAGATAAAATAACATTTATAGATCAAAAGAATACCTGTGATCTAGGGACTTCTTAAAAACCACAAACCAAATGTCATGAAGAACCTAGGGGTAAGACAGAAATAAAGACACAGACCTACTAGAGAATGGACTTGAGGATATGGGGAGGGGGAAGGGTAAGCTGTGACAAAAAACAAAACAAAACAAAAACAAAACCACAAACCATAAGGCAAAATATTGGTGAATTTCTTGTTATCAAAAATTTTTTTTCTACTAAGGACAACATGGACAAAATTTTCATACAAATGATAGAAGAAATTTACAATCTTAAAACTGATAATGGGTTAATATCTAGAATATACAAGAAATTACTTCAGGGCTTCCCTGGTGGCACAGTGGTTGAGAGTCCGCCTGCCGATGCAGGGGACGCAGGTTCGTGCCCTGGTCCGGGAAGGTCCCACATGCCGCCTGGCGGCTGGGCCCGTGAGCCATGGCCGCTGAGCCTGGGCGTCTGGAGCCTGTGCTCCGCAACAGGAGAGGCCGCGACAGTGAGAGGCCCGCGTACCGCAAGAAAAAAAAAAAAAAAAAGAAATTACTTCAAATCAATAAAAGAAATTCAGCAACAACAACAAAACCCTGGAAAATAACAAGTGTTGGTGCGGATGTGGGGAAACTGGAGCGCTTGTGCATTGCTGGTGGGGTTGTAAAATGATGCACCATTGTGTAAAAGAGTTTGATGTTCTTCAGGAAGCTAGATATAGAATTACCACATGACCTAGCAATTCTACTCCTACATAGTGTCCCGAACAATAAAGAATGGGCACTCAAACAAATACTCGCATACACATGCTCATAGTGGCACTATTCACAGTAGTTAAATATTGGGACACAACCCAAATATCCATCAGTGGATGAATACACGGAATATATTTTAGCTATATAAAGGAATAAAGTACTCATAATATGCTACAATATGGGTGAAACTTGAAAATACTATGTTAGGCGAAAGAAGCCAGAAACAAAATGTCATATATTATATGATTCTCTTACATGAAATATCCAGAATAGGTAAATCCATAGAGAATGGAAACAGATTGGTGGTTGCCAGGGGTTGGGAATAGAGGTATGGGAGTGACTGCTTAATGGGTACGAAGTGTCTTTTTTGCGTGATGAAAATGTCGCGGAACTTGACAGAGTTGGTGGCTGCACAAAATTATGAATGTATTAAATGCCACTGAATGGCATTTAATTTATTTAAAATACTTAATTTTATGTGAATTCACTTCGATAAAAATTTATTTAAATATTAGATGTAGATATTATAATTATCTTCATTTTTCAAAAGTGGAAACAGACGGAGAGGTTAAGCAGCTTGCCCAAGTCATACAGCTAATAAGTAGCACAGGCAGGATTTAACCCAAGTAATCAAGCACCTGTGTCCATGTTTTTAGCTGCTTATGATACACTGCTTCTTACATTCCCTAAGGAGAAACCCAAAAGACTAACAAGCATTTGAAGAGAATCTGGAATTCATTAGAGAAGGAAAAATGAAAACAATCAGATATCACTTTACACCTATTAGTCTGGCAAAATTAGAAAGCTGGATAATATCAAGTGTCTGTGAGCTCGTGGGATCTAAGAACCCCAGGCACTGCTGGTTGGAACAGAGTCTGACTCAGCCGTTCTGTGAGGTCATCTGGTAACCCCTAAAATGATTACACAGGTCCTTGAGCATAGATGTGTGAAGATGTTCATTGTAGCATTGTTTTTGGTGACGAAGAGTTGTAGACAATCTAGGTGTCCATCACCGGGAAGAATGGAGAAGCAAGAAGTAGTGGCTCACCATGGAATAAATACTATATTGCAGTTAAAAGTAATAGATAACATGTACACATGGCTACTCAAATAGGTCTTCATAACATAGTCGTGAGTTTAAAAAGTAAGATACAAGCTGGAGATATAAAACAAAAAGTATGCATTTTACAGAAACACATAAAAAGGGATATACCAAAAAAAGGAATGAGAAAAAAGAGCATAAATAAACAAATAAATGAGGATTGTTACATGGGCCAGTGACGCTAACACGCTATGAACTGAGAAGTATGGTGTCAACCTTTCTGCCAGAGAACCATAAAGAGAAACAAACTAACAAATAAACCAGACTCATTAGGAAATAACAAGTGGGGATACACTATGGCAGACAGGCATGGAAGAGAACAAAGTCAATCACAAATATAGAAAACATACTATATTCTCTTCACTGTGCCAGGCAAGTGGGTACCAAGGGAAACAAGCACATTCCAAATACGATTTCACTGTTAGCACTGAACTAGGCAAGGAAGATGCCAGGAGGCTTAAGACACAAGCTTTCTCAAAATGCATAAAAAGTCAGGGAGTTAAGACACATCATTCAATTGAAAAAATATCTATCAAGCACCTAGTATGGGTCAGCACCTGTTTAAGTTCTGGGGACAGAGCAGTGAGAAAAAATGTCAAAAAGTCTTTGCTCTCATGACCATTATATACTAAATAACAAGAAACTTACATAGTGCCTATAGTAAACTTACACAGTGTGTTAGAAGGTTAACAGGTGCTAAAGAGAAAAATAAAGCAGTGAAGGAGGGTTGAGGATGCTAGGAAAATAGGATCTGCAATTTCAAGAAGGGTGCTCGGGAAAAACTTGACTGAGGAAGTGACCTTTAAATCAACTTTTGATGAATAGAAGTTCTTAACGTTAGTGTAGTTCAATTTCTCAATCTTTTATTCTGTATTTAGCACTTTTTGCCTTTTGTTTAGAAAATTCTACCCAACCTTCAAAGTTGCAAAGATATTCTCCCCTATTTTCTTCCCAAACTTTAAAATTTATTTTCGATAATTAAGTTCTCATCACTCTGAAGCTACTGTGTGTTTGTGTGTGTGCAGGGATCCATTTTAAATTTTTATTCTTATTCATAACCAATTTTTCCAGCTTACTTGTTAAATAGTCCCTTCTTTCCTCCACTGATCTTCCATGTCACCTGTGTTATGTATAAAATTTTGTGTGTGTGTATCTGTTTCTGGGCTCTCTGTTGTACTCCACTGCTCAACTTGTCTATTCCTGAGCCAATATGACACTGTCAATTATACAGTTTTATAATAAACTTTGCTAACTGTAGGGTGAATCCCCTGTCCTTGTCTTTCTCAGAAGTATCTTAGCTACTTTTGGCTCTTAAGTCTCCAATAAATGTTTTATTTTTTTTAATTAATTAATTTAAAAAATTTTGGCTGCGTTGTGTCTTCGTTGCTGTGCGCGGGCTCTCTCCAGCTGCCGCAAGTGGGGGCTACTCTTCGTTGCGGTGCGCGGGCTTCTCATTGTGGTGGCTTCTCTTGTCGCGGAGCACCGGCTCCAGGCGCGCGGGCCTCAGCAGTTGTGGCACGTGGGCTCCAGAGCACAGGCTCAGTAGTTGTGGCACACGGACTTAGTTGCTCCGTTGCACGTGGGGTCCCCTTTGACCGGGGCTCAAACCACTGCAGGTGGACTCCCAACCACTGCAATACCAGGGAAGCCCAAGTCTCCAATAAATGTTTTAGAGTCAACCTGTCAAGTTCCATGAAAAACCCTATTAGGATTTTTATTAGAACTACTTTGAAGCCTTGGATGGAATTTGGGGAGAATGAACACATTTATTATATTTTCTTTCTACTCATGAAGGCAGCTATAGCTCCATTTATTTTGGTCTTTAATATCTGTTAGTCAAGCCTTGTAACTTTCTGCATATAGGCCTTGCATATTTCTTGTTAAACTTCTTCCAAGGTAATTCATAGATGTACGTGTTTGTGTTACTGTTATTGTTGCTATTATAAATGGTGCCTTAAAAAATATGTTCTAATTCTTTGCTGCAGGTATATAAAAATGCAATTAACTTTTGTACATTGATTTTATATTCAGCCACCTTGCTAAGCTTTATTATTTCCAATAAGATGTGTTTTATGTTCTACATAATAAATTCGGTAATTAGCTCCACGTTGGCCCCAGTAGTCCCTACCTTCTGGTAGTCACACCCTTCTGTAGTTCTCTCACATTGTGCCAGAGTTGATCCATGTGACCAACAGATTATGGCAGAAGTGATGGTATGTCAATTCCAAGATTAGATGATAAAAGACTGTATCTTCTGTCTTGGGTTCTCTCTCTATTATATATATAAATATTTCTTGGATCACTTGCTCTGAGGGAAATTATTACATGACCAGCCCTGTGGAGAGGCTGCATAGAAAGCCTCCTGCCAACAGCTACGTGAGCTTGGAAGGAGACTCTCCAGCATCCAGTCAAGTCTCCAGAGATTGAAGCCATGACCTACAACTTGACTGCAAACTCATGAAAACCACATCCAGAACCACGCAGCTAAGCCATTCTCAGACTCCTGACCCTCAACAATTGTGATAATAAATGTTTCTTGTTTGGACCTGCCGAGTCTGGGTTAATTTGTAGCGCAGCAAGTAGATAACTAATACAGACCTTGGTACTGAGAGTATGGTGCTGCTGTAACAAAAACCTAAAATGTAAGAGTAGCTTTGGAATGCGACAGTTGTTGGAAGCTAGAAAACTGTAAAGATTTTGAGGAGAGCATTAATGAAAGTTTAAAGTGCCTCAAACTCACTGTTCATAGGATTTTGGATTTTGAGGAGGCTGCATCCGACCTCATCTATAGTCCTTGGAGATGTAAATATGTTGACTCTTGTTTCTGTGGACTTTCACTAACAGTGGCTTATCATCTCATGTATTTATTGGTTAGGTCATTGCTGAGCTAGCTCCCAGTGTCCTCTACACTGCTACAGAATCTTTCTAAAACACTTATCTCTTCATGTCATTCCACTGCCTAACTTTCTTCAGTTATTCCCGTTGCCTGTAGGATGATTTCTTGGTGTGGCACACGAAATCTTTCATGATCTGACCCCAGATGATTCATTTAGATTTACTCTCTATCACTTCCACTTATAGTGTATTCAACAGTAATTGAACCCTAAGTCCAACCAGCTTTCTTATTCTTTTGTTCCTTGGCACAAACTGTTCTTTTTGTCTGAAAGCCTTCCTTGCCACCTGTCTATCTGGGGAACTCCTCACAATACTTCAGAGAAATGCTCCACACCTCCTCTTAAAAAATTCCACAATTTACTACACAGATTTCAGTCACTCATCCAAAATCTCATTGAAATTTTAATATCCTTTTATTATAGCAATTAACATAGTATATTGCATTTATGTGTCTGTACATTTATTTCTCCATTAGATTATAAGCAACTTGAGCTTAGGGCTTGGCATAGGTGGTTATTTAGAAAGTGTTTGTTGGGACTTCCCTGGTGGCCCAGTGGGTAAGACTCCATGCTCCCAGTGCAGGGGGCCCAGGTTTGATCCCTGGTCAGGAAACTAGATCCCACATGCATGCCACAACTAAGAATCCACATGCTGCAACTAAGACCCGGCGCAGCCTAAATAAATTAATTAATAAATATTTTTAAAAAATAGTGTTTGTTGAACGAATGAATGAATGAATGAACAGTGCTTTAACCCCTCAGTCTTTGAGCTCTGGGATTATATTTTTCCGGCTTTACTGAAGTATAATTGACAAATAAAAACTGTATATATTTAAGGTGTACGATGTGATTTTTTTTTTTTTTTCCCGGTACGCGGGCCTCTCACTGTTGTGGCCTCTCCCGTTGCGGAGCACAGGCTCCGGACATGCAGGCCCAGCGGCCATGGCTCACGGGCCCAGCCGCTCCGTGGCATGTGGGATCTTCCCAGACCGGGGCACGAACCCGTGTCCCCCGCATCGGCAGGTGTACTCTGAACCACTGCGGCACCAGGGAAGCCCCGATGTGATGTTTTGATATTGTATGCATTGTGAAATGATTATTAGCATCAAGCTAATTAACATTTCCATCACCTCACAGTTAGGTGGGGTTTTTTTTTTTTTTTGGTATGGAGAGAACACTTAAGATCTACATTTGTAGAAAATTTCAAGTATACAATATCATATTAGCTGTAGTCATGATGCTGTACATCTCCAGAATGCATTCTTCTTGCATAATTTCCTGGATATATACCCAGAAGGGGAATTGCTGATCATGTGGTAGTTCTATTTTTTTTTTTTTTTTGCGGTTCGTGGGCCTGTCACTGTTGTGGCCTCTTCCGTTGCAGAGTACAGGCTCCGGACGCGCAGGCTCAGCGGCCATGGCTCACGGGCCCAGCCGCTCCGCGGCATGTGGGATCTTCCCGGACCGGGGCACGAACCCGCAACCCCTGCATCAGCAGGCGGACTTTCAACCACTGCGCCACCAGGGAAGCCCCTAGGTAGTTCTATTTTTAATGTTTTGAGAAACCTCCATACTCTTTTCCATAACGGCTACACCAGTTTATATTGGTACATTATACCGTTTGCATTGGCTCTGTGATTATATTTTTGACAATATATAAAACTGGCCTTGGGCTTTCCTGGTGGCGCAGTGGTTGAGAGTGTGCCTGCCAATGCAGGGGACACGGGTTCGAGCCCTGGTCTGGGAAGATCCCACATGCCGCGGAGCAACTAGGCCCGTGAGCCACAACTACTGAGCCTGCGCGTCTGGAGCCTGTGCTCCGCAACAAGAGAGGCCGCGATAGTGAGTGGCCCCCGCTTGCCACAACTAGAGAAAGCCCTCGCACAGAAACGAAGACACAACACAGCCAAAAATAAATAAATAAATAAATTTAAGACATATGTCAATATTAAAAAAAAAAATTGGACAATCTCTTAAAAAAAAAACAAAAAAAACCTGGCCCTTCCCACTCAGCATATCCATAAGTGAACTCACTCTTCCCCACATCCTTCTAAACCTGCTATTCTTTCTGTATTCAGAAACTCTCATCTCTTCACTCTTCTCCTTTCCTCTTTCATTCAGCTAACTCATGTCCATATTTCAGTCTTAGCTGAAGGAGGCCTTCCTTGGCTCCTTATATCAAATTAGGTTCCACTTTTGGCTACCATAGCACCACGCAGATTATTCAGTCTTAACACGCATAGAAATCTGTTGGAACTACTTGTTTAGTTATTTTTCCTCTTCACATGATCGTCAGCTTCAGGAAGAGGCACCCTACAACAGTGCAGCTGGAGGGCTGCCCATCGCGGGAAGGGAAAATATCAGACCTTTTGGGGACTATTAGACACTGGCTCTGAACTGACATTAATTCCTGGTGACCCAAAACATCGCTACCAGTGTAGTGATCTACCAGTCAGAAGAGGGGCTTATGGAGGTAAGGTTATCAATGGAGTTCTAGCTGAGGTCTGTCTCACAGTGGGCTTAGTGGGCTTCTGAACCCACTTTATGGTAATTTTCTCAGTTCCAAGATGCATAATTGAAATATATATACTCAGCAACTGGGAGAATCCCAACATTTGTTCCCTAATCCACAGAGTGAGGGCTATTTGGTAGGAAAGACCAAGTGGAAACCACTAGAACTGCCTCTACCTAAGAAAGTAGTAAACTAAACGCAACACTGTATTCCTGGAGGGATTGCCAAGATTATTACCACCATTAAGGACTTGAAAGATGCAGAGGGTAACTCCACCACAGCCCCATTCAACTTGCCTGTTTGGCCTGTACAGAAGACAAGTCTGAGAGAATGACAGTGGATTATTGTAAACTCAATCAGGTGGTGACTCCAACTGCAGCTGCTGTTCCAGATGTGGTTTCGTTGCTTGAACAAATTAACACATCCCCCCCCGGTACCTAGTGTGCAGCTATTGATCTGAAAAATGCTGTTTTCTCTATACCTCTTAGTAAACACCACCTAAAGCAGTTTGGTTTCCACTGACAAGGCTAACAATACATTTTCATTATCCTAATTCAGGTATATCGACTCTCCAGCTCCTTAGTTGCCTTTCCCTTCCACAGGACATCAAGCTCTTCCATTATATTGATATTATGCTGACTGGACCTGGTGAGCAAAGGAAGCCAGACACAAGTGTATACACGGTGATTCCGTTTATATGAAACTCTAGGCAAGTATATCAGTTGTTGCCTGGTGCTGGGGAAGGAAGAGTGGGAATTGACTGGGGAGGGGCAAAAGGAAACACTTTGGAGAGACAGAAATAATTTGTACTTTGACAATAGTGTTAGTTATACTGGTGTATACATTTTGCAAAACTCAGTGAACATTACACTTAAAGTATCTATTTTATTATTTACTTATACCTAAATAAAGGTGACTTAAAAGCAATAAAAAACAAGAACACTATTTATCAGTACTTATGGGTTGCAATGACATATCTAGAGATAAATGCACAGCTCCAAATGTTTTCATAACTTAAAAAGGAATAAAAATAAATGAATAAAGCATTTAACTCAAAGTTTTACTAAAACAATAATAAAATTTTAGGGAAGGCAGGACGAAGAAAGCCCAGAAATCCAATTAATTTAGAATGTAGAAAAACAAATGCATATTAAGATGCTTTCCCTGCCCATATGCCCTTCTCTGAGACTCTGTCTTCATCCACAGGTCCTACAGATGCGTTGAGCTTAAACTTCTATATTATCACCCATGTGGCCTAGCCTAGCCACTCATGATGTACACTATTGCATACTTTGTAACATTTAAAAGTAACAGATTGGAAAGTAACAGCATCTTGGAAAGAGCTGACACACATAATTCTGAATGAAAAAAAAGTACGAAAAATATATAATCATTTATAGAAATTTAACATAAATTTACCATTTATAGAAATTTCAAATAAATGTATAAAATAGCAATATACATTTCACAAGAACATACACACACAAAAAATACACATTAGAATTGTTGCCTACGGGTGGAGAGAGGAAAGGGAATGGAGCATGGGGACCGAAGGGGATAAATAAAAAAATTAAACTAGTAGTGCCCTGCAGGGACCAATGATCATAATGTATCACAAACTGAGGAGTATGATAAAATCAATTCTCTACATCTGAGGTTGAAAATAAAGAGACAAGAAAATTGTTATACAACAGCATAATCAGGGAACAGGGGGACAGTCTTGAGGCACTGACACAAAGTAAAATGGAAAATAACAAAGAAATAAAATGGATTACAGAGATGATGATGAAGATAAGACAAAAAGAGACAGACAATATGGATAACTGGAATTTCTGAAGAAATAAACCAAATAAATAGAATTAAAAGTATCCAAAGATACGATAACTGAATAAGATCTTATAAAAATACTCAAATCGGGCTTCCCTGGTGGCTCAGCGGTTAAGAATCCACCTGCCAATGCAGGGGACACTGGTTCGAGTCCTGGTCCAGGAAGATCCCACATGCAGCGGAGCAACTAAGCCTATGCACCACAACTACTGAGCCTGCGCTCTAGAGCCTGCAAGTCACAACTACTGAGCCCGCGAGCCTAGAGCCCGTGCTCCACAACAAGAGAAGCCACCACAATAAGAAACCTGCGCACCACAACGAAGAGTAGACCCCGCTCACCGCAACTAGAGAAAGCCCGCGCACAGCAACGAAGACCCAACGCAGCCAAAAATAAATAAATAAAATAAAATAAATAAATAAAAAATACTCAAATCTGCAGCTCTAGAGATCTAACATGTCCTAGGAAACATGTCAGAGCGTATTAACAGCAATCTTACGCTGGTGAAGTATAGAACTACAAGAATAAAGAAAGAATCTTACAGGCAGAAAAGTCACTTTTAAGAGGCAGAGTGTTTCACACATCTTCACAGTGCCACTAAATGCTGAAAACATATTTTACGTTATAAAGAAAATAATTATATACCTAACCAAGTTACCATCCAGTTACAAACATAGATATATTCTTAAGCATTTATGAATTCAAAGAATACAATGTGCAAAGCTATAGTTACTAGGTTTAACTCTTTGAATTATTTGAATACAGAATGGGTGAGTCTCAACAACCTTAGGAATTATGATTACAGAATAGAGTGTAAATGTTGTAAATGTTATTGTTAATGTAAACATTATTTGTACTTGATAATATACAAATACAGGTAATAGTATCACGAAGGACAGTCGTGTCTCAGTTTCTTTACTTGTAAATAGGGATAATAACAATCCCTATATCTCAAAAATTGTTGTGAGGATTAAATGAACAAATTCATATAGTGCTTAGTATAGGATATAGCAATTAATAAGGCATAAATACTACTAATCAGTGTTATTAGATCCTGAATAAAGATAAAAGATACAACTAAAAAAAAAAAAGATACAACTGAAGAAATAACACTAATTTCCTTAATGTTTCCCCACAAACTTTCTTAATTTTAGTATAGTTTTTATGGTGAAGAAATACTTATTTTAAGTAAAGAATTTCTTCAGTTTCACTTCAGTTTAAATTCTTAAGTAAAATTAAAGGTAGTACTCTTTATTTTAAAAGTAGCTTGTATAGTATGATTCCATTTTCATTAAAGTGTATCTGTCAAAAAAAGATTCCTCTATGCATCCCGTATCGGTCCATTATTCTGTTTTTGCATAGAGAGAGAGTTGGAATCACGTTTGCCAGTGTTAACAGTAGTTAATTCTGAGTGGCTGGATTTTGCTGATTTTAAACTTTTCTTGTTATTTTCTATTTTAATTGAATTTACTTTGTATTTTAAAAACAATGTACATGCAACATTTCTTTTAAAAATCGTTGTTTATTTAATAATTATCAACTTATGAATTATTAATATTTATTAAATAATAAACATGATTATTCATTACAATCATCTAATAATAGTTATTTATTTTAAAATGCTATAATGCTATATATAGCAGTAATCTAATAAATTAGAAAATACTGATGAAATGGATGAAGTGGGAGGATAAATGAAATACACAAACTGACACAATCTTAAAGCATTAACCAAACAAGAAATTGAAAAAGTTATCAGAAGTTATCTCTAGCAGTTTCACCATTAACTGTTCAATGAAGAGTTGTTTCCAAATACTATACGTATAATTTCAGAATACAGAAAAAGAAGACTCTAGAGGCTGAGTAGAGCTGGATATCACTACAGTTTGACCAAGTGCCTTTGAGCAAGTTATTTATTTATTCTGGCTGTGTTGCACAGCCTGTGGGATCTTAGTTCCTTGACCAGGGATTGAACCCGGGCCCTGGCAGTGAAACCGCTGAATCCTAATCATGGGATCACCAGGGAATTCCCTGAAAAAGTTATGTAAACTCTGTAAGCTCTAATTTCCTCTTCATATGTAAAGTGGAAATAATAATAGTGTCTCTCCCCCATAAACCTGTTAGGAAGAATAAGTGAGATAATGTGTGTAAAGCATATGGTAAAGAGACCAATACATGGTAAACAATAAACATAAGCTATGAATAATAAAATTACTACTATTATTATTATTAGAATAATACAAAATATCCAAGAATCTACAGCCTTCCTGTACACTAGTATTAATTATTTAGTAAATAAAATAGAAAAACACCCCATTTATAATAGGAACAGAAACACAGAATAAATGTACTGAAAACTCTGGAGAGTGCCCCCTTTGATGGCATATATACTAAAATTGGAATGATACGGAAAAGATTGGCATGGCCGCTGTGCAAGGATGACCTGCAAATTTGTGAAGTAGTTCACATTTTTATGTAACGAACAGCATGATGACTATAGTTAACCAGACTGCATTGTATATTTGAAAGTTACTAAGGGAATAGTATCTTTACAGTTTTCATCGTAAGGGAAAAAATAACTTGTAACCATGTGAGGTGGTGGATATTAACTAAATGCATTATGGTAATCATTTTGCAATATATACATATATCAAGTCATTATGTTATACAATCTAAACTTATACAGTATTATGTATCAATTATATCTCAATAAAACTGGAAAAAATAAAATAAAATTGAAGGCAAAAAAAATCTGGAGAAAAATATTGCAAAACCCTTTGAGACATGTTAAAGACATGTTAAAGAACACTGGAATAATTGGAGAGAAATAGCACATTCCTACCTGAGAATGCTTAATGTTAAAAATACATCATTCTTAAATAAATAAATAAATAAATAAATATTTTTAAAATATATATATATATCATTCTTTCTATATTAACATATAGGTTTAACACAATTCCAAATAAAATATTAAATGAATCTATTATTCATCTGGAGAATAAACATGTGAGAATAGGTATAAAAAGAAAAAAGGAAAGAAAAAAGAATAATGAAGGGGAACTCACTGATTAATAATAATGAAACCAGTGTGATAAGCCATAAAACCTAACATATTATATAACAGGTTAGCTATCTCTGCTCTACTATATATAAAAACTTCATGAGTAATAAAGAAATTACTTCTAAACTAACAGGATAGGATGGGATGGATTTGGGGATGAGGGAAACCAAGTTAGAATCTCTCCTTCTACCTGAGAAATTGTACATTCTCAAGGCTCACCCCCATAAGGCATTCTACAGCTAAATTTGTACTGTATCCTAGGTCATGAGTTGACTTAAGTTCAAGAGAACAGAAAGAGAAACTTTAAGCCTTGGAGTCAAGATGATTTGGCTTTTTAATATTGCTTAAGTTATGCATATATACTTAATAGTTTAAAATATGCATGTGTATTTATATAAATACATATAAATATGCACACTTACATTTATTTGCTGGTTGGTGCCTTTGATAGTTGATGACTGCTTGTTTGGTGACTTTCCTTGCCCTGTGTGGTCACTGGAAAAATTGGGCAAGAGCCTTCCCAGGGACAACAGAGGCCAAGAACTTACGTGTTGGGCTTCACTTTAAGTTTAACCTAAAGGGTAAGGGTGTGAGATTCATCATGGCCCCAAAACATGCCACTTCTGTCAACAATATTTACCCTAACTTGACCTAGAGACACGATGACAAAATAGTTCTGCTGCTTACACTTCAGGTAGAAAAATACTTTATTGTTCTCAACCGTTGGATTTGAGTCCGTGGACCCAAGAACGTACTGTTTACTTAAGAAATTACAAAAGGTAAACTTTACAAAACGTTTTAATACTATTTAACCTGCGGTTGCTTATATGTTGATAAAAACATATCTGAAAAACCAGCTGATAAACTGCTAAAGAAAAAATTTGAAAGATGTATATTGTCCCCCAAATTAGACAACTGTGCAGAACATTTATATAAAAATAGAATAATAAAAAGAGGAAAATATGTGCAACTAAAACGAAGGAAAGAATAAGCTAAAGGGGAAATAATGGACCTTCCATCAACTCAAGGAATGTGATGTGGAAAAGCACCAAGGGGAGGGGATGTGGAATGATGCACCGCAGAAGCCTCATTCATGCCAAGTAGATGCAGGCTACATTTGTTTTATTTCTGTGAGAAAGGAAGTACACAAGCCTTCCAGGATGTGCAGATGCTTAAATACAATAGTTGAATCTATCAAACAATTTCAGGTTTACTTAGAAAACTTAAAAGACAAATTTTTAAAATTGTAAAGCTAAGTCTTTTATGTGACTTGTTTCCATATAAACACCTGTCAACCTTGTCTCTAAGGTGAGAGAGCATTGTTTTTACAACACTACTACCTTAGTAATATCATCTTAGCAATATTAACTTTTATTATTACTTAATAACTTACTTAACTATTACCTTAATTACTGTTGGAATTATTTGCCAAAAAGAGAGACTCTAGTGAATCTAAATAAAAATGCAGTACACAGCCTGGCTCCTTTGGCACACCAGATAGTTTAGAATTAAATGTTTAAAAACACAAACAGGACTTCCCTGGTGGCGCAGTGGTTAAGAATCTGCCTGCCAATGCAGGGGACACGGGTTCGAGCCCTGGTCCGGGAAGATCCCACATGTCGCGGAGCAATGAAGCATGTGCACCACAACTACTGAGCCTCTGCTCTGGAGCCCGTGAGCCGTAACTACTGAGTCTGTGTGCCACAACTACTGAAGCCCACGTGCCTAGAGCCTGTGCTCCGCAACAAGAGAAGCCACCGCAATGAGAAGCCTGTGCACTGCAACAAAGAGTAGCCCCCGCTCGCCACAACTAGAGAAAGCCTGTGTGCAGCAAAGAAGACCCAATGCAGCCAAGAATAAATAAATAAATTTATAAAAAAAAAAGAAGAAGAAAAAACAAACACAAAGTAGAAGAAAATATAAATGACTATTTCACTGATCTTGGATTAGGGAAAGGTTTTCTAGGCATCACAGTAATGGGAATAAATCGGAAAGGAAAATATTGATACATTTTTACTACATATGACTTCTGTTTACCAAAGCTTCGTATACAAAATTAAAGGAAAATAACAAACTGGGAAAAATATTTACTACAATTTTGAACAAGTCTTAATACATAAAGAGCTCTTACAAATCAATAAGAGATGCTATCACAGAAATCTGTTATTCTCTTATTGTTCTCAGTGCCAAGCCTGAGGTAAGGCTAGCCCCTTTTTAGCCTTTAGTTCTGCAAAACATTCCTAATTGGCCTTCCTGCCTCTAGTCTTCCCTCTCCGAACCATCTCTCACACTGCTACCAGAGGTATCTTTTCAAAAGGCAAGTGTCTTCCTTGAAATCCCAAATGGCTCCCTATCACCTGAACAAGAAAGGTAAACCTCTTTAGCTTGGCGCTGAAGACCCTTCTTCTCACCTTTTCAGCCTCTTCTTTCTTTGGCCTGCCTCTTTGTGAATCTCATGCACTAATATGACTTCTTGACTATGTCAGTCTTTCCCACACGGGCACACAGCCTTGGCTATCTCCTCCTACCCACGGGCCCTACCCCATCTGTCCAATCCCTGCTGCTTCCCTAGTGCTCTGCTCTGTTCAAAGCCTCACTTGCTTCCCCAGGCAGTCAGCCTCTCCTTCTTCTCTTCTACCTCCCTGGTACTTGGTATACACCATTATTAGCATTTCCCAGGTTATAATTTTAACATAAAGTTAAAATGTGCTTTAATTTTAATTTATATATTTAAATTATAATTAGTCATCTTGATGTCTGTTTCTGGCCCCTGCCCACTTCTTCTAATGAAGGAGCATCTCTATTCAACTTTGTATTCTTAGAAAAGCACATAGTAGGTGCTTAGTAAATGCTGTTAAATAAGAGACTATTTAATTAGATTGAAGGAATTAAATAACTTATAGTGGAAAATGAATTATAGAACATTTTAGCAAGGTATATATAAGACTTTCAAGTACATGGGCACAAAATTGCAAACATTTCTAAGCAGAAATTTTCTGAAGACTGTTGTAATAAATGGAGATTATTTATAAACTAATAATGTCCTTAAAAATAATTTGTTTTCATTTGAGTAGAGTATGCAGGCTTTCTAAAATTTGTTTTACATTATGGTTTTCTCTAGCAAAACTTAGGCTCACACAATTATAAGAATTACACATATTCTGAACTAGTAAAGAACAAATTAAAAACTTATAATGGTATCACTACCACTGCTAGTTACCGCTTAGTGGAAACATGTTGAATAAAATAACAGACAAACATTTTTTTCCAAAAATGGAGAAATTTGTTGAACTCTACTGCTGCTTCATTACACTGGCTGTACCTCCCATTTCAGCACCTCGCCAGTCTTAGCACTATTTCTCTGAACTCTTCTTATTTAAATGATTCACAGAAAGTATGTTCCAACTTTGTTCACAGGTGTTATATTAACATAATTTGTCATTTGCTGAGTACTTGAGCTTGGGTATGGTACTGTGTGCCCAGTTACAAAAGAAGAAGTCACTATTTCTGCCCTCAAAAAGATAACAGCCCATTTGCAGAAATAAGATGCAAACGCACATAAAATAATCAGAAAACGAGTCAAGGCAATATTCAGAGGTTCGTGTAAAATCTTGTGGTACAGTAGTTCTATGGTGCAGAAGTTGAAAAGTAGTCAGGGAAGACCTGGTTGAGAAGGCGCTTGATTTGAGCTTAGAAGTGTAGGGAGGATTTGAGCTCTTGGAAAGAAGGGTGAAGGTACCCTGCCTGGGAAAACATCTTACCTGAGATTTTTTCCATCTCTTCCAATAGCTTTTCCAAGTCTTTATTCAGGTCTGACAGCATTTTCAGCATGTTTTCATAGTTTCTTTCACCAGGGTCAGAATCAGCCATCTAGGCAGTGCACAGAAAGAAGATGCAGTGAGACAAACCAGTGTTTCAATTCTAGCTCCACTACTCAGCTGGGTAGCCCAAGCCGGAAAACTTAGGTCATCTTTAACTCCTCTTATCTTCCTGACCTAAGGGGTCACTGAAACTCACCAATTGTATTTGTTTATGGAATAAACATTAAATCATCTATGGGTCAGGAAGGGTCAGTGCTTGAGAGTCACCAGTAAACTGAATCCTGCCCTTGTGGAGATCATAGCCTGGCCCAGCTCTTTAAAGTCTCTCCTATCACTGCCTTCCTCCCTCTCTCCAAGGTTGCTGCTTTAATTGAGGTCCATTCCATTATCCACCATTGATTACAGATTTACTGGGCATCTACTATGTGCCAGACATCTACTATGGCTCTGGGGACACTGCAGCGTATCTGAGGATCCAAATAGACTGGATGCTGTCATGGAGCTTCCATTCCAGGGAGAGAGACTGATAATAGCCAAGTTAACAGTTTCATAAAGATACCTTCAGTTTGTGGTCACTGCTACAAAGAAAATAAAAAGGATGGTGTAATAAAGATTTTTCATGGGGAGAAATGCTTTGGCTTGTAAAGTCCAAGAAGTCCTTTCTAATGAAGTGACATTTGAACTGCCATTTGAATGACAAAAAGGAGTTGTCATGTGAAGATCTAGGGGAAGAGTTCTAGACAGAGGGAATGGCTCAAGAAGAAGTGGGAGTGTCCCTGGTGTGTTTTAAGGAATAGAGAATGGGGTTGAGGAGAAGAGTGGTAGGACATGAGATCAACTAAGTAGGCAAGAACTTTGGTTTTATTTTGAGAGTGCGGAAAAGCCACTGGAGGTTGAGAGAGCAGGGGATTATGTGATTATGTTTTAAGGTAACAGCAGACTTCAGCTGCTGTTTGGAAAATGGACTGCTGCAGAAGGCTGAGAGGAGGAAAGAGTGGGAAGACCAATTAGTGGAAGGAGAGCACTAAAGTGGTCTAGAGATGACAGTGGCTTGGACTTCAGTGATAATATGAATAGTGAGAAGTGAAGTGTTGTGGTTATATTTTGGAAGATAAACCAACAGAATTGGGTACAGGACTTGTGTCAAGGTTTGCAGGGGCAAGTGATGGGAAGAGAGAAAGTAAAATGACTTCTAATTTTGGTGAGAACAACTTAATGGATGGTGGTGTTATTGACTGAAATGGGGAAGAGTAGGAGAGGAGCAGATTAGAAGGTAAACCAGGTGCTTTTCTTTTTTTTTTAGGCTGTGCCGTGTGGCATGTGGGATCTTAGTTCCCGGACTAGGGCTCAAACCCGTGCCCCCTGAAGTGGAAGCTTGGAGTCTTAATCACTGGACCGCCAGGGAATTCCCAGGTGCTCTATTTTGAACATGTTACTACTATGAGATGCCTATTAGGCCTCCAATTGGAGATACAAATAGGCAGTTGAATACATGGGCCTGGAGTTCAGGAGACAGGCCGAAGATAAAAATATAAAGTTTGGAACTAGTGGAACAAGCTCTCTTCATCTTTCACTTGGACTATTGTCATAGACTCCTAACTGGTCTCCCTGCTTGTAGCTTCCTCCTGTCCAATCTATTTTCCAGTTCACCCCCAGAGTGACCTTTCCTAACGTACAAAACTAACCATGTCACACTGTTTGAAATCCTTCAATAGCTCCTATTTCTTTCAGGATAAAATACAACCTCTTTACTATAGATATAAGATCCTTCATAATCTAGCTCCCGACTGCCCCTGTTCTCATCTAGTTCCAAGATGTGACAAAATAGCTGAAAGCCTTAAGAGATCCAAAATGTAATGAGATATTATTAAATATAATAATAATCTCTTGTAAATAGAGATTATTATTTACAAGAGATGTAATGAAAAGATATCCATGAAAATAACACAAAACTCTGGAAAGTTAAAAATCTCTACAGTTTTCTTACAAAAGGAAGTACAAAATGGAGTAAAATAATTCTATCACGTGGGTGGTTACAAAAATCTACGTGAAGGCAAAGAAGTAGGTAATTACATACTTCATACATACTTCATATCTAAGTCGTGTGGACTGCTTGCTCAATTCATTAAGTTGTAAAGTTCCACTTATATTATTTTATCCATACATTCAACACTTATTTATTGAGTACTATTTTAGATCTGAAGATACAGCAGTGAACAAAACATTAAAATCCTTGAACAAGATTAATGAGTGAAATAAATATAAGGAGGGGATAAGTACTAAAGAAAAAAAGTTAACTGGAGGTGGAGGGTGGGAGAGAGTGTGTACAGGGTGGTGGCTGTACTTCAGATAAGTGTGCAGGGAAGGCCTTGCTGAAGTGATTTTGACTAGAGAGCTGGAGGAAGTGAGAGAATGGTGAACCATACAGGTATGTTGGGGAAAGTGCATCCCAGGCAGAGGAAATAGTAAGAACAAAGGCCCTGAGCTAGGAGCCTGCTGGATGAGCCCGAGGAAGAGCAATAAGGGTGGTATAGCTGGTGTAGAGAGAGTGAAGTGAAGAGTAGTAGAAAATAAGGTCAAAACTTGGTGGGTGAAATTGAGGTGGGCCTTAGAGACCACTGAAAAGACTTTGGTTTTTTCTTTGAGTCAGATGGGAGCCTGGAGGGTGATAATCTGATTTACATGTTAATGAATCACTAGATTGAGAATAGCTAAACGGACATGGGTGGAGGCAGGGAGACTAGTTAGGAGGAGGTCACTGGAATAATGCAGGTGAGAGATAACAGCTCAGATCAGCATAGGACTGATGCAAGTAGTGTGAAGGAGGACCGTTCAGGGTATATTTTGAGGGCAGGGCTGACAAGATTTGCTGATGCGTCAATGTGAAGTCAGGGACAACGCTAGGGTATTTGACTGGGCAACCAGAAATGGTGGTACAATTAACTGAGACGGAGGAAGACTGGAAGAAGATAGTTTGCATGGGAAAGAAATAACTCAGTTTTGAACATATTAAGATGCTTATGAGGCATCCAAGTGGGAATGGTGAGTAGGCAGCTGAATAAATGAATTCAGGGGAGAAGGTAGGCTAGAGATAGAAATTTGGGAGTCATCAGCATATAGGCGATATTTAAAGACATGAGAATGGGAGAGATCAAGGGAGAAAACACAGATGGAGAAGAGGCCCAACATCAAAACTGGGGAGATGCAAAGGAACCAGCCAAAGAGACTGAGGAAGAGGGGCCAGAGAGGCAGAAGGAGAACCAGGAGGGTCATGTTTCGGAAGTCAAGTGCAAACTGTTACAGAGTCACTGAACCCCAGCCAATGTCCTCTGATCATTATGAAATCTCAGCAAGCTGAGAAGACAACTCTAAAAAGCACAAGACACTGGGAACTATACTCAATATTTTGTAATAACCGATAAGGAAAAGAATCTGAAAAAGAATGTAAATATACATACATAAAACTGAATCACTGTGCTGTACACCTGAAACTAACACGACATTGTAAATCAACTATACCTCAATTTAAAAATAAATAAATAAAGTAAAAATAAAAAGTACAAGAGACGGAAACTCTAAAGATCATATGGGTGAATAACTTATAATTCTGGGAAGGTAGGGAATTAAGATAGGAAATATTAAGAGCATAAAAACTAGAATTACAGGTTTCCCCACTATCCAAAAGTAGAGTGTTTGTATAAAACCTTCCATAAGCCAAAATGGCATAAGGCAAAGAAGCAATTACCTTAGGACACATCTTGCTAATGAACGCACAAAATAAACCAAGATAAAGCACAGATGCTCACAGACAAAGTTCAAAGCTGTGGCAGCCTGATGCTGAGATGCAGAGTGTAGTTCCCCGGGAATGGGCTTGGCGGTGCTACTCTCAGTGCTGGGGTGCACACTGCCTCTATACGGCTCGCTGCAAAACAAATGCAGGACGCTATTTTCATTTTTTACCTTTTTTTTTTTTATAAAAGCCAAAATCCTCTTCATATTTCTTTTGGTTAGTGAAACAGGTACTAATGTAGGTTTTTCATAAAAGTGGAGTGGTGGGAAGTGAACTTTCACAAAGCAGGGGATACCAGGGAAGTCCTGACTATCTGTTATTATATGCATTTGAATGTTTAAGAGAATCGGGTCTACCAGAGTAGCAGCTCAGCTTTGTCACTGGAGTTTAAAATGTGAAATTGATTATGGGTTGTAATTTTAAGTCACAGTCTTAGTAAGTTTATAGGAGTTCTAGGACATTTAAGAGAACTTGAGGTTTACAATATTTGTAAATTTTACTTATGATTTTTATAAGAATTACATGGGGACCTCCCTGGTGGTGCAGTGGTTAAGAATTTGCCTGCCAACGCAGGGGACACGCATTCGATCGCTGGCCCGGGAAGATCCCACATGCCGTGGAGCAACTAAGCCCGTGCGCCACAACTACTGAGCCTGCGCTCTAGAGCCTGCTAGCCACAACTACTGAAGCCCACTTGCTGCAACTACTGAAGCCCGCGCACCTAGAGCCTGTGCTCCGCAAGAGAAGGCCCCACTTGCCGCAACTAGAGAAAGTCCACGAGCAGCAATGAAGACCCAACGCAGCCAAAAAAACTTTTTTAATTAAAAAAAAAAGAATTATATAAGAAGGTAGGATGGTTTGTTATTAAGACAACTGAGGTACTTAAAGAAGTAGAATACATTAAGTTTATTATTAAAAGTTTAAGTTTGTAAATGGAACAAAAACATTGTTACTATTAAAAATATGCTAGACCTAGAATAAGATTAAAAGTTTAGAATAAGATAATCCTATTTAGGGACTTCCCTGGTGGCAAAGTGGTTAAGACTCCACACTCCCAGTATAGGGGGCCCAGGTTCCATCCCTGGTCAGGGAACTAGATCCCACATGCATGCCGCAACTACGGAGCCCACCTGCCACGGCTAAGACCTGCCACAACCAAATGAGTAAAATAAGTAAATATTTTAAAAAAAGAACTGATGGATCACTAGACAAAACAGATAGGGCATGCAAACTTCGATGAGGAGGGTAGAAAAAAAGAGGAGATAGTGAGAAGGTGGTACAGAGTAAAAGTTTTTTGTTTTTTAAATTAACGAAGGCAGAGACTTGCCTGTCTTTGGTCTGTGTGGAAAGGATTAGCTGTACAGAAAAGGCTGACGAATCAGGAGAAAGGGTTGCTGATGGCGCAGGGCCTGGTCTCAGGCAGGAGAATGGTCACCTTACCCTATGGAGGGAAGGGAAGGTAAAGAGGCACGGTGGAGTCAGGTAGGTCAAGGGCCAGGTAGGTCCCTGTGCAAGCTCGAGGTCTCCAGCTTGCCTCCGAACGGCAATGAGAAGGCTTCTTCCTGAGAACAGACGGTCGGCAGAGAAGCAGTGGTAGCAGTGGCTGAGGCCACGTGGCTGCACGCATTCTCAGGGCCCCGGGGTGGCACAGAGACCACGGACGAGTGTAACTGGCCTGGGAACTGAAGCGTGTACGCGGTTCAGAGGGACGGGGAGGTGAGGGGCGGGGCGGGGAGGCTGGGGATGGAGCGCGCGCCACCGCCACCGAGAGGGACGGAGGCCGCGCCGAGGGCCCCGGGCATCGCAGAGGAGGGGTGGGCCTGGAAGGCAGACCCAGGGAAGGGGTGTGAGCTGGCGTGAAGGAGGAAGGCCGCGCCATCGAGGCCCACGGCATTCTTCCCCGGTGAGGCTGCCGAGGCAGGGCTAGGATGGAGAGGCGGAGCCAAGGGAAGGAGGGTGATGGCCGACCGTGGGCGAGAGGCCACCTCAGGGTGTGAAGGCCTGAGGTGCTGGCGACAGGAATTCAGAGGCATGAGAAACGCAAGGGCCTGGGCCCTCTCTGTGGTCCGAGGGTCTCGCTCGCCCAGTACGAAGAGCTGTCACGGAGGCCGGGACCCTTCCTGGGGTGAGAAATGTGCGAGGACGCGGGGGCCACCTGGACCGGCGAGTCTGCGAGGCGTGCGCGTGTGCGTGGTGTGAAGAGCATGCGAAGAGAACGCGTGTGTGATGCTCGCGGCGGTGCTCGTGCAGCTGGGCGGTGTGAGTCTCGGACCACGCCTGGTGTGCAGATGGGAGGGAATTCGACGTGTGTGACGTGAGTCCAGGTGGGGCGCGAGGCTGAGAGGTTCAGGTGTACAGAGTCCGGGATGTGCGTTGTGAGGGGTCTGGAGGACGTGTGGGTGAGGGGCCGGGGGTGCGGCGTGAGGAGAACGGCGTGACGAGACCGGGTTGAGGGCCGGGTGGGTGAGGAAGCGGTAGGCGCCCCACCGGTCTGGCGTGAGGCGGTGAGCAGCGCCTGGGGACGCCGTGACTCTCGGGGGTCGGGGCGCCAAGGGAGGGTCCGGGACCCCCAGGCGGAACGGCCTAGCTCACCTCCAGCTCCCCAGCGTGCGGGCTCCGCTCGGCTACCCTCCTCCGCAGCCCGAGGCTTGAGGCGGCTCCTCAGAATGACGCCCCTCCCCTTTCCGTTACCAGACCCGCCCCCGGAGCTTGCCTCTGGCCCTCATTGGCTGATCTCCTGGAGCGGAAGGGGCGGCGCTGCGAACACCTGACTACACCCGCCTCACGCTGGTTCCAAGTCCCGGCCTTGAGGTCTCATTGGCTGGTCGCCTGGAGCGGAAAGGGCGGGGTTGCTCCCGGCTGGTCCCTCGTGGTCCCGCGCTTGGGTCTCTCCGTCTCAGGTGGGCCGAGTACCTGGATTGAAGAGTGGCTGAGGTTGAGGGATGGTAGAGCTGAGATGAGGGGAGACACCCTCGTCCTTATGGGAGTGTTCTCCCCCTTGCACCTGGAGCGTAAATCTGTGCACGGCGGGGGTGGGGGCGGCGGGGCGTCTGCTTGACCACTGTGTCTCCAGTATACTGGACAGCAAGTGCTAGTAACCATTGTTGAGTGAGTAGCTGAAGGCCCAAGTATTTTGTCTCGCAGCTACTGTGGGTGGCCGACATTGTTGCAGCTGTCTCACAGAAGAGGACGCTGAGGCCCAAGGAGATGAGGCAGGGGCCCAGGTCCATGCACCTGCGAGGTGCGGGCCTTGGTTACAGCCGAGTTCTGCCAGGCGCTCTGGCCTCCAGGCAGTAAAGCACAGATCACCAAGCAAGGCCAGGTGAGCGTGCTGCTCAGCCCTTAGAGAGGCTGCACATAAAACTCTGGTCAAGAGGAGGCTAAAGAGATCACTCTGGCCTCTATAGGTCAGTCCAGGGAGCTCGGTCTTTATTTGGAGGGCGATGGGCACCTTAGAAGGTTAGGAAGCAGAAGAGGGGCATGGCGAAGCAGTCTCTCTTGCCGGAGGGAGAGTAGAAATGGGGCTGTTGCTGGTTTTTGGGTGAATGATGGTGGAGCTGGGGACAGGGAGGCAGTGGTCGTGGCGGAGGGAAGTACACGGAGTCAGAAGCCATTTAGACGGTCGCCTTGACAAAGCTTCGTAATGTGGGAAGGGAGGGAGAAAGAAGGAATGGCTGAGTCGCTGGAGGGTGACACCACCGGCTGAGATGGGGAAGAGTGGCAGAGGAGCCAGTTTGGGAGGTTGTTAACTTCGGTTTTGAATGTCTTGAACTCTTTGAGATTCCTGACAAACCTGGGACCCACTGCATTTTCCCTCAGGGATTCCGATCCTTAGCAAACTGATCGCAGAGTAGGAAACACAGCTGGAGCTGAGCCAGACAGTTCTGGGCATAGAGTGCGGACTCGTCTCTCTCTTGAGGAGTCTGCTGTCTGGGCCACGTCCCCTCTCCAAGCTGCCAGGCTCCTTCCCCTTCTGAATCTGGTTCTCCAGCTGTTGCTTCCTACCTCTGAGCCACCTGCACACTTCCAATCATTCCACCATTTGCTTAGACTCTTCTAGAGCTGATTTCTGTTATAGCATCCCAGAAAAACATGAATCAGGAATAATTGTGAGGGGTAATGAAGGCAGCTTCAGGGAAGAGTAGGAGTTTACCAGGCTGAGAAACAACGGCACAGGATTCCAGGGAGGAGGTTCGGCAAAGGCAAGGGTGTGGAGGTGCCTGCCTCCTTTAGGAATTGAGAGTGAAGCTGGAGCTCAGGGTTCTTGTGGAGGAGCGAAAGATACTCAGAGAAGATCAGTTGGTCTGGAATGTGAGGTCCCAGCAGGTGGAGGTGGGCGTCTGAAACACCCTGCAGAGCCCAGGCCAAGAAGCATGGGCCCTCAGGGAGTCCAGAGACATGTGTCTGGTCTGCCCATCCCCTTGTGCATCCGAAACTGGCTGACTGTTCATCAAATGTTTCCTTTATGTCCTGGGCACACAGCTAGACTACATTTCCCAGCCTCCCTTGCAGTATGAGTCCTGGCTGGTGGGATGTGGGTAGAAATGCTCTGTATCACTACCAGGCTGAGTCCATGTAAGCCTCCCATGAGTGAGCCCTCTCTCTCCTCCGTGTACTTGCGGGATGTTGATGCCCAAGGCAAATTGGGAGCTACCTGAGGAAGGTAGGACTTCTAACAGCCAAGTCTTTGAATAATGGTATGGAGTAGAGTCTTCCTCTCAGCCAAGTGAACAAGAATTAAACTTCTATTGGGTTAAGCCGTTGAGATTTCAAGCTTTGTCTGTTATGGCTACTAGCCTTAACTAATGCAGATCTGCACACCTCTGGGGTACTAATGCAGATTTGCATTTGGTGGATGGTCACCAGAAGTTTATACCCTGGTTAAGCACTGTGTTTTCTTCTCTTATTTCAACCAAGAACAAATCAGATAAAAGAATTTTGACTGAATTTTAACATTAATTAAAAGCCAGCTTGTTGGAATCTCTGCTCACTGTTCTCCCAGGCCTGGGCGAGCTGATGTCTCCCAGAAGCCGACCAGGTCCCAGTTTCCCAGGGTAGGTCACGCAGGCACCGGAGAGGCAAAGGCCTGTGAAGATACTTTTGGAAGCCCAGGAAAGCTCTGATACGGAATGTCCTATTTTGTGAGCATAGATTTATTTTTATAAGCTTCTCATAGAGACTCAGAAGAGGTTAGAAGCCTCTGTCCTGGGAATCTTCTCATGTTCTCAGTGTTCAAACAACCTTCAAAGCTATTATCAGGAACCTAAATCTCCTTTCTTTCAATTTATATTTTCAAGTCTATGAGACATTTTCACAAATGTTTCTTACAGGTATGTTAAACTCAACATTTAAAAATCTTGTTTAATCACCCAGTCACCCAAGTAGAAAACATGAATTATCTTTGATGGCTCCCTAGCATCCTGAATCTCCATCCCTCAGTTAGTCCCATCATTTCTCCCAACTCTTACCACCACCATGAGCCGTACCCTCTGCTAGGCCTTCTTGCTTCTATCCTTACTGCACCCTACTTTGTTCTAATATTCTGGTTAGCCAGAGTGATCCCATTAAAAGTTTACAACAGATTATGTCACCCTCTGCTCCAACCCCGGTGGCTTCCCCCATCATTTGGAGAACCCAGAGCCTGGCCTACAGGGCCCTTGCTGCGCCACTCCACCGGTCCCCTCCTGCTGCTCCCGACTCCACGCCAGCCACAGGCCCTCGGGTACTGTTCCTTCACCACAGCAGGCTCCTCCCACCCCGAAGCATTGGCTGTTGCTGCCCCCTTGGCCAGGAATACCCTGCCCTCAGGTACATACATGGATTGCACCCTCATCTCCTGCTGGTCTGAGTCAAATGGCCCCACTCAGGAAGGCCTGCCTCTGCCACCCTGTCTGAAATTGCCATCTACCCCTCCATTGCTCCCTCCCCTTACTTCTCTCCTTAGTACTTAACTGCCCTCTGACTTACTATGTCATTTGCTCATTCTTCTCGGTTATTGCCTGTCTCCCTCACTAGACTCTGCCGCACAGGGAAGGATTGTTTTTGCCAGTTTTGTTCACTGCTGCATCCCAGATATAAGCTCTGTATACAGAGCTTAGCACACTGTAGCGCTTAGTAAGTATTTGCTAAATGGATTATTCAAGAGCCCGAATTCCCTGCCACCGGCTCCATCCCCTGATCCATGCTTGCCTCACTGAGTAGCGAATTCCCCGTGTGCAGGGGGTGCCTTGTTCACCAGGGAATCCCCAGCACAGAGCCAAGTAGACAGTGGTTGCTCAATAAACACTGGTTAATAAGAGAAGGCCTGGGAGTGTATCTAATTCATGTCCGGTTCTCATCGCCTACCAGAGTAATGAGATGTACATTCGTTTAGGCATGCAGCAATAGTAATTGGGGTACCTGCTTAGACTTTCCATAACAATTTTTTGTTTACTCGTAATATTATTTTAATAAAACAGCCGACCCAAGGGAAGGAGCATCTGTTGCTCCAGATTATCTTGTGCGCCCTCTCACAGACATGACCACTTGGCACCCAGACCTCAGGCCTGGGACTGTAGCTTCTCCCTATGCCGAGGGCCTCTACAGAGCTGTGCTCCAGCCCAAGGGGGTGCAGAGGACATGTCCATGCACAGAGGGCCCCACTCTCCAGAAGACAAACAGAAATGGGCCCAGGGAACAGGTGGACGTTATGAGGCAAGAATTTATTCCAAGTGCGTATGTGGGTGTAGACAGCAGAGACCCACCTTTCAAAGCAGGTCAGAACCTCTCACAAATAGTCTCCAGCCCTAGACCTTCCCTTGCCACATCCCTGGCCTGAGGCCGGAGCAGGGGAAGGGACTCCTAGTTCCCCCACCAAAAAACACAGGTACTTAAGGGCTAAAATAGAATTATACAGCCTTATTTTTATTAACATCTAGCAAGAAAAAAAAAAAAAAGAAGATTCCCTTCTTGCTCCAGCCCTACCTCCACCACTTGAGCCCTCAGGGAGCAGCGTCTGCCCAGGGAGCACCTGCTTCCAGAGGTGTCCTTGGAGCCTGGGCACCTGTGCACGGCCACCGCTGTGCCTGCAAGTGGACCACAGGCCCCTTCCTCCACAATGTGGGGACAGAAGGGCAGCTGGCATTTCTCCAGCCCTCAGCTGTCAGCCTTGGGAACTTGGAAAAGATCAGCGATGTCCAGCAGAGCTTGGCGGATGTGGTTCCCAAAGCGCTGGGCATTCTGCGGGAGTCAAGAGCTCAGACCAACCTCCAGGTGAGCCCCCGCCCCTCTGCCCCCACAGGGAAGGATTCTTTCCCAGCCAGACATGCCCTGGGGGGGGACCCCCCCCTCAGGCTGAGTGGGAGCAGGAGACACTCACTGTCTCTGAGCTTGAGAACTTGCTGGAGACGTGGAAGAAGATGGTGTTCTCACCCGCGATCATGTAGGAAACCCCGTAGCCATCATTAGCTACCTGAGGGCAGCACAAGGGGCGAAGAAGAAGAGGTGAACTGAACCTTGAGTATCTGGAAGCCAAGCTGATGTTATCCTTGCTCTGGCCCACAAGATTCACAGGAAGGGCCCATCCCCAGGAAACAGTATGAAAACAGAAGAGAAGACCCCACTGGGGGTTCCAGGACCTCAGGTTCCCTCAGGAGGCTCAAGAGCACGTTCCCTCAGGAGGCCCCCCTCGCGTTTGCAGGGGGTCTCTAGCTCCCCGACAAACTAGCCCACATGAGCGTCTCAGTGGGATATCTGGACTGTCTCCATAAGCCCACTTCAAAGGGTACAGAAGCCCTGGGAAGGGTCACTCCAGCAGTGGGTGTCAACATGGGTGGGGTCCCAGCCACCTTTCTTGCTGGGGTCGACAGGCACCTATCCTGTTTCCAGGCAGGGCAGGTCCAGGGCTGTGCTCCTGCCTCTGGCCTGACCTCCTCGAGGCCCTGCGCTCTCCGCTGACACCCCAGCCCCTGGTCCTTCCCACCTGTCCACCTTCAAGGGCACTTACAGGGCCAAAGCCACCGCCAGCACCCAGGTGATTGGGGTACTTGTTTGGGTCAAACATGCGGATCTGGAATTGAGCAGTTTGGCTGGTAGAGAGGCGCCAGGGTTCTGAGAGCACCTGCAACAGGGAGGCCGGCAGTCAGGTGCCACGCACACCTGCGGACAGGTGCGTGAGCCTGGCACTGTCCTGGCTAAGGATGCAGAAGGGACAGGACGCAGGACCTTCCTGATTGCTGTCCGTGGTCCCCTAGTCTGTTCTCACCATCACAGCCTCTGCACAAAACCCACCATCAGGTGACCTGCCTGTCCGTCCCCTGGCTCCGCCCCTGGCTCCGCTCCCCACCCCTCCCGCTGTCCCTCCCACATCCCACACTCCTGCCTCAGTGTCAATGTCCGGGCACTGGAGGTTCCCTCCACCTGGACGCCCCGGTTCCCCTGAGCCTCTGCCCTTCTCTCACGAGCGCTGCCACCACCTGACATATCATGTTTGTCTCTCCATCCCCCCTCACGCCAACAGCCACTCCACGAGGGGGAGGCTCCCGCTTGGTGCCAGTCCAAGCCTGGGTGGCGTGTGGGCCGGGAACACTGGCCCCAGCTGTCCGGACAGAAAACAGGCCGAGACCCACCAGGAGAGGGCCTGAGGACAGAGGGCACGCCCATCAACACTGACCTCAGCCAGGAAAGGGGAGCTGACCCCCAGGAACTTGGAAACCACGTAAAGGCAGAAGAGGTGCCTGTCAATGCCAGCCCCGGTCATGGCCAGGCGGCACGCATTCTGGTGCTTCTCAGCCGCTTTCCGGAACAGATCTCGGAGGTCTGCTTTCTGGGGGCAGAAACGGAGCAGTGAAGAGTAGCCCTGACCCTACAGCAGGCAGGAGGCCGAGCGGTCACATCAGCGCGAGGCCATGGGGGGCTCACCAGGTGGCGCCCCTGCACCATGGCCTGAACAAAGGCCGTGGACTCGCAGGTGCAGGAACGTACGGTCTCTGTCCGTCCCTCCCGGAACATCCTGGTCATCGAGGCTTCATAGGTCAGGCAGAACTTGCCTCTGTCCTACGGAACACAGAGGGATGAATCTTGCAGGTGGGCCCTGGTGCCACCCCTGCCTGCTCGGTGGCCTGGGGCTCCTACCCGGAAGTATGCCAGCTGCAGGGCGATCTGCACGAAGGCGTCAGGGCTGGTCCGGCACTTCTTGATGAGGCCTTTGCCAAAGGGCAAGAACTGGAAGCAGTACAATTCCACGTCGTCAGCCAGCGCCTTGGCCACCTGGTAGGAGCTCTCGATGACTGCCTGGCACTGCCAAGACACGGAGGGGTCAGCTGGGGGCAGAGCTCTCCAGGAGGACTCCAGGGTCACGTCCAGGAGGCCTGAGGATGTAGGCAAGGCTGGGCAGGCCTCAGTGTGCTTGACATCCTCAGGAGAAGGAGACGCAAAGGACAAGCCAGGGGCATCAGCACAGATGCCTGGCTGGGCTTTTGTCGGGGAGGAAGCACTGACAGGTACTCCCTGGACACGAGCTCACACCTCATGTCTTTCTCCAGCCCCGAAATAGTCCTGGGGTCTCTATTCTCCCTGTAGCCAGTCTGGACCATGAGACACTCTGGACCCTTCCCCTGAGGGTGGGGCTGGGACAGAGGGGAGGGCCACAGGGCATCTCAGACACTTGTCACTCTCGCACACCCACCCCTGCCCCTTCTCGGCCCGCACACCTGCTCAGGAATGTCCCACTGCAGCCGCTGAGGGGGGGCCAGCACAGGGTTGGGTTTGCCCAGACAGTGCCCAGTCTCTGAGTAGCCCAGGTCGAAGCTGTCGGTGCCCAGGACAAACTGCAGGGGCAAGGTCAGGCTGAGAGGCCGTCCTTGCCCTGCTGCCCCCGTCCCCGCCCCGCCCCTGCCCTGCGGGACCTCTCCCAGGGCCTGCTACCTCCCAGAGGTGCCCTATGATAGGGGCGTCTGCCCACGCGTGTTCTGTGTTGAGGCCCAGCTGGCCGTTCTTGAAAGCGATGAGAGTGAAGGACTTGTCGAACCAC
>NW_020172451.1:169776-177037 GCF_003031525.2 Neophocaena asiaeorientalis asiaeorientalis | reverse complement strand
GGGCCCTGCAGTGGAGCTGGGGGTGTGGTACCTGTTGTAGCAGCTGCCGTGCAGCAAGGCCTTGCCGTAGAGGCTGAGGCTGGCCTCGTCTTCGGGGTCGTAGCGGTGAGACTCCTCATCCAGAGCCACAAAGAAAGCAGCGCGCTCGATGGCATCCAGGGCAGCCTTGTTCTTGCCGGAGCCGAAGAAGGCCTGGCGTACCTGAGCCCACTCCACTCTGAGGGCGCGAGGGCAGAGTGGGGGGCGGGGCCCTGTGGGCGTGAGGTCACCTCCCAGGATCTGTGTCCCCCTTCTCCACACACCCCCACCTAGCCACCAGCAGTTAGAGGTCACAGCAGCTACCCTCCTGCCGCGCCCCTCACGACCACAGGTCCTGGTTTACGCAGAGGACGCTGGGGCCCACGCTCCTCCCTTGCTGAGGGCTCTGGCCGAGTTCCAGGGTGGCACACAGGACCCAACTCCTCTCCTCACAGCGCCTGAACCTGGGCCCCAATACCTTCCCCCTGCGGTGAGGGCCGCCAGTCTCTCCTCCCCAGGCTGGGGTGGGGAGGGGTCATCCAGGATCCTCTGGAACTGCATCTCCAGGTCCCGAGGCTTGAGCAGGCGGGAGCCCTCATAGAGCCACAACTTGAAGAAACGGCCCTTGTGGTAGACGGCTATGTGCCTGCTGTCTGTGAGGTGCTGCAGCACGTCTGTGGCAGAGGCCATGAGTGGGCTCAGGCGGGAAGGTAGGGAGCTCCTCCCTCCCCCCATGCCACTCAGGATGGCCCCCCAGCCTCACACCAGGTGACCGCATGGACCCTTCGCCTGGCCTCCCTTCCCCTTCCCTGGGCGGAATCTGCTGGCACCAAGCCAGGCCCCGTGCCCTGAGCTTCCCTGTCTGTCACTTAATGCCAACCACAGTCCCATGAGGCATTTCACAGAAGAGAAAACCAAAGCTCTAGGAAATCCCACAGACTGTCCTGGCATTAGAAATGCGGGTGCTGCTTGGCGGCCCTGGGGTCCCTGGGCGAGCCCACCCCTCCTCCTCTACAGGCTCCTTGAGCGGGGAGCTCCACTAGGCCTCCTGTTGATCTTTGCGTGGGAGACTCCGGAACTGTGAGCCCCTGCAGGGGAGGGGCTCTGACCTGGGTCTCCCAGGGTCCCAGTACTAGCACCGTGCCTGTAAACAGCAGGTGTCTAGTATCGGCCACAAACTATTTTTCGCAGCTACGTGACCCTGAGACACTGAGGACGCTTGGTGACCAGCAGGCGGTAGGGCATCTGGCCGTGGTGGGCCCACAGCTGGGAGGGGGCGGCCTCCATCCTGCGGCCCCAGCGCGGGCGCCCAGCCACGGCCTAGTACCTGTGTCCTTCCCTGGGATCCGGGTGGTGTTGAACATCCTCTCCATCTGGTAGGAGCACATGGGCACGATGCCCAGTGCCATCACCTAGGAGGACGGCCCAGCACAGCTCAGACGCAGGCCTCCTCTCCCGGTCACGCCCTCACCCCCAACCCAACTCACAGGCTTGATCTCTTCACGGTCAAGTTTACGGCGATACATGATCATGGCGTGGACAATGTTTCCCAGGCGGGCTGCCTGCACGTCTGTGTTCTTGACGAGCACTAAGTCCTACAGGGAGAGAGCAGAGCCTGCAAGGAGGCTGCGACAGGTGTGCACAGTGGCGTCTCTCTGTCTGGGGTGTCTTGCCCCCTTTCCCCAGTCCATCCTGCACACCCTCTGAGAACCAAGTACAAGAAGTGAAACGCATAACTACTGATCAGATAACCCCCTGCCCTGGCTTTGACCTGAGCTGCTTTTCCAAACCCATTGTATTTGTTGATGTTTTGCTTATTTTTCTTTGAGGAAGGGGTTCTGCCACTACAAAACAGCTTAAAATCTCTGGTCTAGACAAATTGCATATAGGTTTCCGGAAAGACAGCTTTGTGGAGGAGGAAAATGGCAGCATGCTACTTGAAACGTGCTTTGGAAGTGGGAGAGCAAAGAGGTGCACAGGGCAGTGGCTGGGCAGCCTCTCCCAGCTGGCTGCGCACAGTCTTATACTAGGAGCATGAAAAGGGTCAGTCATGTGGGATAGGGACCGACAGTGACCCCCTGAGCTCTACAAGAAACAGCTCTGGATCTGCTTAAGACACACTTAAGGAAGTTCCCTGGTAATGGCGTCAGGACGGCTGGGAAGTTGTGGCTGGAAAGCCAGCGAGGGAACAAGGAAGGAAGTGAGAGCGCCTGAGCCGGGCAGAACAGTGAGCCTGAGGAACTCTGGGAGTGACAGTATCAGCCTGTGGGGTCTACTGGGCTCTCCAGACCCTCAGTATCCCCGTCGCCTGCGAGCTGCTTCCTGACTATTCTTCCAGGATATGACCACCACCCCCACCCCCGCATCTTCCCTCTCCTTCAGGCCTCACTTCAGAACCCCCACTTGCCTACAGAAACCACCACTAGGGCTCTGAACTGTCCTGCAGGTTCCTTGCCCTGAGACCAGAGCTGGGGACAGAGCTGAGCACACAGGAGCCAGTGTGGCTCTAGCCCTTACCATGACATAATAGTTGCTGTTCACCATGAGGGGAGTCCTGCCTCGAAGGTAGACATACTCTTCCCACCAGTCGCTCACCTGCGGGTGGGTGGGAGGTTGGAGCTGGGGCAGAGGAGGGTGGGCTGTGAGCAGCCAGGACACAGGGTGGGAGAGGGTAAGCCCGGGAGGTAGAACTCACATAATTGGCTGCCCACCATGACTTGAGTACCAGGTACTTCTGCAGCCTGGGGGCAGTCTTCTCCTGGAATTCCTTGGCCAGCGTCTCCATTCGGTAATATTCCTCGTCATCCAATAAGTGTTGCACGGATTCTAGGTACTGTCCAGCCAAGTTATTGCCCGTGTGAGGGCCAGTCAGCAAGAGCTGCCTCTGTCCTGACCTTCTTCCAAGCCCAGCCCCATTGCTCCCTCTCAAGCCGACTCTTTGTAGGGGACAGTCCCTTATGTTTGGATAAGTCCTCTGAGTCCAGCCTGCCCTGCCCACTGGGATGTCTGACCCAGGCCCTCACCCGATGAATCGTGGCTGACACGCTGGGCACGGGCAACTTGGGCAGAGATGTCTGGAAGCTGTAGAGCATGGGCCGCTGGCCGGACAGAAGGCGGACACACATCTGGGGGTACAGAGTGGAGAATGTTGAGGGGGAAGCCGGGGGAAAGAATGGAAACTAGTAAACACTGGAGGGGCTACCCCAGACCCTCAGAACCGGGACAAACCCCGCCAGGCAACAGTGCCCCGCCTGGCTGTCCCCTCCAGCTCAGAACCCAAAGTGAGGCCCTGGGGTCTCAAACCCGATGCCTGGACCCCTCCACCAGCTTCTGCTCACAGCCCAGACTCTGGTGAAGTGGCTGGTCTGGCCGTGCATCTCAAACAGCCAACCGTGGTAGGAAAGCAGCAGTTTCAGGGTTTGGCGGACGAAGAGGATGCCCGTCATCCAGACCCCCGTGGAGAAGATGGCCATGCTGAGAAGTGTCCGCGTCTGTGGGCTCCGGTAGGGGCCACATCTATCAGAGAAGGGGAGAGGACTGCAGGGGGGTCCACTTGAGACCAACCTCAGGGAGATTCTGACTCTGCAGTCCTGATGTATGTGAGCCATCTCGGGGGAGGCACCAAGGGAGGAAAAACTCCCTGGACACACTCACATGTGAGCCTCTGAGTGCGTCACACTCAAAGTTACAGAAGTAGGGACTGAGATGGTGGTCGCCCCCAGGGAGAGCTGCCCCTATTACCTCCAATGGCAGTTGTCCTGTAACTGCCCAGCTCAGGAACCCTGGCCTTGGAGCCCACCCAGCCCTTTCTCATGGCCCCACTTCTTACCCCTCAGGAAGCCATCTCTGGATAAAACAGACCAGCCCCATGGAGATGTCCACGTTGCAGTAGGAGGAACCCAGTGTCGTCATGACGACGAACAGCCAGCTGGTGGGGCTGCCAGGGTACACACCCCTGAGGATGCCATTCTGTGGGCAAAAACAGGAATGCTCACAGAGCAAGGACTGGGGTAAGCAGGCACCTATGAAGTCTTTGCCTGTTTTCACTTCTTCACGTCTGGTGGACCCCCCTCCACACTCCCGCACCTGCAGCACCCGATTACTGTGTCCCACTGACACTTCATGCACACCCATCTCCTCTCCATGCCTTGAGCACCCCTCTGGTTTCTGCACTGCTGGAGCCTGTCACTCCACAGAGCTGTCAGCCGAGATGGGGGTGGAGGACCTTGACAATCGGCAGGAGCTGACACCTAGCCTCTGCCTCCCTGGAAGGCTCGATTCTGCACCTGCTGGAAGAGACCAGAACCACCTGCGCCCACCTTGATGCGAATCAGGCGTTTCTTCCAGGAGTTTATGCCGGACAGGTAGATGTGTTTTAGGGCCTCCCGACTGAGCCGGAAGTCGACCCCCTCTGGCGTCACCGTGAACTGGAAGGCCACAGCCTGGTGCGCTTCCGCCATCCTGTGGGTTGCTGGACACCTGGGAGTTGCTGGGCACCTGGGAGGTGGCAGGAGGGTGTGCGGGCAGCTCGGCCGCCCGCGTCGAGACCCCGCCCCCGGGCACTAGCCGCGCCCCAACCCGCCTCCCTCCCCTTCCGCCCTGGGTCGGCCACCCGCAGCGCCGAGGCCCCACCCCTGGCCCCCCAGCCTCGACAACCGCCACAGAACCTTCGTGCGATGGTGCGGGGGTCGGAAGGGGATCAGGGCCTTGAAAACGTCAGGAATCCCGAGGACAGTGTAGGGCGGCCTCGGGGTGGGGGCTAGAGGGGCCCCGGAAGCGGAGTCGGTCTGGTCTGGAGTGAGGCGGGGTCTGCGTACCCCCAGCGCTGCCACGTGGGACCCTGGCACCAGCCTCAACCCCCATCCCCCGCCCCACTTGCCGGCTCAGAGCCCTGGGCCAGGCCGGCAGCCCAGAGCCACCCCCAACTCCACTCACGGCTCAGGTGTACTCCTGTCCGCTTGTGGGGACAGTCACTGTGGCCTGTGTCCCCACGTCCTTCAGGCCTGGCCACCTAAGTCCCGCCCTCACCGGGAACCTGACACCCACTCCCAAATTTGGGTTGAGAGAACAGTTGGGGGTTGGCAACCAGAATCTCCCCGGCTCCGAGGCGAGAATCAGGAGTGGGGGGGGAGCCGGGTTTCTGCAAGATGAAGATGGCTCAAAGGTCTGAGAGCCTGGGGCGCCCAACGGGTCTCACGTGAGGATGGTGGCATTAGAGCTAAAAATAGCCGAATGTAGGGAAAAGGTCACCAGTGTGTCAGCTGTGCCTCCTGTTCCCTGATCTCCAGTGCTCAGGGTTGGGCAGCCCCACCCCGGGGCCCTCTTTGTACCCCGTAACTCCCCACTGCCCGACCCAAGTCCTCTGAGTATGTATCACTTCTAAGCAGGAGCCGGGGTGGGGGACAGCAGAAATGGACCCCTAACCACTTTCAAGCCCAGATTACCCAAGAGCCACGCTTTTCAGGAGGGGAAACTGAGGCTCCTAGCAGTGGCCCCTTTGTCAATCTGTGTGCAGTCCTTGGTCGGTACCTTCCGCCGCACCCAAGCAGGGTTAGGACGGTGTGAAGGAAGAAGCTAGTTTATTGTCTTAAGGTACACATCCCAGGGCTTCTGCCCACTTGCCTGCGGTGGGGACCTGCTCAAACTCGGGGGGTGAGGGGGAAGGTCAGCCTCCTTAACCCCAGTCTCACTCGGGCTCAGCCCAGTCCCCAGGGCCTCCCCTCTGTCCCTCCCTCCAAGGTCCTGCCCTGGAGGCTCCAGGAGAAATCCAAGGAGTTGGGACGTGGAGAGTCAGGATGAGGGGTAGAAGCTGGTCAGCTCTCCCTTCTGCTGGAAGTAGAACTGGAACCGAGACTGGGCGTACTCCTAAGGAAGGACACCCGCGCACTGGTGAGAAGGGGTGGGACTAGCACCCCACACCCCCCTCAGTCTGCCCACAGCTGGCCTAGAGGGTCCGAGGCCTCTGCTGCGCCCCGTCCCCACACCTAACTCACCCAACCTGGTTACTTACCAAGTAACCAAATTCTATAGTGGACATGGATGCCTGGAGGATGGACCAGAGACCCCAGAAGAAATGAGATGCCAGAGCATACCTGAGGGGGAGCAGGAAAATGGGGGTTCAGAGCACATTTGGCACTGCCTGAACCCCCTCCTCCAGGCTGGTCAAGCCCCAAAGCTCTAACTTCTCCCCTATTGTCTTAACCCCTACCCTGTCCTGACTCTTCCCACTCTCAAACTGTTCTTCCCCATCAGCCTCAGACCTCATCCTCACTTCCTGCCCCCACTTTGCACTGACCCCTTACCTGCAGCCCAGTGAGTCTACCTGCCACATTCCCCCCCTTGCCTCTGCGCCCTGCTCCACCCCTGCCCCACACATCTTTCCTCACCTATTAGCCTCTGCCAGCAAATCTGCTTCCAGTTTCCTCTGCTCCTCTTGGGAGATGGTCTCACCTTTCTTTACCTCCGCCAGGTAGTGGCGAATAAAATGGAGCTGAGATCAAAAGACAAGAGTCAGGAAATGGGGAGACTGGGGAGCATTTCCCAGTTAACACCCTTGCTCGCCATTCCTTCCAGACTTCAACCTCCTTCTCCCTTCTAAGCCAGGTCCTGCTCCCAGCTTCTGGCCCACATACCTGCTGTCCCCGGGTGGGGTAGTTTGCAGGCTGCGCTTTGTAGAAAGGCCACTCCTCATGAGTGTAATCGTAAACCCACTCACAAAAATGGTTCCCAATGTCAAAGCCCCTGAGGGAATAAGGTGGACACTCAGTCCCCAAATACGCTGGGCAGCTGGGATGCAGAGATGAAGACCTGGTCTGCTTTTCCAGGGCACTGTGGGAACAGACCCATGGGAGGCCATCCTCTTACCCTCACCTGTAGTTATAACTGCTGTACTCGAAGTCGACCAGCATGAGGCCGTCAATGTTTTCTGGCTCTGAGAGCAGTAAGATGTTCCCTGGAGAAATGTGGTGAGGTTCTGGTCACTCCAGGGTCCTCTGGCCCCCCTCACCTGAGGCTGGGAGACTCAGATGCCTTCTCCTACCTTCCTGGATGTCATTGTGGCAAAAGACCACTGGTGATGGGGTAGAGTCTAGCAACTTCCTGCAGGGGAACACGGGCATGGGTCCTGAGCAGGAGTGACGAAAGGAGGGTCAGAGGCACCCGCATGGGCGAGGCCTTGACCCCAGCCTTCAGCAAATCCTGGGTAGGACCCCACTAGGTGCCTGGCACATCTCCTGTGCTCTTC
>NW_020172451.1:141422-169737 GCF_003031525.2 Neophocaena asiaeorientalis asiaeorientalis | reverse complement strand
TCCCCCCCCCCCCCACCCCTGCCCCATCCTGCCTGCCCTCACCTGAGGCTGCCCATCTCGTCCTGCAAGCTGTACATCTCCAGCAGGTTCATCTGGGGGAGGCCAGTGGTGGGTAGGTCCTGGATCTGCTTTAAATACCTGAAGCCCAAAGAACAGGATATACTCACTCTGCTATCCCTCCCCTCTACCCCAGGCCAGGCTGTCCTACCCGTTCGGTCACCGAATAACTTGTCTGGCAATCACTTGGAAGCCTGTTGCGTGAGAAACCATGCTAGACAGTGGGACACTTGATCCACTCAGCTGGAGAGGTGGACAGAGCGCTAGATGCATTCAGTCACAGCCCAGCATAGTAACTGCCAACATGAGGGTTCGGCCTATGTGCAGGAGCCCTGAGGAGGCCCCCGACTCACCGCTCCATGGTCCCAAATAGCCAGTGGGGCTCCTTAGTGAAAGGCATTTCCATGCCATGGAACTGGGCCATCTTCGTGGCGATGGCTGCGGACAACACGGGCTCTCGAAGCTCATGCGTCTTCAGTGGTCGGCTCTGCACCCAGGAACCTATCAGGGTGGTGAAGGGGCTGGGGCAGGAGGGGGGAAGGGTGGGGCAATGGAGGTGCGGGAAGTCAGGGCTTGGGGAAAATTCCCTACCTGGGGTGAGGGATGTGAAAGCAGACATTGGGAAGGGGAATAGGGGCTGGGGAAGGAGATGCTTCGGGGAGGTCAGGGCCGGGCTCGTACTGGGATGTACTGTTCCAGCCGGCCCTCTGGAAAGACTCCGTAGAGCTGGGGCCCCAGTGACCGCTCTGCAAGGATGGCGAACATTACACTTTCAAGGACCAAGGAGTCCACTCCCTTAAGGAAAACAGACAGCGAAGGGACCACGGTCACAAGGGGCCAGAGGCAAAGTGGCGCTGACAAACACGAGGGTCTTCTTGCTCCTCCCACCACTTCTGGCTCTATCTGGTTCTATTTGGTTGGTTCTATCTGGACTTCCTGTTCTATTGCCCGGGGGCTCCAGAGCGCGGGCGTTAGTGTCACAGTGGACAAAACACTTAGCCCCTAAGGCTCAGTGTCCTCAACTGCTTGGTAGGGACCATACAACCTGCCACACTTGGGTGAGAGGACCTGAGGCCACTGCGGCCTTCACTCCCTCCTCACCTGCAGGATGGCCCCGTACAGCCGCAGCAGCACCTCCCGGGGCTCCTCGCCAACGCGGGGCAGGTGGTCAGGCAGCGAGCAGCGGAAGAGCAGGTTACTGAGGCCTCCGCTGCAGACCCACAGCAGGGCGCGCTCAGCCCGCCATCCGCTCCACCGGCCCGGCGTCCAGCCCCCGCGCCCCGCGCTCCCCCGTAGCTCCCGGCCCTGCCCCGCCCCCGGCCCAGGAACGCTGAGTGTCCCGAGGGCCCGAGCCTAAGCCTGACCCCGGCCCGCGCACAAGAGGGGCTGACCCCTGACCTCCCACCTCACGGGGTCAACCCTCAGCTCCTCCGGCCGTACTCGGCGCCAGGCCCCGCCCAAGTACTCCCGGCACCACTGGTAGGCTCGGCGCTCGGCGTCTCGCGACCGCGCCGAGCCGCGCCTCCGGCTCGGGGCCGCGTCGGGGCACATAGCCTGCCGCAAGCTGTCCTTGGCCAGGCGGCCTCCAACAGCCCCGCCTCTGGCCACATCTGTCCCCTCAGCCGCCATGGCTCGGGCTTGGCCCTGCCAACGCCCCGCCGCGCACAGACCCTTCGGGCGCGCTCGGCTCCTTCCGGCTGCGCTCGGCTCCGCTTCCGGCCAGCCTGCGCTGCTCGGGTCGTACTCGGGTCTCCTTGGCTCTATTCGGCTCTTTGCGGCGCCGCTCGGCTGTCTCGGAGACCCTCGTCCGGGTGCTAGTCCCGAAGGCTGTGCCCCGCCCCTGCTCAGAGCGAAGGCCAATGGCCTCTCTCTCTTGGCGGGGCCGCTCGAAAAGACAGTGCTGTTTGGACCTTAACCCGGAAGCAGGAAATGGTTCGGACCAATCAGAAGCGTCCTGAGCGGTCGGGCCCACGGCGCAGTGGCGTGTCACGTGAGCGAACCACGTGGGCGGGTGGCGCGTACCGGGCTGAGAAGCCGGTCCGGCGCATAAAGGCGGTGTCACCGGGAAAGTGCTCGTGAGGCGAGGTGGGCCTTCGTCAGGATCTGGGAGCGGACAGGGCATCGCGGGCAGCGGCGGCGGCAGCCCCTCACTGTACAGATTTGGCCCCCGGGGCAGTTGGGCAAGGAAGAGGGCCGTTGAATGAGTGTGGCGAGTCCTGAGTGTGGGGGAAAGGGAGAGAGTGTGTGTGTGTGGCTCACATCTAGGGGGTGGGGAGTGTGGGGCACCTGGTAGGTGCCGAATAAACATTTGTTGATGCGTAACCTTAAATCCCTCCTCACCGCTGAGACCCCCTTGTCAGTTGAAGCCCGCCGCTGGAGGAGGCTATTGTTACCCTGCTTGAAACCACTGCCTTCATGTCCTGCTCCACTACCCCTCTTGCCTCCAGACCTAAAATCAAGCCCAGGAGGAGAGGCTCACGGCTTGGAGCAGGCACCTGGGGCTGCATCACGTCTCCTTGTCCCACCGCAGCAGTTTGAAATGCCTCCTTGCATTTCTTCTGCCCCATGCTGGAGTGGCGACCAGGAAGACTTGATCCACGGGGATCTGTGGCGCTGTTGGACCATGGTGTTCTTTGGGGTGAAGTAGATGAACAGCTGACCTGAGTGGTGTTTGATTTGAATAACGAGAAAGAAATCAAGAATTGGTGATCAGAAAGCAAATGTCAGTCACTGCAATGGGAAATCATGATCCCTCACTCTGTATTTAAATCTGAGCCAGTTCTGAGACCTGGAGTCCACTGGTTGAAAGGGAGACTTGGTCTCTTATAGAAAGGATCCTACAGTGCCACCATAAGTACATTAAAAAATATTCCTCTAATCTTTCCCCAAAGGGACCCAGCGCCTCTTAACAAAGTAACACATTTACTTTGGAAAAGGGACTATCCAGACCTTTCAAGGGCTGTTGGATACAAGATCTGAGGTGACACGTGTGCCAGGGTATATGACGCGTCATGAGTCACTGGTTTGAGTGGAGGCTGTGGAAGTCAGATGATAAACAGAGTCCTGACCCAAGTGTTGAGGTCACTTCTCTGGTCCCAGTACATACTTGGGGTAATTATACCTAGCAGTGGGGAGAGCCTGTACATTGATCCCTGACCTGTGGAATAAGAAGAGTCATGGTAGGAGGAGCGAAGTGGAAGCCTCTGAAACTCCCCACCCTCTCCAGTGCTGCATTCCATGTGGGATTGCAGAGATTGCTTACTCTCAAAGACATAAATCCCTACTACATCACCTTCAATTCACCTGAGTGGCCCCTGCAAAATCCAGATGGAGTCAAGTGAATGATGGTGGACTACCACAAACTTAGCCAGTTGGTGTCCCTAATCACAGCAGCTGTGTCAGGTGAGGTATCTGTACTGGAACCGATTAATGCACCTCTGGCACCTGATAATGCAATTGATGTGGTGAACATTCCTTTCAATTTCCAGTAGTAAAGAGTAAGTTTCCAAAAGCAGTTCACTTTTATATGGGAAGGACAGCCAAACGTATACATTGTCTTACTTCAAGTCTGTCTTAAGTCGTGCTTTCTGTCACAGTGTAATCGTTGAGACCTTGATCATCTGGACATTCTCCATAAAACTGTTGAAATTATGCTAATTGGACACGGTGAGGAAGGAAGTGACGAGTGCTCTGTCCCTGGTAAGACAGTGCATGTCAGAGGATGAGAGATAAACCCTCAGAAGTTCTGGGGCCTGTCATCAGTGAAGTTGCCAGGGGTGCAGTGTTGTAGGGCAAACCAGGCCGTCACCCCTGAGATAAGGACAAGTTACCGCATCTTGCACCCCTAACATGAAAAATGAGGCCTACCACTCCATGCACCTCTGGATTTTGGAGTCAGCACGTACCACACTTGGGAATACTGTTCTGACCCATTTATCGGGTGGCTTGGAAGACTGCTGGTTTTGAATGGGGCCCAGAGCAAAGGAGGGCTCTGGTGAAGATCCACACTGGAGCATGGGTTCCCCTGTCTCTTAATAGAACCAATGGGTTATGGCTTATCTGTGGCAGATAGGGACGCTGGGCAGCACCTTTGGTAGGCTCCAACAGGAGATTTGGAGTGCTCACCCCTAGGGTTCTGAAGCAAGACCAGCTACAGTGAAGAACTACTCACCAATGAAAGCAGCTTCTGACACACTCTGGGGCCCAATTAGAGACTGGCTGCCTGCTTATGGGGCATCAAATGATCATGTCACCAAATCTGCCTGTCCTAAGCTAGACACTGGCAAATCCACCAGGCTCAGTAGCAACTCACTGCCCAAGGAAAAAGGTTTGGACCCCAGTCTGTCCAGAGAGTACTGGTCATTTATAGGAAGAGGTGGCTGTGGCCTGCACATCTCCCACCTTGTTGTACCAGTGCTTAATAGCAGACAGGAAGAAAAATTTAGGTCTGGTTCACAGATGGGTCAGCTTGATGTGTTGGTATGAGCTGAAAATGAAGTACTGCTGCGCTACCATCCCACTTCAGGTAGCTCTGAAGGACAGTAATGAAGAGAATTCTTCCAGAGACCAGAGCTTTGAGCAGTACGCTTGGATACTCACTTCGTAGGGAGGGAAGGGAGTGGACAGAACAGTGGCCTAAGGAAGGTGAGCACATAAACTTCTGGGTTGAGACAGATGCCTTGCTCGTTGGTCAGGGACCTGGCAAGAGCGAGAGGGGATACTGGAGACAAGGAGGTCTGGGAAAGGAGATGGACCTGTAGCACTGGCCACAAGTGTGTGTATCTTTGTGCCTCCTGTTCATACCCACTGCACAGGGGTCACTGGGTAACAAATTGGATGGATAGATGTCAGTCAGCTTTTGTCCTTGGCTACACTTGTGCTTGTAAGGTGAGGCCATGAATGGAGTTGTCATGGTGGCAAGCTATGCCCACCAACACAGGCTCTTTCTTATCAAGGCTTATCTAATTATTACTGCCTATGAATTTCTGACCTGTTAGTAGTCTTAGTGCTGAGCTCCTGATATGGTACCGTCCCTAGATGACTTGGTGACAGGTTCGTTACAGCAGATCCTTTCCACCCAGGAGAGAGATTGATTCATCTTTACTGGAATTGATACCCGCTCTGGATATGAGTTTGCCTTCCCTATCCACAAGGTCTTAGAGTAGCATTACTATCTAGCAGCTTAGAGAATGCTCGATTTACCAACACGGGATCATGTATAACATTACCTTGGACCACGAAACTCATTTTACAGTGAAAAAGGTACAGCAATATATAGATTGCTGTGGGCTGTACCGCTTCTGTGATACCCTGTATTACCTACGAGCAGCCTAAAGCTCTGCTGGATTAGACCCCCTGGTTCCCGGTAGGGAACACTTCCACAAGGGAGCTTCCACTGATTCCAGGGAAGGACTCCTCCACTGAACCAGAATCTGCAAATTCCACCAGGTCACTTTGAGCTCCTTGTGCCGGTGAACCAGCAGGCAAAGAAGGAGGGGATAGTAGATCCCGCTTATTAGAGGTAGATAGGGTTGCTGCTACTTAGTGGGGCAATCAGGAGTTGGTCTAGCATGGAGGACTCGCCTGGTTCTGTCTGGTTGCTTCCATGCCAAGTGATAAGAGCAGCCACAGCCTGCCAAGGGCTCAGAGCCTTCGGGGATGGAGGTCTCGTAACCTGACCAGGAGAGCCACGTGGACCGGCTGAAATGCTGGCTGACAGTGAGGGAAACCTAGAATGGGCAGAGGAGAAGGGACATGACCAATATTAGCTACAGCCTCAGGAGCAGGTGTGGCAGTGGGGACTGTATTTGTTCTACTGACACTCTTATATTAAGGCTTTTGTAAAAGTCATGACCTTCGAGACTTCACCTCAAAGAATCACGGCAGCGTGGACTTAACGTGGTACCTGCATAGACTGTGGGATACAAGAGCTGGTGTCTTGAATGATGCCCTCAGCACACCTTTAATTGCAGTGGACTTCCAGAGATGCATCTCTGGCACCTGCTGTGTATCTTTGAACTTCCTGCCCCAGGCCTTCTCTGACACCACAGGAGCCTACCTGGCCTGCTCACCAGCACAGCCTAGGTCTCTGGGGGGCAACCTCAGGGCCTGGAGACAGGAGTCAGTAGAGGAATGGTTGGACAATCCTAAGAGGTATTCTGTACACTTCTCAGGAGGTCCTGCTGAAGTGAAGGTGTTGTTACCCAGAGCAGTAACCTAAGGAGCACACGCCTATGTTTGGATTCCTCCTTTCCTGTCCCACTCTTTTCCTCCTTCATCTCTGTTTCATGGAATCACTTCCTGAACAAACCACTTATACCCAAATCTTTGGGTGTGAAATCACTGTCACTATGCTGAAATGATGGTGTCGCCAGGGCTGCACTTCCTCAGAGGTTCTAAGGGAGAATCCAGTCCTTGTCTTTTCTGGAGGCTGCAAGCATTCCTGAGCATGTGGCTGCATCACTGCCGTCTCTGCTCCATGGTCGACACTGCTCCCACCTCTTCTGTCTGCGTAATCTCCCTCTAGCTCTCTCTCTTTTTTTAAAAAAAATAAATTTATTTATTTATGGCTGCGTAATCTCCCTCTAGCTCTCTCTCTTTTTTTAAAAAAAATAAATTTATTTATTTATGGCTGCGTAATCTCCCTCTAGCTCTCTCTCTTTTTTTAAAAAAATAAATTTATTTATTTATGGCTGCGTTAGGTCTTCGTTGCTGCGTGCAGGCTTTCTGTAGTTGCGACGAGCGGGGGCTACTCTTTGTTGCGGTGCGAGGGTTTCTCATTGCGGTGACTTCTCTTGTTGTGGAGCAGGGGCTCTAGGCACGCGGGCTTTAGTAGTTGTGGCACGCGGGCTTCAGTAGTTGTGGCTCGTGGGCTCTAGAGCACAGGCTCAGTAGTTGTGGCACACGGATTTAGTTACTCTGCGGCATGTGGGATCTTCCCAGACCAGGGATCGAACCCGTGTCCCCTGCACCGGCAGGCGGATTCTTAACCACCGAGCCACCAGGGAAACCCTCCCTCTAGCTCTCTTATAAACACACTGTGATCATATTCAGGGCCAACCTGGATAATCCAGGATAATCTCATCTCAAAATCCTTAATTAAATCAAATCTGCAAAGATCCTTTTTCCAAATAAGGTAACATTTACAGGTTCCAAGCATTAGGATGTGACTCTCTCTTGGGGGATCATTTTCCTGTCCTGCCACAGTCACTACTTCTTTCCCTCACAGCTGTTGTCTCATCATTCCATTGTGTCCTAGACCTTGAATATTGGAGATGAAAATTTCTGAGTCCAGACTAATTTTTCTCCCTTGGACAGGATTTGATTTTTCTGACTGAACACTTGAAGAAGTATGGTATGTGCATGAGGGAATGATTTATTTATTCACTTAAAATGATAATAAGCCCTCAACATGTCAACATAAATAATATCTTACAAAAGTAATTATTTTATAAAACAAAACTTTGATGAGAATAGTGGCATTGTTTTTTACATTTTTGCAAGTTTCTTTAGTGTCTGCTTAACTGGAGATGGCTGGTTCTTGTACCTGCTTCTGCAGTCAGTCTCTTCCATGTGTTGTTTTGGTTGAAACGTGAAGAAAACCCAGCCTGACTTAGATTTGTAGTTGGAAGCAGACAATAGCTTTTTCAGATAATTGTGGATCTTCGTTGGTACTACACCAAGAGTTGACAAGAGGTAAGTTTCTTAGAGGTTAGTTGCAATTTGGAATTTGAAACCATATCAATGAACTTTTTTGTCTTTTTTTTTTTAGAAAAAATTTTTAATAAATTTATTTATTTATCTTTTTATTTTTGGCTGCATTGGGTCTTCATTGCTGCACACGGGCTTTCTCTAGTTGCAGCAAGTGGGGGCTACTCTTCGTTGCAGTGCATGAGCTTCTCATTGCGGTGGCTTCTCTTGTTGTGGAGCACGGGCTCTAGGCACACGGGCTTCCGTAGTTGTGGTGCACGGGCTCAATAGTTGTGGCTCACGGGCTCTAGAGCGCAGGCTCAGTAGTTGTGGCGCACGGTCTTACCTGCTCCGTGGCATGTGGGATCTTCCTGGACCAGGGCTCGAACCCGTGTCCCCTGCATTGGCAGGTGGATTCTTAACCACTGCACCACCAGGGATGTCCCATTTTTCATCTTCTGCTACATCAAAATCTATTGCTCTGTCTTGCATGCAGAATGGGTCTTTTAGTTATGCATAATTTTAAAACATCATGCATTCGTTTGTCATTTGGAAAATACTGGTTCCTTGAGTTATATAGATCTTCCAAATTTTGACAGATTTTATTATATAATATTTTAAAAATCACACTTGTTAATGTCACCACCAATCTCATCAGAAAAATATTTAAATATTGAGAAACTTTAAGCTCATGATGATAGACACATGTTTTCCAAAAATGTAAGTTTTGCTTAAAAGCACAAATTTTATCATTGGCAACAAATATTATCAGTTGTTTTCCATGAAGTGACACACTTTATTCATTTTTGAGAAAGTGTTTGCCGAACACCCAAGTCAGAATAACCATAGTTTGTCGATTTTCTTTCAAGTAAAAATAGTGTTTCGTGGAGGGATGTCTGCAACATGGCAAATTGAGACCTTCCCTTTGTCTCTCGCCTTCAATCTACAACCAGTAAAACATTCACAATGCTAAAAGGGTGCCTCTGCCCCATACACTAGGGTGCTGGAGAATTCCACACTTCTGTACATCTGAAGGTGGGTGGACTGGAGCCCATAGAGGGGGTGGAACTGGGGGAACAGTGGGGTGGTGCCTGCAGTCCTGGATTCCCACCTGCAGCAGCTGAGCCTGCAGCCCCGGAGAACTTGGCAGTAGCAGGGGAGGTGACGCACGTGACTCCATCGCCCCAGCCACCGTGGCAGCCATAGGCATCTGGCAGTGTTGGCCATGAGGCCTGGGATCCCATCCCTTCAGCTACAGAGGGGCCCATGACTCCCCCGACCCTGCAGTGACTGAGCCTGTGCACCTTACAGTGGACATGACAGGGGTACCTGTGCAACATTGGCTCCCCCCACCCAAACCCTCCCCCAGCAGTGGCAGAGCCTGCGGCCCACGGGATCCCAGGCAAAATGGAAGAGCCCGCTCTCCTGGTGCCCCAGGAAGCAGTAATAGCCACGCTGGCAGCAGCAAGATACCAGTGACTCCAGAGGTACAAGAAGTGATCATGAGGGCACAGGGCGACACCCCTGGCAGAGGCAGTGGAGGGTGGAAAGTGCTGACTCTCAAATATAACAAGAGGCAGCGCAGACTCAAGCAGAACGCTGTTTGCTACTTCACATGCACTGGCAGAGGAACAACTTGTCAAGCACCATGAAGAACCACGATAACACTGTACCACAAAAAGGAAATGACAGTTCTCCAGAAACCAAACTTAAAATCATGGAATATTGTGATCTAACTGATAGAGAATTCAAAGTAGCTGTCATGAAGAAAACCAGTGAGCTGCAAGAAAACTCGTAAAGGTAGTTAAATGGGCTCAAGAAGAACATTAATGAAGCGAAGGAACACTTTACCAAAGAGGCTGAAACTCTAAAAAGAAACCAAACAGAAATTCTGGAGCTGAAGAACTCAATAGATGAGATGAAGGATGCATTAGAAAGAATTGGAAATAGAGCAGACCATATGGAAGAGAGAAAGAGCAGAAACAGAAATCTAGAAATGATACAAATATAAGAGGCAAGAGAAATAAAATATTTTTAAAATGATAAAATTCTTCTTTTTGAGGCAAGGAATACAACTTTATTCGGAAAGCCAGCAGACTGAGAAGATGGCAGACTAGTGTCTCAAAATAACCATCTTATTGGGGTCTGGACACCAGTTTCTTTTATAGAATCAGAGAGGGAAGTAAAGTAACAAGGGCAAACATCTGGAATGGCCAGCCTTGGACATGTTAATTTCTTCTTTCTTGCAGCCATTCACAGGTGGGTAGGGTTCCCTGAGGCAGGCCATTATGTATGATTATAATAACAAAAGCAATGAAAAGCAAAGGCTAAAGTCAAAGAAACAGATCCAACATGGAGTGAAAATTGGCTCTTTCCTGTTATGGATATACAAGTCCATGAAGTTAAGAGGACACCTAATTACCTCAATGCAAAAAGACCTTCTCCAAGACACATTATATTAAAATTGTCAAAAGTCAATAACAAAGAATTTTGAAGGTAGCTGGGGAAAAAAGGATGTTAACCTACATAGGAACCCCCATTAATTTATCAGCAGATTTCTCAGAAGAAACTCTACAGGCCAGGAGGGAGTGGAATGATATTCTCAAAGTACTGAAAGATATAAACTGTCACCCGAGAATACTTTATCCAGCAAAGTTATCATTCAGTATGAAGGGAAATAAAGACTTTCTGAGAAGAACAAGAGCTGAGGAAGTTCATTAATACTAGGCCTAATGGTTAAGCAGCAAGTTTCCACTGTATAGCTCAGGGAACTATATTCAATATCCTGTAATAAACCATAGTGGAAAAGAATATGAAAAAGAGTGTACTGATATATATGTATAACTGAGTCACTTTGCTGTACAGCAGAAATTAACACAACATTGTATTCGACTATACTTCAATTAAAAAAAACCCAAACAAACAACCCACTAGATCTGCCTTACAAGAAATGTTGAAAGGAGCTCTTTTACCAGAAACAAAAAGGCTAAAGTACACAAAACTTCAAGTAAGGTGATAAATAGACATAATCAGAAAATTGCAACTCTTTATCAGAATAGGTTTTTAAACACTTTATTATAGCATAAATGTTAAAAGGGGGGAAAGAAGAAAAAAAAACTATGGCTACTTCAATTTGGTAACAAACAAACAACATAAAAAGAGATAATTTGAGACAACAAAAACACAAAAGGGGAAGAGGAAAATGACAGAACCCATGTAGGTAAATGAAGATAAGATGCTATCAGCAGAAAAAAAGACCATTTTATCTCAGAAACATTTTATACAAACCTCATGATAACGACAAAACATAAATCTAGAGCAGAGACATGAAACAAAAAAGAGGAAACTGAGAAAAACATAAGAGAAAACCACCAAACCAAAATGGCAGATAGAAACACAAGAAAAAAGAAACAATGGAGTTGTAGAGCAACCAGAAAACAAGAAATAACCTGGCAATACTAAGTTCTCAGCTATCAATAATCACCCTAAATATAAATGGGTTGATGTCACCAATCAAAATACACAGAGTGGATTAAAAAATAAGACCCAACTAAAGCTTCCTCCAGGAGGCTCACCTCAGCTCTGAAGATACACATAGGCTCACAGTGAAGGAATGAAAGATGATGCTCCAAACAAATGGCAGCCAGAAGAAAGGGGGTGCAGCCATATTCATATCAGACAAAGTAGACTTCAAGCCGAAAAAGGTAACAAGACACAAAAATGGATAGTATATGATGATGAAGAAGGCTACTCATCAGAAGACATAACATTATTAATATATATGCACCTAACATGGGAGCACCAAAATACTTAAAACAAACATTAGCAGACCTAAAGGGAGAAATTGACAGTAACACAATGATGATAGGGGATTTTAACACCCACTTACATCAATGGATAGTTCACCCATACAGAAAGTCAACAAGGACACAGTGGCCTTAAATGAAACACTGGACCAGATGGATTTGATAGATTTGTACAGAACATTCCATCCAAATGCAGCAGAAAACACATTCTTCTCAAGTGCACATGGAACTTTCTCAAGAACAGACCGTATGTTGAGACACAAAACAAGTGTCAATAAATTTAAGAAGATTGGAATCATATCAAGCAATTTTCCAATCCGACGGTTTGAAACTAGAAATCAACTACAAGAAGAAAGCTGGGAAGATCACAAATATGTGGAGGCTGACCAACATGCTACTGAACAACATTGGGTCAACGAAAAAAATCAAAGCAGACAAAGCAATACCTGAAGACAAATGAAAATAAGAATACAACATATCAAAATCTATAGGTAGTATAGTCATTTTCATAATATTGACTCTTCCAGTGCAAGAACATGGTATATCTCTCCATCTGTCTGTGTCATCTTTGATTTCTTTCATCAGTGTTTTATAGTTTTCTGAGTACAGGTCTTTTGCCTGCTCAGGTAGGTTTATTCCTAGGTATTTTATTCTTTTTGTTGCAATGGTAAATGGGATTATTTCCTTAATTTCTCTTTCTGATCTTTCATTGTTAGTGTATAGGGGTGCATGGTAGTGTATATATGTCAATCCTAATCTCCCAGTTCGTCCCACCCTCCCCTTCCCTCACTGTGTCCACATGCCTGCTCTCTATGTCTGTGTCTCTATTCCTTCCCTGGAAATAGATTCATCTGTACCATTTTTCTAGATTCCACATATATGCATTAATATATGATATTTGTTTTTCTCTTTCTGACTTACTTCACTCTATATGACAGAATCTAGGTCCATCCACATCTCTACAAATGACCCAATTTCATTCCTTTTTATGGCTGAGTAATATTCCATTGTATATAGGTACCACATCTTCTTTATACATTCATCTGTCATAATGAACACTGAGGTACATGTGTCATTTCGAATTATGGTTTTCTCAGGGTATATGCCCAGTAGTGGGATTGCTGGGTCATGTAGTAGTTCTAGTTTTAGTGTTTTAAGGAACCTCCATACTATTCTCCACAGTGGCTGTATCAGTTTACATTCCCACCAACAGTGCAAGAGGGTTCCCTTTCTCCGCACCCTCTCCAGCATTTGTTGTTTGTAGATTTTCTGATGATGCCCGTTCTAAATGGTGTGAGGTGATACCTCATTGTAGTTTTGATTTGCATTTCTCTAATAATTAGTGATGTTGAGCATCTTTTCATGTGCCTGTTGGCCATCTGTATGTCTTCTTTGGAGAAATGTCTATTTAGGTTCTGCCCAGTTTTTGATTGGGTTATTTGTTTTTTTGTAATTGAGCTGTATGAGCTGTTTGTATATTTTGGAGATTAATCCCTTGCCTGTTGCTTCATTTGTACATAGTTTCTCCCATTCTGAGGGTTGTCTTTTTGTCTTGTTTATGGTTTCCTTTGCTCTGCAAAAGTTTTTAAGTTTAACTAGGTCCCATTTGTTTATCTTTATTTTCATTACTCTAGGAGCTGGGTCGAAAAAGATCTTGTTGTGGTTTATGTCAAAGAATGTTTTTCCTAAATTTTCCTCTAAGAGTTTTATAGTGTCTGGTCTTACATTTAGGTCTTTAATCCATTTGGGGTTTATTTTTGTGTATGGTGTTAGGGAGTGTTCTAATTTCATTCCTTTACATGTAGCTGTCCAGTTTTCCCAGCACCGCTTATTGAAGAGGCTGTCTTTTCTCCATTGTATATCCTTTCCTCCTTTGTCATAGATTAGGTGACCATAGGTGCGTGGGTTTATCTCTGGGCTTTCTAGCCTGTACCATTGATCTATATTCCTGTTTTTGTGCCAGTACCACACTCTCTTGATTACTGTAGCTTTGTAGAATAGTCTGAAGTTGGGGAACCTGATTCCTCCAGCTCTGTTTTTCTTTCTCAAAATTGCTTTGGCTATTCAGGGTCTTTGACATATACACACTACCATGTGTAAAATAGATAGCTAGTGGGAACCTGCTGTATAGCACAGGGAGCTCAGCTCAGTGCTCTGTGAGTGCTCTCAGTGCTCTGTGAGCTCAGTGCTCTAGATGGGTGGGATGGCGGGTGGGAGGGAGGTCCAAGAGGGAGGGGATATATGTATATATATAGCTGATTCACTTCATTGTACCGCAGAAACTAACACATTGTAAAGCAATTATACTCCAATAAAAAAATTTTTTTTTAATCTATGGGGTGGGACTTCCCTTGTGGTCCAGTGGTAAAGAATCTGTCTTCCAATGCAGGGGACACATGTTGATCCCTGGTCGAGGAACTAAGATCCCACGTGCAGCAGGACAACTAAGTCCGTGTGCTGCAACTACTGAGCCCACACGCTCTGGAGCCTGTGTGCCACAACTAGAGAGAAGAAACCCTCATGCCACAACTAGAGAGAAGCCTGAGTGCTGCAACAAAGAGCCCACGCACTGCAATGAAAATCCCATGTGTTGCATCTAAGACCTGACGCAGCCATAAGTAAATAAATAAATAAATAAAATAAAGGAATTCTAAAAAAATCTATGGGGTGCAGCAAAAACATAGTTTATAGCAGTATAGGTCTACCTCAAGACACAGAAAAATCTCAAATAAACAATCTAACTTTTCACTTAAAGGAACTAGAAAAAGAAGAACAAACAAAACCCAAAATCAGTAGAAGGAAGGAAATAATTAAGAGCAGAGCAGAAATAAATGAAGTAGAGACAAAAAGATAATAGTAAACACCAGTGAAACTAAGAGGTAGCTCTTTGGAAAGATAAACAAAGTTGACAAAGATCTATCCAGGCTCACTGAGAAAAAAAGAGAGAAGACTCTGATAAATAAAATCAGAAACGAAAGAGGAGAACTAATGGATACCTCAGAAATACAAAGGATTATGAGAGAGTATTGTGAATAGCTATGTGCCAACAAAGTAGACAACCTAGAAGAAATGGACAAATCATTGGAATCATACATCCTTCCAAGACTGAATCACGAAGAAATAGAAAATCTGAATAGGCTGATCACTACTGCAGAGATTTAAACAGTAATCAAAAAGCTCCCCCCAGAGGCTTCCCTGGTGGCGCAGTGGTTGAGAGTCCTCCTGCCGATGCAGGGGACGCGGGTTCGTGCCCCCGTCTGGGAGGATCCCGCGTGCCGCGGAGCGGTTGGGCCTGTGAACCATGGCCGCTGGGTCTGCGCGTCCGGAGCCTGTGGTCCGCGGCGGGAGAGGCCACAACAGTGAGAGGACCGCGTACCGCTAAAAAAAAAAATCTCCCCCGAAACAAAAGTCCAGGACCAGATGACTTCAAAGGTAAATGCTACCAAACATCCAAAGAATATTTAATGCCTATTCATCTCAAACTACTCCAAAAAACTGAAGAGGCCGGAATGCTTCCTAACTCATTTTATAAGGCCAACATCACCCTGATTCCAAAACCAGACAAAGACAGCACAAAAAAAGAAAATTACAGGCCAACATCTCTGATGAACACAGATTGAAAAATCCTCAACAAAACACTAGAAAACCCATGCAATAATACATTAAAAGGATCATACACCACGATCGAGTGGGACTTATCCCAGGGAGGGAAGGATGGTTCCATGTCCACAAATCAATCAATATGATACACCACATTAACAAAATGAAGGGTAAAGACCATATAATTATCTCAATAGATGCCGAAAAAGCATTTGACAAGATTCAACACCCATCTATGATACAAAAAAAAAAAAAAAACTCTCAATAAAGTGAGCATAGAAGGAATGTACCTCAACATAACAAAGGCATATATGATGAGCCCACAGCTAACATCATACTAAATGGTGAAAAACTGAAAGCATTACCTCTAAAATCAGAAACAAGACAAGGATGCCCACTCTCCCGCTCTTATTCAGCACAGTATTGGAAAACCTATCCAGAGCAGTTAGGCAAGAAAAAGAAATTAAAGGCATCCAAATTGGAAAGGAAGAAGTAAAACTGCCACTATTTGCAGATGACATGATTTTATATATAGAAGACCCTAAAGACCCCACCAAAAAATATTAGAAATAATAAACAAATAGGGAGGAACAAGATAAGCGTAGGGGATTAAGAGGTACAAACTACTAGGTATAAAGTAAATAATCTACAAGGATCTACTGTACAGGGACTATAGCCAATATTTTATAATAACTATAAATAGAGTATAACCTTTAAAATCATGAATCACTATGTTGTACACCTGAAACTTATATAATATGTAAATCAATATACCGCAATAAAAAAGAAATCAAATAAAATGGGGAAAATATATATTTCAGTGAAAACATTTCTGTGAAGGTGCAAGGAGTTTTAACTTTAGCTTCCTGATAATAAAGTGGGATTTTTTTAAATTTTCTAGAAAAAAAGAAATAATAAATACAGTAATCTTGTGGGGCACAAAATCAACACACAAAAATCTGTTGCATTTAGGGGATTCCCTGGATGTCCAGTGGTTAGGACTCTGTGCTTTTACTGCCAAGGCCCAGGTTTGATCCCTGGTTGGGGAAGTAAGAGCCCACAAGCCACACGGCACTACCAAAAAAAACAAAAACAAAACCTATTGCATTTCTATATGCTAACAATAAGCTAACAGAAAGAGAAATTAAGAAAACAATTCCATTTCACTTATTTCTGTTTTTTCCTTCTAATTCATTGGTTCTTCTCCTCCCTTCCAGGCTTTTCCATTTAGTTTTTTTTTTTTTAATATTTATTTATTTATTTGGCTGTGTCAGGTCTTAGTTGCGGCATGCTGTTCTCCATTGAGGCATATGGGATCTTTCATTGCAACATGCAGGCTTCTCTCTAGTTGTGGCATGTGGGTTTTTCTCTCTCTAGTTGTGGTGCATGGGCTCCAGGGCACATGGGCTCTGTAGTTTGTGGCACGTGGGCTCTCTCACTGAGGTGCACAGGCTCAGTAGTTGTGGCGTGCAGGCTTAGTTGCCCCACAGCATGTGGGATCTTAGTTCCCTGGCCAGGGATCGAACCTGTGTCCCCTGCATTGGTAGGAGGATTCTTTACCACTGGACCACCAGGGAAGTCCCTAGTTTATTTTTGTTTTTATGTTAAAATTCATCTCTTGAGACAGCCTGTAGTTGGGTCTCACTTTTTTATACAGTCTAACAATCTCTGCATTGTAATTTAAGTGTTTAGAAGATTTCCATTTAATGCAATTATTGACATTTTGGCTTTAAACCTACCATCTTGCTATTTGTCTTATATTTGTCCCATCTTACCTTTGTTTTATTTCTCTTCCTTTTTGCTTTCTTTTATATTAAACAAACATGTTTCAGAATTCCATTTTATCTCCACTCTTAGCTAACTAACTATATCTCTGTGATTTGTTTTTTTTTTTTTTTGGCCACGCCACGCAGCATGCGAGATCTTAGTTCCCCCACCAGGGATTGAACCCATGCCCCCTGCATTGGAAGCATGGAGTCTTAACTACTGGACCTCCAGGGAAGTCCCTCTATGATTTTTAATGTGTATTCTCTTGAGTTTGTAGTATGCATTTTTAGATTATCATAGTTTACCCTCAAATAAAAATATAAGAACCTTACAACAGTGTATTTCCTATTCTCCCTCCCCCCAGTTTGTGCTGTTGTTGTTGTATGTTTTACTTACACATGAGTTTTAAACTCTACAGTACATTGCTGATTTTAAAAATGTATACAGTCAATTATATTTTAAAGAAATTCAAGCATGAGAAACGTCTTTTAGGATTACCCTCAGTCCTCTTTATTCCTTTGTGTACACCCAAGTTCTCCTCAGATGTGTTTCATTCATTCTAAATAACTTATTTTAATATTCCTTGTGTTGCAGATATGCTAGTGAAAAATTATCTCAGGTTTTGTGTGTCTGTTGTTGTCTTTATTTCACCTTCACTTCTTGGAGGATGTTTTCACTGCATGTAGAATACTAGGTTGAAAATGTTTTCCTTTTAGCAATTTAAGGATGTCATTCCATTTATTATGGTTTACATTGTTTCTCATGAGAAATCAGCAAAAATTCTTATCCTTGTTTCCTGATATGCACGCATCTTTTTTTCTGGCTGTTTTTAATACTTTTTTTTGATCATAAATTTTCAGCAACTAGATTATTATATGTTTTGAATTAGTTTATTTTGTGTTTTTCCTGCTTGGGATTTGTTGAGTATTTTGGACCTGTGGGTTTATAGTTTTCAAAACATTTGGAAACATTTCAGCCATTATTTCTTTCAATGCTTTTGTGTGTGTGCTTACCCTTTGTGCGTGTCTCCAATTATATAGTTGTTAGACTGCTTGATATTTTCCCAGAGATCAATGAAGCTTGTTAATTTTTTTTCAATGTTTTTTCTCTCTGCTTCAATTTGGATAGTTTCTATTACTCTGTTTTCATGTTCACTTATCTTTTCTTCCTCAGTGTCTAACCCACTGTTAACCTCATCTAGTAAAATTTTCATTTCGTATACTGAATTTTCATCTCTCAAAATTCCATTTGATTCTTTTTTATGTCTTCCATTTCTTTGCTCATTGTGTTGATGTTTTCTATAAATCCATGAGTATAATTATAATAGTTGTTCTAAGTCCATGTCTATTAATTCCATGATTTCTGTCCTTTCTGATTCTGTTTTGACTGATTTTTTCCTTCCAGATTTTTCCTGGTTCACTGCAGGTCTGGGATTCGTTGTTGTTGTTGCAGGACATAAGTGCTTGGATTTCATTATCCTCCTCTAAAGAGTATTGAAGTTGGTTTTGGAAGTCAGTTAAGTTTCTTGTGGATCCTTGATTCTTTTCAGGTTCATTTTAAAACTTTGTAAGCATCAGTCTAAAGTGGTCTTTACTCTGGGGTTAGTCTAGCCCTACTGAATGTGACAGTGTTCAATATGTCTCACCACTTAGCTATTGGATCTTGACCTTCCCCCAGTCCTACATGAGCTCTACATGAGTTTACAGTCCTACATGAGTTTACAGTTTCCCAATAGCTTTTCTTTACGCAGCCTTATGGAATTTTATTCTACATAAGCACAACTGAGTATTTACTAAAACCTAGGGGGATCCTATTGTAGATTTCTGGAACTCTTTCCCTGAATTGATTCTTTTCCTCTAGTACTTTTATCTGAAAATTCCAAATACATCAGCCTCCTCAAACTCTGACATCTGTCTTCTAAACTCATCAAGACCGCCACACTCTAATTGGACCCTCTTCCCTACACTGAAGTCTGGAAATGCCTCCATTTGGAGAACCAGGGAAAACCAGGGCAATCATAGGCTTTATGTAATTTGCTTCCTTTCTCTCAGGGATCACAGTCCTATGCTGTCCTTTGTCCAATGTCTGAAAATAGTTGCTTCCAATATTTTGTTTACTTGTCTGGATTTTTCCCCCTTTGGCAGGTGGGCAAGTCCAATAGCTATTATTCCATAATGGCTGGAAGCCATTTAAAAAATCATAATTAATTGTTGAATGTTATAAAATTCACATTGACTACTGAAGCCCATGTGCCTAGAGCCCGTGCTCCACAACAAGAGAAGCCACCACAATGAGAAGCCCACGCACCACAACGAAGAGTAGCCCTGACTCGCCGCAGCTAGAGGAAACCTGTGCGCAGCAACAAAGACCCAACACAGCCAAAAATAAGAGTAAATAAACAAATAAATTTATTTTTTTAAAAATCACATTGCATGAGATGATCATGCAATTTTTCTCTCTTTGTCCATGAATGTGTTGAATTACCATTGAAAATGAAAGTGGGATGTTGCGACATTCTTGGATTTCTCTGTTAAACCCATGTGATCAGGATGCATTTACAAAAATAAACTGTTGAATTTCATTAGCTAATATTTTGTTGGGACTTTTGCACATGCTCATAAGAGAAATAGACATATAATTTATTAATTTTCTTGAGCTATTCTTATCATGTTGTAGCTTCATAAAATGAATGGAGATGTAATATGGTGAGCTATGTTCCTACATAGAATTTCCTGCTGAAAGTGGTTAAAAATCCAGGATAAACTATTTTCTAAAGAAGTGTTTTCTAAGATCATTGATGATCTAGTAAGAAAACAGGGACTAAATAAGACAGGGGCCCAGAGGGACAAGTGGAGCACTGCACATTGCTTTTGATCAGGGCATTTGGTGAACCAAGAAAACTTGGATTTGGGATTTTATAGCCTATGCCATGTTGACTAGTGCTGCCCCACCACCAATTCATATCCACTCAGAACCTCAGAATGTGACTTTATTTAGACATAGGGTATTTGCAGATGAAATTAGTTAATATAAGGTCATACTGGATTAGGTTGGTGACACCAGTCACCTAATCCAATGACTGGTGTCCTTGTAAGAAGGGGGAAATTTGGACACAGACAGAGAAACATAGGAGAGAAGTTCACGTGACAATGGAAGCAGAGATTAAAGTGATACATCCGCAAGCCGAGGAAAGCCAGCAACCACCAGAAGCTAGGAAAAGGCAAGAAAGAGCCCTTCCCTAGTGTCTTTGGAGAGAGCATGGCCTGCTGACTGTGCAGAGAACAGTCTGCTTGATTTTGAGCTTCTAGACTCCAGAACTGTGAGAGAATAAATTTCTGTTGTTTTAAGCCACCAAGTTAGTGGTATTTTTTATGGCAGCCCTAGGAAACTAATATGTAATCTTTGAGATGTAGAGAACAGATATAAAGCACAGAGTCCACCCAGGAGGAGACCCCTAATAAGAGACCAACCCTCTACAAAGCTTAGACATTGAAAGGTTAAACCCCCCGTGTAGGGATGAAGTAGAGATACTCTCTGTCTTTCGAGGATTGTGAAGAAAATTGACAGCTTCGAATCTGGGGGCAAAGTGAAGTTGTGTGTGTGTGTGTGTGTGTGTGCGTGTGTGTGTGTGAGAGAGAGAGAGAGAGAGAGAGAGAGAGAGATGGAGACAGAGACAGAGAGACAGAGAGAGAGTTACAGAGGCAGAGACACAGAGACAGAGATGAGAAAGAGATGCTGAAAACTTAGAACAAGAAGCTGGTCCTCACATGGGTTGCAGCTCAAATTCATACAGTCAGGGTGGTCCAAGAAACCTCAGTGGGCATTAAATATATAATGATATCAGGTTTGTAATTCTGTAGGTGCCTGGTAGAAGCAAACGGAGATTCTCTCTGCAGGTACTCACTTTCTTCTTAGGCCTCAGAGTTTTCCATAAATACAATGCCAAGGCTAACAAGCACCTCTAAGTTAAAAAAGGTAATTAAACAGAAAGATAATGAGAAATCACGGCAGCAAGCCAGCAGTGACCACAGATAGCACGTTTCAAATAATGAAATTATCAAACAGATTATAAAATGCCTGTGTTTAATATAGTAATAAAAGGCAAGTTTGAAAATATGTGCAGAAACTAAAAACACTATAACGGATAATCAAGCAGCTTGAGAAGAATTTCCAAATGGAAGTTCTAAAATAAAAGTTTTAATTTAGTAAAAATGTTAATTGAATTTTAATTTTAACTAAATTTAAAACTCAGTATACAGCTTTAAGAGCAGATTATAAACAGTTAAAGACAGAGTTAGTGAACTAAAAGATAAATGTGAATAAATTAACTGAATATTGCCTGGAAGGACATAGAGATGGAAAACATGAAAGAAAGGTTAGGAAATATGGAGGCTTGAATGAGAAGGTCCATCCAGCATGAGTCTGTTGGAGTCCCAGAAGGAGGAGAGATGGAACGGAGCAGAGGCAATATTTGAAGAGATAATGGCTGTGAAATTTCTAAACTGATGAAAGAGAAATCATATAGTGAAGAAGCTCTGTGAACCTCAGCCAGAAAAAATAAATACACCACAGCTAGATACACTGCATCAAAACATCAGAACACCAAAGTCAGGGAGAGAAGTCCTAAATGCAGCTGGAGAGGAAATTACCTCAAGGAAGTGGCAAACAGAGAGGTGGCTTCTCATAGCAACAAGGGAATTCAGAGGAAGACACTGGGTGATGATGGAAATGAACTACCTGACCTAGAATTCTATATCCAGTGAAAACATCTTTCAGGAGATTGGGCAAAATAAAGACATTTTTAGACAAACTGAGAGTTTACCTCCCAAAGCTCTCAATAAGGAAAATTCTGAAGAATGTACTTCAAGCAAAAGGAGTCTTTTAAGACATTTATTTATTATTTTGAGGGAAGTTTTAACATTTTCATTTTATATACAAAGAGCTTGCATTGTTTCTGCATAGGGTAGATGTCCTCGATGACACATTCAAGGAAGTTCGCTTAGTCCAGCTTCATTTATGAAGCCAATATCCTTCTCATACTAGCAGAAACACTGGTGGCACATATTGAGGCCGTATTTCCAGATCAGACCAGGCCGGTTTGAGCAGACATGGCAAAAGTGAGAGCCTTGCCGAATTTTCTCCGATGGCTCTGGTAGAGCTGCTGGTGACCCATCTTGCTTTCTTGGCTGCAACGAAGCAAAAAGCTAGACATTTAGATTTCAGAGATTGTTATTATTTCCTCGTAACAATCCCTTAAGAAAAAAGCTTCAAGTCCGATTCATTGTCATAATAGTTTTCCTCATTGGTAGAAATCTGTTTTCCAAAAGGTATAACTATTTGTAAGCATTCTTTCTTAAACCCAAAGAAGGACATTTTAACTGTCCTTTCCTTTAAGGCATAACAGTACTGAAAAACCCCATGGCTTTGGATCACTTATATGAAGAGATGAGAATATACCATTTATTTTTAACACGAGATTATGCTTGTTTGCTGTTGGAAATGATCCAGAAGAGAAGAACTTGATGATTCCAGAAAGGAGTTTAATTTAAAGCAAGGAACTTGAGCTGGCAATGAGAAAAGTGGGAGGATCGGGCTTCCCTGGTGGCGCAGTGGTTAAGAATCCGCCTGCCGACGCAGGGGACACGTGTTTGAGCCCTGGTCTGGGAAGATTCCATGAGCCGCGGAGCCACAACTACTGAGTCCACGCTCCTATAGCTCGTGCTCTGCAACAAGAGAAGCCACCACAATGAGAAGGCTGTGCACGGCAACTGAAGCGTAGCCTTCACTAGCCGCAACTAGAGAAAAGCCCGCACGCAGCAATGAAGACCAAATGCAGCCAAAAATAAATAAATAAAATAAACAAATTTATTTTTTAAAAAGTGAATGTTAAAAAAAGAAGTGGGAGGGTCAATGGATTGGAGATCTGTGTTGCGTTTATAACATGGACCCCCAGTTCTTTGACACTCATCCCATTAAGAGGTGGATCTATGACTGCTCTCGTGAATCTGGATGGGATCGTGACTTTGACCAATAGGAAGCCATATGACTTCCAAGGCCAAATCAGAAAAGGCCATGCAGCTGACCCCTGGTCCTCCTAGTACAGTCACTCCGGGAGAAGCAAGCCATTATGTAAGAAGTCCAACTATCCTGAGACTGCCATGCTGGAGAGGTCAGGTGTAGGTGCTGGTTGACAGCCCCAGCTGAGCTCCCAGTCAACAGTACCAACTGTCAACTTTGCAAGTGAGCCATCTTCGACATCTAGCCCCATCTTCGACATCTAGCCCAGCTTACCTCCAGCTGTAACCAAAGTGCATGAGAAACCCCAGACAAGAGCTTCCCATTGGAGTCCTTCCCAAATTTATGACCCCCAAACTGTAAGCAGAGTAAAGTGGTCGTCTTAATTCTCTAAATTTGGTGGTAATTTGCTACACAGCAATAGTACCTGGAATAAGTTTCTTTATTTTTTCTCCCCTGGCCATGCTGGGCAGCTGGTGGGATCTTAGTTCCCCGATCAGGGATCGAACCTGGGCCCTTGACAGTGAGAGCACAGAGCCCTAACCACCGGACCGCTAGGGAATTCCCTGGAATAAGTTTCTTATGGAGTCAAAGAATTGTGAGTGTCATGGTAATACCATAAGAAAGCGAGAAAAATAGGAGGCAATCATCAGAGAATTGGAGGCTTAAAATCAAGAATCAGGAGGTGGTGAAGTTCCTGGTTTTGACAGTATTCCCAACAAGGTGTGGCTCTTAAGCTTTTCTTTCTTTTAAAAAATATTTATTTATTTATTTCGGCTGCGCCTGGCCTTAGCTGCAGCATGCAGGATCTTCACTGCAGAATGTGAACTCTTTAGTTATGGCATGAGGGATCTAGTTCCCTGACCAGGGATCGAACCCCAGCCCCCTGCACTGGGTGCACAGAGTCTTACCCACTGGACCACCAGGGAAGTCCCTCTTAAGCTTTTCATTTTTCAGTTTTAGCTATTGGCGTTTTTATTTTGTTTGTGATTTCGGTGCTATGTGAGTAGAGTAAAAGATAGAAGGTTTGCATTTATTTATTTTCTAATCTATGAGAAAATTGTCAGAAAGTATCCTCTGATGTCTTAGGATTCATCTGTCATGAGGATTGCTGAGAGTGTGTTGCTATTTCAGTTTTCCCACGTAAGTCCATTCGATTTTGTGTTTTGTACTAGGTGTACCATTAGTGGATCACAGACCATCAGACCTGATCAGGAGTCAAGGGTGTTGGATGGGTCATTTATGTGAATGTCCAAGTTAATCGGTTTGATGACAAGACTCGGGATAGAAAAGAAATCTGGGAAGTTTGGGTCACAACTCTTTGTGAGTCCAGCCCGGATCGGCACTCCTTGGGCAGCTGCCTCTGCCCAGCACTGATCAGCACCCGTCGGGGAAACAGCTCCTCCAGTCCCAGTCAGCACGTTTTAGGGAGAAATCTCCGTGGGCCCAATCAGCACCCTTTGTGGGACAGCTCCGACCAGCCCTGGTCAGCACCCAGACGTGGACAGCTCCTCCAGCTGCCCAGTCTCAGTCTGACTCACTCAGAGCCAGGCTTGGGACCCCAGCTCTTCTGATTCCTTGGGACGCCAGCGCAGCTCCTGGGGCTGCACCCACCACCCCACCAGGCCCCGTCCCATCCACTCCACACCCAAAGTCAGTTAACCAGAGGTGTGCGGACCGACTTCCCCACAGCAAGTTCCTCATTTAAACTCTCACCATACGAACTGATCCCCCATCCCCACTAATCCGCTTCTCACCTGCCCCCACCCCGAAAAAACCAAACCGCAACCCGATTCTCCCCCAACCCGAGCCTCTTAGTCAAACCATCTTGTCTCCTCCTAGGTCTCTCCATTTTTGTCCTCCCCTTATGCCCGTCCTCCAGCCCCAGTGACCGCCCCCAACCCCAAAGTCCTGCTGGGATCCAGGGCTGCACCCAGCCCGAACAGCTGCCCCCCTCTAAGGTGGAGGTCCTCAGGGGTCGTGGGCGGAGCCTCTGAGGGGTGGGCTGCCTGCGCAGGACGCTGAGTACACGCTCTGTGCTTGGCAGTGTCCTTTTGGCCTTGTTGGGCCTCTGGTGGAAGCCCGGCCTGGTCTGTAGGGCTCTGGGAGGGAGAGAGCCGAAATCAAGCCTGGGGCCTGGGGGAAGGGACTAGGGTGGGGAGAGGGCTGGACCTCTGGGTGTAGGCCTGCCTTCCGCAGGAGTGGGGGACAAACTGGCCAGATTCTGCTCCCGGAACAGCCTTCACCCCTCCCCCTCCTCCTGCTGCTGCAGCTTCAGCCCCCCCTCCCCCTTCTCCGCTCAGCCTGACTCCCCTGAGGGTGAGCCTGTGACCCAGAGGGGCCTGGAGCTGAGGGTAGAGGGGGGAGAGGCTGCTGGCTCTTTGCGGAAGGAGGGCCGGGAGGAGGGTTTGGGGGACAGGTGCCTCTTCTGAGCTGGTCGTGGCTCAAATTGAGGGGGAAATCCGCTGGAGAGCAGAGTTTGAGGTCCAAGATAATGGCAGGATGCAGGTCTGGGAGTTGGGGGCTCTGGAGATCACGGGGCCTATAAGCTGGGGGGGGGGGGGTCTCTCTTGGCCCCTCCTTAGGACCAGTTCCTGGCCAGGGAGTCCAGGGTTGGTGGCTCTTTCAGGAGCCCTGTCCTTGCTCTCCTCTCCAGGCCTCCACAGGACATAAGTCTGGAAGAATTTGATGATGAAGATCTGTCTGAGATCACCGATGACTGTGGTCTGGGCCTCAGCTACGACTCGGACCATTGCGAGAAGGTGGGGAAGGGGCTGGGGGCAGAGAACTCTCTCAAGGGAGAGTCTCGCTTAGGTTATGCTTAGCAGTCTCGTGGGGTTTTAGGGTGGGTCTAAGCTCAGCCTTGAAACAAGAAATCCTCTGATTGCCCCCTCTCCCTTGGCCTCTCGACCCGGGGTCCTCCTTGATACCAGACCTCTCTTTTTCCGACAGAGGTCCACTGAGGACCTTCCCCATCAGTCCTCGCTTGACCCCCACCAGCTGGCTAGCTTGGGGGAGGGGAGATGTGTCTATGCTTTGGTGCCTCTGTGTTCAGCTCACTTCCCAGAAAGATCTAACCCCTTCCAGCTGCCATCTCACCTCATCTCCTCCTTTGCCCTTTCCCCACCTCTCAGGCCTCCATCTGTCTGCCTCATGTCTCCAGCCCTGAAGTCTCCCCTGCCCATCTCCTCCTCCCCATTTCTTTACGTTTTTGTTTTCATTCAAGAACATTTCTGAGCAACTCCCATGTGGCAAGTGCTGGGGGCTTCCAGGTGCCTGGGAGGAGAGCAGGACAGGTGTGGCTCTTGCCCTCAGGAGCTTATAACCTAGTAGGGGAGAAAGACATGAGAGAGGCAGTGGCTGCCTGAGTGTCAACGGCTGGATTCCAGTGAGGGGACAGAAGGTGCGACGATGGGAACCCACCCAAGACTGAGGCCATCAGGGAGATTTTCCAGTGGAAGTGGCTGGCACACAACCGTGCCCTTAGGGAGGACTAGAAGGAACTGGCAGATGAGGGGGGTTGGAGGGAATGGAGGAGAGGCATTGCTGGTAAGGGATTAGTGGTCAGAGGCCCTGAGGTTGGTGAAGCCTGGTGCTGCCTGTCTTTACTTCATGCATTCATTTGATATTTACTGAGCTCTTACTGTGGGCCCGGTCCTGTTCTCGGTTGGGGGTGGGCTGTACCAGTGTCCAGTATGGACACGGTCCTGTCCTGGTGGGGCTTGCAGCTTGGTGGGGGAGACAGACCCGAAACTCTATGCGTTGTGTTAAAATGCTATGAAGGAAAAGTGCTGGTGTCAAATGTGACGGGGTTTGAGGGTGAGATGAGGCTGGCAGGTGGGTTGGGGCCACTTTTAGTATCTCTGTCACCCAGACTTAGGAGTTTGGGCTCTTACTTACCAAGAACTGTAGCGATCCTTATGTATCTTAAGCAGATTTTTTAAAAAGCTGCTCTGTTGGTGGAGAGCAGAGAGAACTGGAGGGAGGCATCTGTCCCTTGACTTATAGCTTCCTGCTTTCCCCTTTCCTGGCGCCTGGGACCCAAGTCACCATCCCACACTGGCCCAGCTCTGCCCTGGCCTTCTTCCCTGCAGGACAGCCTTTCCCTGGGGCGTTCGGAGCAGCCGCACCCCATCTGCTCCTTCCAGGATGACTTCCAGGAGTTTGAGATGATCGATGACAATGAAGAGGAGGAGGACGACGAGGAGGAAGAGGAAGAGGAAGAGGAGGAAGCAGAGGGGGAGGTTGAGGGGGGAGGCCCTGGCTCAGCAGCCCGCGCCCGGCAGCCCCTGATCCCCTCGCCCTCCCTGGAGGAGCCCCACAAGCACCGGCCCACCACGCTCCACCTGACGACGCTGGGAGCCCAGGTGAGCCGGCACCCAGACCCGCAGCTATCCGTGGTTCCCAGCATCCGGGGCTGGTGCCCCGCGGCAGCCTGTCCCCCCACCTACCCCTGAGAGCTGGGGCCCCTCCTCAGCGCTGCTCTCCTCCCCCCGCCCCTCCCCTCCTCCCCAGGACTCCCTGAACAACAATGGAGGGTTTGCTCCAGGGCCTCCAGCCTCCAGGCAGGAAACAGTGCTGTGCCCACCGGCCCAGGAGCCCCTCAGAGGTGAGCTGGGCAGTGGTGGGCGGGGTTACGCCGGAGGCGAGGGAGGGAGGAGTGGGGGAGGTGGGCTGGCTGACCCAACCCCGTGCTCCGCAGAGCCGCCCGCCCCCCTCCCGCCCACGGACAGAAGCCCCTGCGGGGCGCAGTCACCTGTGCATCCGGGTTGCGACTCCGAAGGCAACCAGCCCGCAAGGCCCCTGGCGCCAGGTGGGGCCTCGCCCTCCTCGGATCCCGGCATCGAGGCCGACCTGGGGAGCGGCTCCAGCGGAGGCCGCGGGGGTCGGCGCAGCAGCCAGGAGCTGTCGTCGCCGGGCTCCGACTCTGAGGACGCGGGCGGCGCGCGCCTGGGGCGCATGATTTCCTCCATCTCAGAGACAGAGCTGGAGCGGAGCAGCGACGACGGCGGCAGCAGCAGCGGCCGCTCCTCGCACCTCACCAACTCCATCGAGGAGGCCTCATCGCCGGCCTCGGAGCCCGAGCCCGAGCCACCGTGCGAGCCCCCGCGCCGCCCCGCCTTCCTGCCCGTGGGCCCCGACGACACCAACAGCGAGTACGAGTCTGGGTCCGAGTCTGAGCCGGACCTCAGCGAGGACGCCGACTCGCCCTGGCTGCTCAGCAACCTCGTGAGCCGCATGATCTCCGAGGGCTCCTCGCCCATCCGCTGCCCTGGCCAGTGCCTGTCTCCTGCGCCGCGTCCTGCCGGGGAGTGTGCGTCGCCCGCCGGCGAGGCCCCCGAGGCGGCGGCGGGGCCGGGCGTGGAGCTGGTGGACATGGA